>NW_027325376.1:12551581-12996581 GCF_036924035.1 Leuresthes tenuis
GCAACACTGTAAGGATTTTTACTGTAACACAACAATGAATTACTGGCAACAGAGACCTATATATTTTGCAATTACCTTTAGTGCATCTAATTTAATTTTAACAGTACTTTACTGCATTCTGGATCTCATTACTATTTACCTATTATTTTTGGTTAAAATGCATATAAATATTTACAAAAAAAGAAAACAAGTCAAAGAGTAACATGTAACTCTAATGCCAAGACTTTGCGTAACTACGACAAATCGAACCAAACACATTTTAACAGTAAGTTTTTGTATTTTGGATAACAGCATACGCTGGTTAAAATAACAGCGGATTTCATGTCATTTTACAGTCTAACAGCAGGCTAGTGTTTGCTTAAAAAGGAGTGACAAAATGTGTCTCTATTAAATAGTTCTTTGAATAAATCCCCCAAAATCCCCATTTTCAGTTCTATACTTCTTTACAAACAGATCAGCCATTTCAGTGCAATAACCTGTTTGACAGCAGGGATTGTCATCAATCCAGCAACCCACACTGTGATTGTGTAAGTGTGTGTATGAGTGGGGTCTGTTTATCAGGAAATGGCCATTAATGCTGATGAATAACAGTAATCTACTGTTTTTTTAGCCAGTTTAGCCAAACTGTTATATTAAATGCAAGGAAAGCAAGATACAGTTGTCCATCCACCATAAATTTACAACAGCTCTTAGTTATCATCACTTCATTATAATAATCAAAGTGGCAAAAGTGTCTCCTGAAACAAGGTTCATAGAGTAGCTATGAAAAACAGCAATATCCGGTTTAAATCCACATCAAGTTTAAAGTTATTCTTTACAGTAACAATAAATACATGATGGGAAATTAAATTAAATGAGAATAGCTACAGGCCCTGGCAAGAGCAAAAGTTCTATGATTTATGTATCAATCCCTTGGCCAGCTGGTCAACCCCAGCATTGGTGTTTGAAGCTACTTTTTTAACCTGCAACAGCTTTTCTTCTTTAAAAGCATAGTTCCGCTCAAGCTTTACTGCTTCCAAAGAACTCCAGAAGCTTATTTTTCTCTCCCACTCCAATTTATGGACTATTCTTCTGAGTGAAAGCTTTTCTTTTCTTTATAGAAATCACATTTGGACAACCAACACAACACTGTATTTATTTTGCCCACATTGATACCATAAAAATAATTTCTGTCCAGTTAAGGAGCCACTCGCCACGAGTTTCCAGTCACTGGACAAGCTAATCTGAACATGGGGTTCAGAGGCAAAAATCACCTCAAACAAGTTTAAAAACGTTTTCTGCATTTTAGTAGAAGTGTTTCTTTTCCCCAACACTGTCTAAATGCAAATCAAAAACGGTCATTTTTATATAATATTGCTACCATCCATTTTAGCGACACAACTTGACGGTAACGAATCGTTGTCGACAAAGAAAGCAGTATATTTTCTTCTTCCTTCAAGGTTTCTTCTCTCATTGCGCGCCATTCTGTCAACCAGAAGCTATGTCATACACTGAGCACGCTGTATAGTCTCTCTCACACACAGACATACTTCAAACCTGGCTCAGTTTTAGTGTTTAAATGCACCAGCCAACACCGAGCTATAACACAATCCTGACGAGCATGGAGGTCCCTCTAATGGATCAGCACAGATTCTATACAATATGCCAGAGTGTGTGTGTGTGTATACATACCTTAAATGTCCTTGAACCATGACTGTAATACCAGAGAACACAGTGCATCTGTGTGTGTGTGTGCCCTTTGTACTGTAATGTAATATACATAGGAATTGTGAAATGTTTTACTAATCTTTACCAGTCCAATTCCCCTTCCTCACCACCCCCCGCCATTATTCCTGATTCCAAAAGTAGAACCATGAGAAACACACACACACACACACACACACAGACACACATATAAATACAAAACATGGGAGCCAGCCAGCCGAAATAATACATCTTGACATCTGTGCCTGCATACTGCTTGGGGGAGAGATTGGAGAGAGAGAAAGTGGAAAGAAGAGAAGTGGAATATGAAGGGGAAGATGATGGACAGCAGAAAGCATAGGGCAATTATGTGCTGTTTGAGTGTGTGGATGTCTACCTATTGTGTGTATGTTTGGATATATGCGCTATGAGAGAAAGATATTGGATATAGTTGTGTTTGTTTAGCTCCTCTGTGATTAAAGGAGCCCTCTAAAAACTCTGCTTAGCGGCATCCGTCTCTTCTTTGCGTTGTGTGTGTTTGTACATTCACGCATGCTCTTGACATTGCTTTTTTTTTTTGCAAATACATGTAGGTGTATTTGCACTCTGTATGTTTCAGTCTATCTTTAGTTTAAGTGCATTTACAGTTGTGTCTTTAATCTTGTGTGCGCCTCATAAGTGTGTCTTCAGCTAACTGCATGGGAGTGCATCTGTGTTGTGGTCTGTCTGCGTCTCTTCTCTACATGTCTGTTTTACTGTCTAATCTCCTGGTCCTGTCTGCATTAGTGAAATCATCCACTGATGTTTGGTAGAAGCAGGACTGGAAAAACCTGTGCTCATTAGTACGTTTCTCTTGGCATTGTCCTGAGGTTTGTTTGCATTCTTGACTGTTTGAAGTAGTTTATTTCTGCTGACAGCTGAAAGATATCTGTCTTTTTGTGTCAGCTAAGTTTTCAAGTTAAACAAGCTTTCTTAGCTTGATAAGATCATCTTCATGCTCATGAGGTGTTGGATAAAACAAGTGAGTTTAAACAAACAGATAAAACACGGCCGAGCATTCCAACACACCAGAGCTGTTTCAGATTAAACATAAAATGATCCTGTGAACTGTGACACAACTTGAAAATGAGCAATCTATGTGACTGATCCATAATATAAAAAGGTCACATGACTGACCTATTATTCATGCAAAGTGCACTTGAGGGAAACAATACTGTGGCCACTCATCATGAAAATAAGCAAATAACAATAATAATAAATCAGCTAAATCCCAAAAAGTATACATTATGCATTATTGATTATCATGCTTTTATGATTCTTGTTGTGACTCACTACCTTTCTCAGGCACATTTCAGCAGGTCGGTGTTAAATGTGTGAACTGTGAGCAGTGTTATCTAATGTCTAAAAGTTTTCTTTGCTCTGTTTTAATTATATATTTTTTCTTAAATCCATCCGAGAAATTCCAACTTTCTCATATCTTTGACTTGATTTGCAGTTTGAATCCTTTCGTTTTTTTCAGATGGATCCGATAGAGAAAAGTACACGTTTCTCTGCACTGCTCTCTTTTTTTTGTGCCTTAGACTGTCAGCATAGGACCAAAAGAGGGGTGAGAGAGCATCTCAAAGAGTAATGAGTGGTTGTGCAGAAAGTCAGCTGGAGAAAGGGTGACTAATGCAGGAGGACCGAAAGAGAGAATAAAACCGAGGAGAGAGAAGACTTTCCCACCTGAGTTAAACTTTTAACAGGGTCAAGTGTGTGGCTCCAGAGTAAAAACAGCCAGGGCCAATTCGTTTTGTAAATGTGCCATTCACACTCACAACTGACAGCACCCACCAAGCTCCTGTGAGATCACAAGCCCAATAGTCTTACCTCCAAGGACTTCTAGCAGCTATTTTAAAGAGTAGGTTAAATAAAAAATTAATACTAATAAAAATGTTTTTTAAAAAAGGCTCAACAACGATATTTTCACTCACAAACTGACTGACAAAACCCGACATAACAAGATCTGACTAGGTGGTGTAAAGATTAAAATAAGCAAGATGTAGTCTCTCCACTCCTGAAGCAAAAAGAGAGCCCCTCAACGTCAGTGCTTCATTGAGGGGTACTTAGCTAAAAATATCAGCTCCACAGGAGGACTCAGGAAGAAAAAAAGGGAAGAACAAATCCCAGCAAACAGTCAGAATCGTGTTAGCATTTCATCTAACACCCAAACCCTAAATAAACTATGACTAATTTGTCACTCTGTGTCATATTTGAGGGATGAGCGACCTTTTTTCTTCGCGGCGTCGCTAAAAACTTCTTCGATTACTTTATCAGTAATCCGTTTAAAACAGCTCCCTCCAAGTGCGGTAAATCTGTCCCGCTCCTCTAATCTTCAATTCATCACACATTTTCTAATCACACTCCAGAAATAACAAACCTGGAGTGACTTAGTCTCTCCCGTCTATGAGAGCTGTGCCAAATGCAAGCTATCAAAGGTTTATGATGTGCACATGAATCAGTAAAGACTCACAAACTATCTTGTTTGTCTTGTTATACTGCAGAATGAAAAAAAAAATATATATATATATAAGAAAGTTTTTAGTTTTAATGGAGGCTTCAAATGATTTAAAATTGAGCTGCACTATTGTAATGGCGCTTTCTTGGCAAGGTCAGGCCCACAAAAACAGTTCTTAAATCTTCAAAAGGGACAGACCTAGATAAATAAAGGTTAAACTAATAAAACGGCATTCTCCATTAAACCTTGCCTTTCCTCCAAGGCGGCTGGCTTCCAGAGGCAGTGACAGCAGAACTGTTGCTAAAGATGAGGTAAGACGCTCTTTGCCACAACAAGGCCCTCTTCTTTTGCATCGCCACAAAGAGCGCAACCAAGCAAGGCTGGAGGTGCCCATGAATTAGTTCACTGTTTTCACTCATTATACCGAACTGACTGCCTCACTTTTTCTCTGTCTTTATTTACACCCTTTTCTTCATCTCCGACTTCTCTGGCACCACACCACACCACACACACACACATACACACACACACACACACACAGCCAACAAAGACCCCGCTCATAATGAGGGCATAGCGGTGTCTGAGTGTGTGTTATTCTTTGTGTGGTTGGTGTGTGTGTGCAGAGGGAGGAGGATTATGGCAGTTCCAAAGCTGTGAATAGGGGCCAGGCTGGGCCTTGGCCCTGGCTGAATTAATTACTCTAATTAGCTCCTTAATTGCATATATTAAGCCAGCGGTTAGCAAGGCTGGAGCCGTGGTTAGGGCCTGAATCTAAAGCTAGAGCCAAGGGTGGGTGCAGGCGGACAAAAGGGTATTAGACACAATCTCACACACATATATACACAGAGAGAAGTGGCACACTAGCTCCACCTTCCCCCACCCACTTGAGATATTGAAGTGGAGAAACGAGACCAAGGACTCCCCTCCACGATGAGGGTATTCAATTATCCAAACCTACCCCCTCATCAATATATAATCAGCACATACTGTAGCAGCAGATGTGTGGGACTAATATGGACGATAAGACTCCCAGAGGGAACAGACAGGATTAATATTATAACCACAGGGACAAGTTACAGTCATCTTTGTCTGAAACCCTGAACTCTATCATTTACCTGCTTACTTGCGCCATGTGACGTTTGAGATCCTAAACCTTTTTGCAGATTTGTGCCTAAAGCGCCTTGCCTGACCCTTCCAACACATCGCAGACCCACACGGACCGTGACAACATCGGGACCATTAGTTCCACCGCTCGCTCCACTTGCAAGCATTTCTGGCACATGCTTTTTCTGCATTCTACACAATTATCAAACCCACATGGTGCATCCAATTAAGCTTTTTTTTTTTATTCAATTTTTGGCTTTGGTTGACCCTCAAGCAAAAACAAAAGGAGGCTGAGAGGGAGTGAGAGGTGGGGAAGAATTTTTTTTACCCCAGCATTAAGAAAATTGCAGAAAAGCCTTCTTGTATTTGTGAAATGTACCCAAAGTATATCACAACAATAGCGATTAGTAAGGAACAAGAAAGCAGCCACTCCGCTAATGAATCTCTCTTCAATAAACAAGTGGAGCACACATGCGTGCACGCACACAGCATGCACGTGCACAAGCACAGAGTAATAATGATGTTCTTTGTGGAGTTTTTTGGGGGTAATTAGGGCTGCCTAAATGGTGGGTAAAAAGGATTTGTGGCTGATTGTTTGTCCTTGTGTCTTTGAGCCCTAGGCCCTCATGCTCCGCTGAGTGTCAACACTGTCTTCTTCTACTGTCTCTTCACAGCACACAAGAATCCTTTTCTCTTCATCCCGTCCAACAGCCGAGCCTTCCTCTGCCTCCCTCAATCCCTCCTGCTCTTCTTCTGCATATTCAAATTGTTCTAGCTTGTCAGTGTTGCCTATAATTTACACTGTCTCTCATATTTCCTCCTCTCCACTTCCTCTTCTTCTTCATCTTCATCTGCTGAACAGCTGATACCAGGTCCAATTGTGCTGCAAGAACACCATAATCTGCCTCACACATGCCACAGGTCATGCCTGTTGGGCTTCTTAGAAAAAAAAAAACAAAAGTGAAATCCAAAATAACATTAGCAGTTTCCTCCTGAAGAACATGCTAAAAAAAAATCATTTTCAGAATTAGATTAAACAATATCAAATTCAGATTCTGTATGAAATATGAAACTGAAGAAAGGACGTGTTCAGCCAAGCTTAGCATGAAGCCTGAAGAGAAAGAAGAAACAACAATCTGCAATCATCCAAAGTGTCCAGCAACTCTTGTTTTAATTAGAGATGCTGCACAGATGCTAGTTGGGAATCCAGTGTACAACTCTCTTTTGAAAAGCGAAAGGGTGTTCTCCTGTGTTTATTCACCTTCATTTACATGAACAGAAAATGCACTGTGCCGTTTGGTGCCACCTCTCATTTCTTTATTGCCAGGTAACAGGTTCACTGATCATTGAAACATGTGCAAGCATAAATGGAAATACAGTAAATAAGATTAAAACAAAGTTTGTACAATTCTAATGAGCTTCAAAGTCAATATTTGGTATGAACACCTTTATTCCACAGCCTGAATCCTCGTAGATAAGCTTTCTTGTCATTTCTTTACGTAGTCTTAAGGAATAGTTCTCCAGGCTTCTTGAAGGACATTCCAAAGCTCTTCTTTGGATGTCAGCTGCCTTTTATTCTGTTCTCTCTGATGAGGCTTCAATGAACAGTAGATGGATCAACTGAAGATCCAGCTGTATTTCTCAGGTTCATATAGACTTCTTTGGGAATCACCTTGTTGGTGCAAAATACCATTTTCTGTCAGTCAAACTGTGTAATCTTAGGTGTTTTTGGGTTTCTTTTGTAGATGCAACCCAATAAAGGGAAACAAATGATGTGTCTTTATAACTGGTTGCTTGTGACAAAGTGCCTAAAGATACAATTTTAAATTGGTTCTTTAAATAGTTGTCTCCCATGTGTAGAAAACACTTGTTCATCCATTGAGTTAGGTGTCTTTTTATGCTTGAATGAGGTTAGTTTTAAGTGGCTAACAAATCAAATTCTGTAATTCTGCGCTATACTGTGAAATTTAAATTGCTGACGGTATAATTAATCAAAATGGATCTCTGATCTTTAAATTGCAGACAGTATGACTCATCATAACTCATTTCTAAAAAAGAAAGTCTGGCTCCTTGAAAGCAAACTATAAAGAAATGAGGGTATAGTTAAAGACTTTCCAATAGTACAATATTTTAACTGGACAGGCTGCCTGTGGGATGGTTGCATCATTGTGTTCTGATCTCATTCTTGTGAAAAAATTAAATATTCCAAAACCATTTTATCACCTTTTTCTCAATGGCTGAGCCTCCTCGTCTTTCTGCTAAGCCAGACTAACCTTACTCGAAGCACTTTTTAGCCAAATCACTGAAAGAAAATGTTTTAAATAAAAAAAAAAAAAATGGTGAACAGATGGGTTATCGAGAAAAGTTTCATCATTAAATTCATCAGTGTGTGAAAGCAAACACACACATCATGGCTGCATGTAGGGCCAAACATCTGTCTGTGTGAACATGTTCATTATGTTGATCGGGGGTCATGTTTGCGTGAACCTGGGCACTAAATCATGGCTATATTAGCAGGGTAATACGTTCTACTGATGGCAGAGGTCAGCCTTGAGGTGCGCTTGTTTTAAATCCCCCCTTTCTATGCCTGATTGCCAGGAAACACATCCTTCTGCAAAAGGTCCCTCAGCAGAAGGCAGCAGCACAATGTCGTCTTTGTTTGTCAAGCTGCGACAGGGAACGAGAGAAGTTTGTGTATCTGTGTGTGCTTAGGTTTGTGTATGTGTGAGACATACAGACAGTGTTGGAAGGTTAAATGAATCATACAATGTTAACCAGGCCCAATCCAATTAGGGAGGGATTCTTCTTGTCTGACCTTTAGCAGGAGAGATGCATTCACACTCACTCATGCAATCAACCCCAACTCCACCGTAACTACACACACAAACTCTCACAAACAACGCCATCAGCCATCCATACAAACATACAGACGCACAAACTTGATAGTCACGCAAGCCACATACAAACACCCATCAGTGCACCCACCGCTCTCCCGCACACACACGCAGCCAATCTTGCAGACAGTAGCGGCGCTCTGATTGCTGACCTAAATCGGCCAGGCGATCTGTCACTTTCTCTTACTCACACTCAGCACACATTTTTTTTCATCTTTTTCCTCCCCTTTCTTTTCACTCTGTTCTTTTTTTCTTTTTTTTTTTAACTTGCCCAAATATCCCTCGCCCTATCCCAGTGTCACTTCACATCAGCTCATGTCTGTCCTTCTTCTCTATTATCTTAATAGAAAAATCTTAGCCTCATTTTTACCATAAATATACAGTCCGCATATGGGACATATTTACAGCACTTCTGCAGGAGCCTGCCTCCTGTATTTAAGTATGTACACATACTCTCATGCATAAAATGAAGATACATGCAGAGAACCTCAGGGGAGTATCAGGTGTAATCATTTAACACTTGAGTTGAGGACTATTATTTTAAATTAAGTCATCTTTTCAGCTATCCTTTTTCTCTTATCCACTGAGAGATGCAGATAAACTTTATCTCTAGGGGGGAAATTAGTTGAATCTGTCGCACCAAACCCCTGCTGGCCTATTCTATTCCATTTTCCACTTTTGCACTTTATTTGAGGCTATTTTAACACATGAGAGTTTAACTGAGGCAATTTGCCCTAAGAATTCGATGTGTTTGGTGGAGTGTGAAAAATGTGTTGCGAGCTAGAAAAGCTGTCTCAGACCCACCTCGGAATAGTTGCTGTGGATTGGCTCGAAGCAAAACTCTAGGCATGTCCTCTGGGGGCCACAAATAAATGTGAAAGCATAAACACCCTTGAAGTTGAAAAATGTATCACAGTTTAGCACGATTTGATTCAGAGTGGTGAGGATGGAAAAGCTCTTGTTTCAGGTTCCTTTTCTTGAACAATAGAAATGAAGAATTATTTGCACACCATAAAGTCAGAGAGAGCGAGAGCAGACAGATGACAAATCACAAGAAAAACGACATAAGGCGTCTCAGTAAGATGCTGGCCCACCACTTGCCACCAAGTAGTTTTCAAATCTCTGGAATTCTACTGGAGAGGTAGAACGCCAGTATTATGAAAGAAATTTGCAGTGACACTTCACAAATCATGCCTCAAATCATGCAGCAAAATGCCCCTCCCCACCATAGACACAGAAATACAGGTTTTATTTCTGCACTCAAAGGTACAATTCTAGGGAGGGTATCCTGTCAAGGTATATATATGGTCCTTCGGTAAATAGTTTGGATTTTTGTTCAATTTTAAATCTATTAACTTTAAAATAAAGATACATATTTGTCCTTTAAAAAAAAGAAGATTCTTTCTGGAACCCTCCTGTTTGGAGATTGCATGCTTTCTATGTGCCTACATCGGCTTTCTAAAATGAATTCTGGCCCTCTTTCAACAGTCCAAAGTCCCAACTTTAGAGTACATTTTTGTCCCTTAGGAAGCAAATTGTTCAAAGAGATTACAAAAATGTTCCAGTTTTGAGCCGGATCGACGAGCATATTTCCCTTTTTGGGACCATTCCCGTAACTTGATTTCTGATGCAAAGTTTATACTCGCCATTGGGGGCACTTTGGTATTATTTCAGCTGGCTAGCACTAGAGCTAATCTGGTGTACACCGTGTGATTTGCACGTTTTCAAAAAGCGCCGGTACAAGCAGTTAAGGCGCAGTATTGACAATGACAGTAGCGAGCATAATTACTGCATCGGTGCTTAGAGCCACAGGATGCCATCACTGAAGGGTTAAAGGTTCAGGTTGCTTTAGTTTGTCACCTGTCAGGTAAGAAAGAACTTGATATCCTCCCGGCTCCCTTCATGTGGTCATCTTGTTTTCTGCACCCTCCTTCCAGCAGCTCTTTCTCTCCTCTCCCCTGTGTCTGTGCTTGCTTTAGAGCATGACAGGAGGCTCAAATCAGAGGGCTTAAACTTGATCAAATATTCAGCAGATATAGATTTCCCAGAGTCCCTCAATCCTCCACTTCCTCCACTCAGCTGCTTTCAATCCTTCTATTCTTCCTTTGAATCTTACGCTCCTCTTACTGCAGTCACAGGCAAGTTGAACGAACACGTAAAGACACACTCGCAGAGCCACGCTTGTATGCACATGGGGAATCATAAAGTAATGTAGAGTGGCAACGAGGTACAGCTCATTTAGACTGCAGTGCAGTGTTTCCTATCCCTCATTGTTTCTTCCTCTCTCCTGTCGATTTCACTCCCTGTTTTGCTGTCATTACCCATCTTTCTCTCACTTTTCATCTGTCTCACTCCACAACTCTCGCTCCCTCTTTTCTGTCATCCCTTCCTCTCCCCAAAAGGATTTTGTGTCATTTATTACAGCTTAACCCTGATGAATAAATCAGTGAGTACCTCTGCATTATTGAGCACTTTAACGTTGCTGCCTACACGCATTGTCTGCCCCTCACTATCCAGCAATTAGACCACACTCATATACCACCACCCTGTCCCAAGTTGCTTGCAAATGCACCAAACAAAACTTTTCATCTCTGGTTGAAAGGGTTAAAGAGCTATAACATATAATGTGACAGACAGAGGAGCAATAAACAGAGTGACAGAGGGTGTGAACACAACACGAGAAAATCCAAAGAGAGAGAAAATAAAATGAGCAGAAAAGAGAGTGAGATGCGTTGGCATGCAAATAACGACCCCAGAAACATACACATGCACCAACAAACCTTTCAACAAAAGTCACAAACTTCCCCAAAGACCAACACATACGCACAAGCACACATATTTCTTGGTTTGCAGGCTCCAGTCAGCTCCTCTATTATTCATATTAGCAGGGTGGGGTTGTTTATCTCTGCCATTGTGTGACTGCGAGCACCAGAGGTGTGGAAAGCCCAGAGGGCCCTGCTCTGTACACACACCACAGGGAGTCATGGCATCTTTGTATCTGTCCTGCTCATCCATACATGCACCTGCTGGCTGCATAGTCAAACACAAAACATACCTGAATACCTGCCCCAAATATGCACGCACACACACACACACACACACACACACACACACACACACACACACACACACACACACACACACACACACACACACGCTCAAACCCACACTGCCATCTGTCACAGTACGCAACAACAACAAGGATGCAGTCCCACAACGACTGACCCAATCACCATGACGGATCTGACCAAACTTTGTGAGCATGTGAACATATGTGTGAGTCTTTTAAAGGGAGCGAGTGAGTCAGTGTGCGATTTTGAGGTTTTTGCATGTTTACAACCACAGGGCTGCTTGTAAGCTGATGTGTGTGTTTCTCTATGTGTGTGAGCGCATATATTTATGAGAAAGCCTGAGTGTACGGTGATGTGAGCATGCATATGTTAGTGTGAGCACCAAAGAAGATTACTGACAGCTGAGTGTGTGTGTGTGTGTGAAAAAGAGAGAGTGATCACTCACTTTTGAGGTCAGATGCATGTTGACTGGGAGCCGACTATAATTCACTGAAAGTTGGTGTGTGCTCCTACATGTATGTGTGTGACAGCAGCAGCAGTGATTGAAAGTGACCGCGCCATTTCAGTGTCACCCCACAGATGAGATGCAGTGGCTGTGCAGCAACAGCAAAGCCCATGACGACCACGCCCCACCCTCTGCCTGTTGTCATCCTCTATCACTTTATTTTTTTTCCTTTCCCTCTTACTTTGATCCTTTCATCCTTAAACGTGTACTCTGTACTCAGACTTCTCCTCCCTCCTTCCCTTCCTTGATACGAGTGAGCCTGTCTCCATCTTACCAGTCGTTGCTTTCATCACGTTGTCTCCAAAGCTAACTGCACTGGTTTGACTGCTAAAATTTTGTAATGTCTTATGGACAAGATGGGCAGTGTTTTACACTTGGGATCATAAACTAAGAATTATTGATATAGCAGCATTTAAAAGAACAATGTTAAATGTGTCCAAGTAACACTTACAACTTTTTGGATCGAAAAGCATAAATTCTAATCATTTTTATTCTTTGTCTAAAAACATAATGCTTCCTTTTTGACATATTTAACATGGGCTGCACACTGTCACTGAAAATTAATCTCTGAAAAGCTCCATGCTTCGGGATATGTTCAACAATATGACAAAAAAAAAAAAAAAAAAAAACTCTGGATAATCCACAACATGAATTGTCATCAGGTTTACCAGGGGCAACTGCTTCAGTTCACAGTGAGGTCAGTGGACAAACCAAAGTAACACGGTCCTGGACATGTTGTTTTTTCATTTTCAGAGAAAATCTAAGAGGAAACTTATCAACTCTAAATAGTCAACATGTCCATTATAATATAAGATGAGGGCCAGTCCAGTCTCACAGTAAAATGTTTGTTCACAAATCTAAAATGTCGAACTAACAGAAAAAAGGTAAAGATGTTGTGAGATGGAAATGCTTTTTTCTGCCTTTTCTTTTGTTTAGGGTAGTGTTAAGGTGACAAATCAGCATGTAAACATGCATTCATTTATATGCAATTCAAACCATGTGGCCTATTTTTTATTGATTGTAATGCTATTACCCACCCCTTATAAGCATTTCTGAACATCAAACAGGTGTGAAATATCATTTTTGCGACAGTTTCGTGCATTTCAAAATGGCCTTTGATTTATCATTTTACAATTTCAAAAAGCATGGTTGTACAGATTGTCCACCTTTATTGTAAAACTGCAGCAGAATGCATTAGGCTATTACACATTCTTGAGTGAGACTACCAGGCAGGTGCATGCATGTAATTGGGTGAACTGATCCTTTAAAATGATGCAGATGCATCATCAAGACTGTCCTCTAATAGTGCGTGTGCTCGCTTTGTGTATGCGCACACATAATAAAAGTATGTGTTACACAAGACCGTCTGTTCTCAAAGGATTATTTAAAAGAAGAGAAAGGCATGATCTGCGGTTTGGCTTGATGTGCTGTGTGTGTGTGAGATTGTTTGTGTGGCCGGATTTGAATGGTGAAAGAAATGAGGGTGGAGAAGCTGAGGGAGCGACTGAGACAAAACAGAGTGAGAGACGGAGGGAGAGAGTGATGAAGAAATGGGTTTACATGAACTCTGACCTCATGTTAAGAATGAAAACATCAATCAATAAGTATGACAAATCAATTTCCCCACCTTGCTCTGCTCTCCCCAGGATGCGGAAGTAAAGAATCACATTTTATGAGATTCAAGTAATGTGGTTACAAAGCAGTGGTATCTGTGAAGCATTAAAGGCTATAAAAACCACGTAAAGTTTAGATTATTGTTTAGACTACCGGAAACATCTTCTTAAATCCCTTTGTTTTCTCTTTAAACAACCATGGACGCTATCTGAAAATAACACAATCATGACTTTATGTGTTTACTGTGGTGATACAGGAAACTGTTCACCTGGTGGGATTTAAGCAAGTTACAGTAATGGGTTTAACTTTGAAATGAACCTCCACCGACCTGCTTCCTCCTGCTGCTCCACCAGACAGACACTCCACACTACCACTCATACATTTTTCATGCTTGCCCACTCTGCAGTGTGCAAATGAAATTACAGTATGCTGTAGTTCTTAATTAAAATTAGATTACCCTCAGGCTTCTGCACACACTGGTGCCTTTACGTTCGTGCACAAATTGACTAGCCATAGGTCATTGCATGTTCTGTGTGTGTAATAACCACTGACATGGCCAGTTAGCACACACAAGTCACAGCAGATATATGCTCTAAATCAGCAGTAGGATTAACTTTATTAATTATCTCGCATTCTCATCAACTCACAGAAAGTTCTGGCAAGACACTCAAGACACTTCATTCCTGTCACATGATCAAAGGCACACTATACACACACAATCTGTGTGTTGATGTCATCAATAAGTTATCAGTACCAAATGCTGTTACGGATCAGCAACTCCCCTGTCCCCTCACCTCTCCCAATCTCTCTCTTAAACGTATGAGTACACTTCTTTGTTTGTGTGCGAGCGCTTGTGACCTTGCGCTGCTGCCAAGTGTCAATTGATTGGGCCGGAGCCGTCAATCGATCAGTCTGGTCTGTGTGTGGCGATAAAGGTGTTTCTGTCTCGGGACTCCTGATTGTTAGGCGAGAGTGCAGAAGAGAGTTGAACAAGACCGACCATGTGGGAAACACATGACCCTGCACTATGTTGCTTTCCCAAAATGGTACCAGTATTCAACATTAAGGTTACAGGGTTTATGTTTTGGCTTTCAGGACAATGAGTGCCCATTTGGGTGTGTTCGACACATTGTCACAATCCCCTGATTGTGTCGGATGAGATATGAACAGCGGATAGTTTTAACAGTTGAGATATGCAGAAAGTAAAAAAGAAAAACAAAGCTGACCTGGTTCCTAAAACTACAGATCTCTGATGATAGTGTGTAACTAAAGGGCTGAGAACCTGTTCGTCTGACATTTAACAGTAAAAGTATTTTTCCATTGAACAAATTTCTGTTGACGTCTCCAATTTCTGATAACAACACAAACACAACGTTTACATAATTTACTAAGACAAAAACCTTATTCAATGTATTGTATTCCTCACCAAAATATCTATTGCTCATGTCATGGATGAGAACCAAAAACACTTGAGCTACAACTTCATCCAAGTGAGATATATTGTGAAATTTTACATGGTAATGAGTGAGTATTGGATTTTAAAAGATGCAGTATATAATGGTGTGCCAAGGGATTTCAAATCAGGAGCGTAGTTAAATTTAGCTATGTGAGACTCTGTTTTATGTACCTTGTAAGCATCTGCTTCTTGCAGCATATTTGATGGCTGTTTTGGTTTTGCTGTTACACATCTTTGAAGAACTGAATCCAAATTCTGTAGATATATGCCAGTATTAATTTGCATCCATGCTTATCAGCATATGAATAAAAGACAGGCGATGGTAGCTTTATTTACCACATCATGTCACCTACTCATGTCTAATGTAAAAGAAATATTGGCATGCTAATATTCATGCAGGACAAGTATGCCCAGTGTTCCACTTTCCCAAACAAGCCGGGTGCAAGGGTCGATAGTTAAAAACCGAGCGCACCAAAAACCAGGGAACAAATATAGAACACAAAGAGGCACAAGGGACGAGACAGACTTCAAAAAATGTTATATTCTCTTTGTTTCCTTCTCTCTATCTCTGTCCCAGCTTCCTCCTCCTACTGGCTCCACTGTGTCTCTCCCCCCCCCCCCCCCCATCAACAGCAGACGAAAAGAAACGAAGAGCGCATTTGCACACCTGAGTGAATAGAGCTCGCAGGTGCGTGGGTGGAGAGCTGTGGGAATCAAACAGTGTCTCTCTCTTTGTCTATCCTGCTCAATCTCTCACTCCTGAGGTGTTTTTACAGTGCTGGGGTTTGTGTTGGAAACTTGTGGGCGGCTGGAGTGCGTGCATGCATGCACGTGCTCTGTGTGTGTAGCATGCGTTGCTCGAGTTGTGAGTGTTAAATGCTCTTGGCTCTTTGTCTGTGTTTAAAAACAACCTACAGGTTTCGGCTGACGCGACCTTTACTTGCAGATTGTTCCGGCCGATACAAACGCTTGGCCTGTCTTACCTGGATGACCTCACCAGGTCTTCGCACAGCCTAACTCTAAACAAACCTTTTGAATACACCAAAACAAGCCGTGCTTCACTGTTTGCGGTCACTGCAAAGCTGGCAGTAACAATAAACAGACCTGAGGCCTGCACAGCAGCCAAACAGGACAAAAAATGACAATGATACATTATTAAAGGCAACGGGGTGGCACACGTATTTCTCAGTGAACACAAATCCCACACAAGTAGCAAAGTCAAGAGTCACTAAAAGTGATAAGCTGCATTAAGAGTGATTAAAAGGATAAAGGCTAAAATTTGCTTACAACAGATTGTGACATTCAAAGCAGAGGATTTCTTTTAGAAAAATACCATAAAATCTCCTGAATTTTACACGCTCATTTGGTCATTTTTTGCAGTGTATCCATCTGTGGACTGGAACACGCACAATTTTCAAACCTAATCACTCTAAACACACCCGCCCAATCAGCATCATCATCACTGAAATAAACAAACACTCAAGCACAATCAGAAATCAACCACATAAACATAACAACACCCCCCTATCACTACCGCTCAACACACTCACCCACAAACACACATGCAGTCTTCCTACCCCCTAATGTTGGCTCTGCTTCCTCAACTCACCGATGATGTAGTAGTCATGCATGCTCTTGAACTCGTGACCCCAGAGGTTGGGCGAAAACTCCTGGAACTTGATGGTGAAACGACGCTCTCGCGTGGGTTCGTCACAGGTGAGCACGATGTTGGGCGGTCCAGTCACCTCACAGCGGTCCGCCTGCTCCCGCGACGACACGAGGTAAAGTTTGTAAAACTCGTACTCTGGCGTGGACCTGGCGGTGTCCAGCTGAGGGCAGATGAGGTCCAGCCGGTCTCCAATCTGAGGGTACAGAACGTAGCCCTTGTCGTCCCTGAACCTGGATGGAGGGAAGACATAAATGCGAGAAAATAGGAAGAAAATAAATTAGTCGGTGGGAGTGAGAAAGGTGGGAATCATTAATTAAAGTATTTCTAAACTGGTTCAGAGCCACCTGTCCTTGCTGCTGAATGAGCAACAGATGGGTCCTTTGGCTCCCTCGTTTCTCCAACTTTCTTATTTTTCTCCCTCATGTGCAGTCAACAGCAAAAATATTCTTTATATAGGGATAATAATCACCATGAAAGCCAAAAAGGAGTCAAGCATTTTGTCTTAAGTACAGAGATATGTTAGAAATCATAATTATTTATTTATTTGTTTCTTTTATTTGCTGGACAGAGAACTGCTCATTTATCAACTCAAAAAGTAAGTGAAAATGAGCCATAGTGAGCCTAAAACTATTTTCATCATGCAGTCCCTTGTCATATGTAAAGTTGACCTTTTAAGCACCTTCATTTAATAGGGAGTTTATTTTTATAGGCTATATGGGGCAATGGGCACATGAGGATTGCCACTTACATGGTATTTTTCACAAACATTTCAAAATATAATATTCCAAACATGTGATAACATTATGCATATATAGTTCCATTTAAACCATTTAATTCCATTTATGTATGTCATAATTAGGATCAGGAATAAAAAAGCCTACCTATTTTGCCCACACACAATCTAATGCACATAAATGTAAAGCATTTACATTTGTCAAATATTTTTCCTCTTAAAGAACATCTTCTCTCTGAGCTCTTTTTTTTCCCACAGCATTTATATTTGGAAGTGAGAACTGAGGCGTGTCTATGGAGAGAAAGATAGGAAGACAACTTTCCCAGCAGAGCCAGCAGAACAAAGCACAACACTGCCACTGCCAAATCACAGGTATGCACTGTTAATTCATTTGGTAATTATCTGTCTTGGTTTCAGTCTGTCATCCACTTTGATTTGAAGTAAGTGTAGTTTGTTTGGTGCTTTGACACCTGTCATCTACAGCGACACATGATTTCAATTTCACAATTCCAGGCAATAATACCGTTTATTATGATTACTACAATACTTCTGAGGATTATAATGGACATCTTTGAGCTTACATGGCATTCTTTTTGTTTTTTGAAGAGGACTTTAGCATGAAAACTAAATATAATCTACAAACATGCCAAGCTCGTGGCTCACTATGACTGTACGTCCTTCAGAGATCTTCCCAGAGCTGAGAACATGAAGCACAGCGGTCAGTAAGGCATACGTTCAACAACTGACTCAGACTCTGTCATCCCCCTCACAGCACAAGGTCATCTCTTGCTGATAAGGCCAAATATTATGAGTTATAACCTGAACTCCTGAGGCCTTTGATTATTCTAATGCACCATCCTACTATGCTTAGTGTACTGGGGGGAAACAGCACAAAATATATGCACTCCCATTGTCTTATTATCTCAGTTTAAACAAATGTTATATTGACAGGATGGTGGAATTTGTTTATACCAGTAAAGGTTCAAATGGAGAGGGGGATTTGCTCAAGTTTTTCAACTATTCTCACTGAATTCTCACTGAATCTTAAGTGACACTTTGATGTGGAAGTGGGAGGAAGCCTGTAAAGTTAAGGAGCCCAATTTTCTGTTAACTCTGCCTCAAATGCTGTTTCGGTTTTCAGCAAATCTGCACGAACACTCAGGAGTCACAGCCCTAAAACTTGCTTAATTATTCTCTCTGTTCTGCTGTCAGATAACAATTTGAGTATTAAAAATAAACAATACAGGAATCACAAAGCAGACAAAAACAATGAAGGATCTTACATAACTGCACTGTCAAAAAGACTAATCACACCAGCATCCTATAAACATGCATGTGACAGTTCCATTTGTTAAATTAAAAAAAGAAAGTTCACTTTTGACTGTCAGATTTAGAACATAATTTCCTGATCACTATAATTTAAGCTTGCGTCGCCTTTTTTTCTTCGGTTCTTTTCTATTATTCTGTAATACTTTAATGGTCCCAACTGTTTACTTTGAGGAGCTTAACTTCTTTATTTGACAGAGTGTATTTCAATCAGCGTCATTATCCATAAATGGTTGCAAAGCCCATTGCAAAGCTCATTTTGGTTTTAAACCAAATTAAAAGTGTAACCTGGTAACTTTTGATTGAATTGAATTGATACTAAACTAAAACTAATTGTCCTATCAAAGCAGCAGGAAAAGACATTTATTGCAATTACTTGTATCAAAATTGTCATCTAAAATGATCATCACAGACTTCCTTTCAATAAAAAGGCTAAACAAGAGGTCACACTTTTGGAAATGATTAACAATATTAGGAAGCACTGAAAATAAGACAATTTGATTTTTGGTAATATAATTAGCTAGAAAAGCAAGAGCTTCTTCACATGCAGTACGTCTCTAATTAGTTTCAGCTGTATAGACTGGAGGGGTAATCCAGTAATCTAATTCTACTCTTCCATAAGAGTGTCGTGTGATTTTTAAGGAATAGCATTTGCAAGTGCAGCTTCAGAAACCAGATATATTGACTTTTTTTCTTTGCCTTGTAGGAGTTAAGGATCAAGAATAATAAATCTACATTTCTCATCAAGAAACCTGACAGTTTTATTTTTAGACTCCCCATGCTTGGCTTCAAACTACTTACAAAAACACTGAAAAATCAAATGACTTTTCTGACTTGTCTCATGTTTATTTCAGCTGATCAGTACTGACTAAATGTACATGTTTAAAATGTTATACAAATGCTTATTATTAGCAGAGAAACTTAACTATTGATCAAAACAAAACTTTAGACTACAACTTGTAGCAAACAGACCCTTGAGTTTGCTGAATATGTACCAACAAGACAATCTTGCCAGAGCAATATTTTACCATCATTAACATCTTTAGGATTTAGCTTGTTAACATTAGTTAGCTCTTTAAAAAGTGTTTAAAAAGGTGTTGGAAATTATGGTAAAAATCTCAGAGCATTACTATCATACTAGGAGTATAGCCAAACATTTAGCCATAAACTTAGCCACCATGAATTTATATATTGTTTTTTTTAACTGTTAGTGTGTTAGCTAGGGCCACCTTGTGTTTTTGGAGACAGAAGTGATCATATTTAGACAGAAAGGTGGAGCTGGAGTGGGATTTGACTCATGTTAAAGATAGGTTATCTTTCTTTTAAAAAGAACCACCTGCACTGATAAAATGGAGGGAATCTAGCTATAAACATCGTGATGATTTGTGGATCAAATTAATTGGCCAAAGAAGGAAAAACCTTTGGAATGTCTGTTGGAGCGAGCAATATTTTGGGGTCAGCGTCTACAAACCCTACACTTCATGACTTAATGACACTGAATTGTCTATAAGCAACAAAACAAGGTAGAATTGTTTTTTTGCCTTGCATGTTGTACCTGCAGTTTTCTGACACATATTGACACATCATCTACCACTGTACAGGCTACATCTACTTATTAGCACTGTGAGCTAACAGCCTTCCACTTGCTATAAAATGAGTAAGCTTTATCAGTTGGTATGTTTAGCTGGCAACGTATGCTATGAAGTAAAACTTGAGAATGCAGACTGAATGGCGGTGGAGCTCAGACAGGCTCGGAGGCCTGCTGGGAAGCCACTGTTCCACTTCTTATTACCCAGGTCACTTGGGGTTATCAGGCCATACTTAGACTGGAGAGGCAGGCGCTCAGCTTCACTCAACACTTATAAACACACACATATCTCCCCTTCCTGTTGGCTTCAGAATGGCATTCGTACCATTTATAGAGTATGAAATGTAAACATGGTGGTTGTTCCTGAGGCTTCTGCAGCAAAGCCAAAACAGAAAAATCCGTTTAACACACAAGCTACACACACACACACACACACACACACACACAGGCCCAAACAAATGCCCTTGTGCTGAACACAAAAACGTTTGCCCAAGCACATCCACCCACATCGAGACGCACAAGTTGAGCTTTCCCCAAACATGAACAATGAAATCAACTGACACTCATACGTTTAATAAAAACAAGCACCTTTTCCTTCCTGCATGACGCATTGTGTGAGGTTTATCTGATGGTATCCTGAGTCACAGGCGAGTTGTACTGCAGAATAGCAGAGCAAAAAGAAAAAAAAAAGAACCCCCCACACACACTGGAGATGAGTTGAGAGCTAAAATGCCACTGGGCAGGTGTAGCGCTCGAAAAAGAAAGAAGTGGAAAAATATTGAGTAGGCCAGTTATGCAGCAGCAACAAAATAAATACATTTTTAAAAAAGAGGAACAAAATGGAGATAGATCTAAATTTCTAACATGCAGGAGCAGGCAAAGAGCAATAAGGAGAATATAGAAAGTATGAAAGAAAAACCGAATGACTTGCTGCGACAGAAATTAATTTTCTGATAGGTTCCACGTTCAGAGTGTTAGGTTTGCCGAGTTAACCCAGGTTAACCTACCTGTAGTGTATGTGAATGAATGATACCGCCTGTGTGCACTGTAAACAGGATGAGGTTTTGAGACCTTGTCCCAATTTGCTGTGAGGCCTTCAGTGTCAACAAGCCTGGATTGCATTAAAAACATCCAGTGTAGTTATATGAAATCACTTCATGTTTTTTTTGTTTTTTTAGTGGATGCTTTAAATCCACATTAAGTCCAGTCGGAAAACACAGGTTAGTTTCTGAGCCTTGTGAACATGAGATGCAGCAAGGCCATAAAACTTACTTCCAGTAAAGAAGCACAGACCAGAGGAGGACGAGTCAAAGCAGAGAGGAAAAAGTGAAGTGAGGTGAACCTATAAACGGCTTTATAGAGTTCCTCTACGACCACATCTAAATAAATCATCCCATTCAAAAACAGCCCTGAGCAATATTACATGTTCTCTTTACTCTTTTCTTTTTAGGCTCATTTCGCTCTGAAAGTGTCTCTTAGTGTCTGTAGTTTTTTTTTTTAATCCTCCGCTCCCTCTCATCTCTCATGCAGTCCACTCTGCCTTGCTCTGTGCCTCCCCTTCCCTTTTTCTCAGCCATTAACAATAGAGCCATTCATGTGGCCACACTTTGAAACATGGCGTGGGAGGTCGGAGGGGGCCAGAGGTGACACCGGGGGGGGAGGAGGAGAAAGGGGAGGCGGAGGAGAAGTATATGGAGGGAGGTGGCGGGGGTGAGCTTTCAAATCTTTTCTTCTCTGAGCTCTTTTATGAGGGCAGAAACATCATTTTCTCAACCCGAGTATCGCCCTGCCGCGACCCCTGAGCTGAGCTGAGATGACTCAAGGTTCAGTCTTCCTGACCCCCCTCCTCCACCTTCTTACACCTTCTGCTTATCATCCTCCATTACTCTTCATCCAGTCTTACACTCTTGCAACTTGGAAAAAAGGAGACTGTTTTATGTCACCTGGATTTTAAATAGAATAAACAGCAATTGTGCGACAGTATCTTCACCACTGTGCATGCATTTTTCTCTACTCTTGTCCATCTGCATATTGTCTAGCTACTCTGGGCAGCATATCGGACAGCTTGAACATTTCCAGGATTCCACAGCAGCAACCTGAGCCATGTCCAGACCAAAGCTGGGCCCACAGGTGCAAGCAGGCGGAGGGGAGACAAGGGACGGGGTGTGTGCAAATGTATTTCTGTGTGAACATGAGAGTTTGACGGAAAGGCGGGGTGTTGGAAGGGCAGGCGAGTGCAGGCTCGGAGTCTGTGAGAGAAAAAAAGTCAGAAGATACAAAGACGGAGAAAAAAATGCAAGAGGGAGAAGACAAACAAATGAAAAAGAAAGCAAGATACTGGGTGGATTGCAAGTGCAATTAGCTTCACTCGAAACTTTCTAAAACTTTGACCTCCACCATCTTGTGAAGGAGTTTGCCACTGAGTTAACCACAACCTGGCGTGAGTAGGAAGCCAAGTAGAGACAGCAAACGACCAGTCTATTAGAGGGTAAAAAACGATGGCAGTATTCGATTCTGCGGCCGGGAAGATTTATGATGGGCCTTGTGCATAAAGCTGTCTGCACAAATCTCACGTTATACACAGCAAATTCACTCACACTGGGACCCTGAGTGACCTCTCCCTCCCCCTTTTTTTAATGTACACACGCTGTCAAAATGCACAGCGGGGGAGCACACGCTCTAAAGAGCGGCTAACCGATCGGCCACGGGAGGAATACATTCACTGCAAGACATGCATACATGTTTGCAGACCCGCTGAGCTGCAACACCTGCAGGCCATCTAGTAGCTGTCTAACGTAAATCCGTTGGGTCTCATTTGTTGGAGTGCTGCTCTCCAAAGAATGACACAATGAGCAAACACACACACTCTCAGCGGAAAATGTCCATTTTGAACATGTCATTTGAGCTCACATGGAATAATTGATGAAACAAATTAGACTTTCAACCAGTCCTCCAGTACAATTAGTTTTCTTCTGATGAACTTTGATGAACGTCCAACCAGACATGTGTTGAAGCCCAGTAAGAATGACAGATGGCTCCTCGGGTATGAATACAATGTTTGAAAAGATTTGGAAAAGTAAAATTATCTCACTCAACTGACATACGCTTTTAGCCACTTTAAGAAAAATATTATTTCAAGCCTCAGTGCTGGATTAAATCACTAGCCACGATGGAGAGGGGACTATCATTTTCCACTATTCTGCTGGAGCAATCAGTAGTCCTATATGCCGCACAGCTCAGAAACACCAACAATATATAATGTAAAACATATGGTTTATATATGAAACACTAATTCATCAAATGCTCAATCTGTCTTTGAAAGAAGTTTTGTAAGAACAGCAGCTCCATCATGCTCTGCACATCTCACCTACATCTTTTGCCTGCTGCTCCACCTGATTGGTTTACAATAAAAGATTCAGGAGCTTTTGAATTTTGCTCATGTTGAGCTCTTTTATCTTGACCTCATCTTTGATCACTTCTGTGAGTGAAAGGAGTGTTTCTGTGTATGTAGAAGCTGTCTGAAACCCATTTCGCAGGTTGCACTTGAGGCCTTACATCAAAGAATGCTGATGTCATCTGCAGGTGCGAGAGTGGGTGGGGTCATCCTGTGACATATTTTACAGAATTGATACTGTATTCCTGTTTCAATTCAAAGCTAGGAGAGCTGTAGCTTCTCTAGGAACAGTTAAATGTCGAATTCCTGCACATCATTTGTAATCTTAAAACTGTTGTAGGATTACTATTATCATTTGTTACCATTTGGTTATTTAAAATTCTGCATCATTTGATAGGATCCTTTGATTGGAGACACTGTGGCTTCTGCTTCCATAAGTGCACAGGCCTGTCAGACGGTTTTAAAATATCCATAATCATTATTACTGTCTTCATTAAAGAACCATATACCCTGGAGAGGAGCTGCAGAAAGTGGTCTTTGACTGTGTGTATAGAGCTGCAGAGAGATGGAGACACATTTGTATGAGATAGAGGGAGACAGAGAGGAGTTAGGAAGAGACAGAGCGGGAGGAAGAAAGAGCTATAATATAAATTGATGAGAGTTTGAGTCTCTCTAGAAGCTATGGCCCAGATACCTCTGAACATTTCTATTATGGATGAAATGTTGGAACGAATATGAGTTCAACGAGGACTGTTATAGAAAGAATGAAAGCGACACACTGGCTTTGGATCCAGATACTTTTGTTTATCATATTTGTTAAGTCAAAAGTTTTTTTCAATTTTTTTGTTTGTTTACCCATTTCCACACAAAACAAGTGTGGCTTTTTCCAACGTTCCCACTGGTCAGATCAAATGCCACAAATTGCAGACTCAAGCCAGCAGAACTTAGTAGTGATCCTTGACCTCCAATTGCATTAAACATGTCAGAGTTAATTTGGTCGATTGAAAACAGTATATTTCGCTCAAAACCATGATTTATGCAGCATCCATGTGGTTATTATATGATAATGTTATTCTGTATACGACTAAAGGCTTCTTTAACTCATTCAGACCGTAGGCTTCACTTAAAATAGCCTTCTAAAACCTTTAAGTTTTCTGGAAAACTTAAAACTGTCCACTATAACCTTTTATTTCTCAGCCTCTGAAGATACTAGAAAGATTAAATTAAATAATAAACATTTGAAGGGTTGAATCTTCACCTTTTATTGCAAATTACTTACTCAATTTTTGAAAGTGATAGTAGTGCACCTTGAAAATCTTATGTCATTACTGTAGGCTACTTAGTGGACGAAGAAATGTTTAATCATTAAACCACCACCTATCAAACACCACTATTTGACCTGAATATTATTTATCTTCATCAAGAATATGCATCTGGCACATCTGTATTACCCAGTGTACATTCTGATAGTATAAATATGACCTTTTCCTAGACACAGTTTCTTCACGGCGATGGACAAAAAAAAAAAAAATACATAAAAAAAAAAAAAACTATGGACATGATGCCAAGGAATGAAAAGTAGGGACAGTCTTCAGGTCTTAGCACAAGATTACTGCGCTGCAAAGAGAATGTGAGCATATTTACTCAAAGCGATTATGTGGCTCTGCTGCAGTAAAATGACAGTATTTTGTTAACACTTTACTAAATCACTTTTGTCACATTCTGGCTGGTTTTAAACAATGACATCACTTCAGTGGGCTATTAATACAATCATAGGTTGGGTTGAAAAATATTCCTATTACAATGCATGCCATTTTTATTTTTTACATGCAGTTGCCGTGATCGCGGCAAAAGTGGGACATCTAGGAATTAAAGACCTAGATAAGGAGCTGGAAGAGCCCAAAACAAAGCTCAAAGGAGAGTTAATATTGGATTTATTACATGCAGGCAGACAAACCTGGCCTTCCTCCCAATGTGTCACATAACCCCTGAGTCACCCTTTTAGCCATGTGTAGGGTTCATGCTCTGAAAAAGTGTATTTAAAACCCAATCATTTTTCCAAGCCAATTTTGGTGCCTAAATGTGCCTGATGAGGGAGAAACAGAAGAAATAACAGTGTCACACAAGGGCATGAACCAGTCTCAAAGGCGATTTGCGGGCATGATTTACAGCTGCTGAACATGTAGGAAAATAAAGGGGGTTAAATGGATGCTTAAGGGAGAAATAGAAAATGGAAAGTGATAGATAAGATATAAGGATCAGTGTGAGCGAGAAGACAGGAGCACAAGGTTGATGTAAAGTCAGTGAGCATTGAAAAGCCCTCAGGAATATTTCTAGTGAGAAACGACAACGACCGTAATGGTTTCCATATGGTGAGAGAGGGAGAGAGCGATGACAGAAAAAGAGGAGGTAAAGAGAAAAGTAAAGCAACGCAGATGGGGCTTACAGGAGGAGGGAGGGTCAGACAGTGACCGGAGGTGGCAGTCAGAAGGAAGGGATGCACAGCCTTGTTTGAATAGTTATTTGGTATCATGGGACTTTGAAGGTAACTGTGTCCTTGTCATACAAACACACACACACACACACATCCTGCTGTCCAGAGGCGGTCCAGCACGCTGCAGCGTCGATGTCACATCCAGTACATATCACACTCCGGATAACCACAGAGACACGGGATGGAGGCACGCTGGATGCCTTGGCATTTGAAAAGAGCACGCACACACACAAATGCAACACACACTGAGTTTTGTCTCTCCAGTAAACACACACACACACACACCCTTCATCTCTTCACTCCTGCTGCGTTCAATACATTCCATTCAATACAATGCAGAAGATGTGCGTATCACATTAACTTGAAACTTGTAGCTGCATCATAAAGAGAAAGTAGAGCTAACTAACCAGCAGTAGAGAGAGACTTCTCCTCTTTGAACATAGCTGAGCAACGCAGCCATATTCAGGTCAACAGAAACTTTTCTCAAGCAAACATCCTCATCTCTCTTCTTCCTCATCTCTTTCTCATTTGCATCCTTGTTCCTGTTTTTTTTTTGTCATGTTTCTGCTCCAGCATCTCCAGCTCAGAACTTTTGTTCGCTGCTTCTTTTGACTCCTGCAAACTATAAGCGAGTTCTCGAACATGCTCTATATTCAGTCTCTCATGTCTTTACAAGCCTATCCTTGCTTATTCTCTCATTTCTCTATGTCTCCATATCTTTCTTCATTACCATTGTTCTTTTCGTGCAAAATATCTATGTCAGCACACTTGCTTGAAGCTTTTCTTAGATATTTGTTGCTTGTAAGTGCTATAGCAGAACAAAAACTGAATAACAAAAATCACATATAGCACATAATTATGAAACAATAAAATGTGACCAAAGGTTCATTTGTATGTTGACTTTTTAAATATTTTTTTAATTCAACATCTTAGTTTAAAGTATTAATTTAAAGTAAACTATTTTAATGGATTTATTATTACTAAATTCTCCTTCTTTAGAAGGCCTGTGAAATAAAAAAAAAGGAAGTTTTTGTTTGTTTTTCCAATATGATCTTTACATGGGTCACATACACAACACTGGCCCTGAACGCTATCTAAATGACAAAAAAGGTATTTTTATGGGTCATTTATCATTTGGAAAACAACTAAAAGAATGCTGATGACTCAGTCTGCGTTCAATTAAATTATTTTTGTTTATTTGTTTTTTAACAGTGTCCAATGATTGCCACTAGGGCTGACCAGTCAGAGCAAACTTTGCTTTTTGGGGAGGTGGGCCAGCTACCCATGTGTATGTTTTACAGGAAACAAAGGACTTAACAAGCTGCTCTATGGTAAATTTAATCTCAGTGGGACCGGATACTGTTGAGATTGTGACTGACCTGTGAAAACAATGCATCTCCAAAACGTCAACTTAAAAAACAGACGGCTTCTAGCTTAATATTAGTGAATCAGGGATAATTTAATAGGATGTGACAATGTTTAGGAAGTTAGAGAATGTTCTTAATCCACGAGGAAAGGCATAGTTTCCCTCCTTGGGTATTTTTCCAACAGTGTCAGTTAACGTTGGCTGTATTTTACATGTGTCTGAGAAATTAACTCAATGACTAACCTGTAACCATAAAGCCACAGACACATTTTTTTGTCAATGCCATTTTTTTTTTAAAAGGAAACTTATCCATCCCTATGGGAGATCACATGAACATAAATCATACTTTTGACATGTTTTCACGTTGTTTTCACTCCTTAACCACCATTCCTTCCTGCTCCTACATCTCTTTTCCTCTCACCTGCCCTCCTCCTTCGCTCCCCCCGCCCCATTTTCAGCATGTACTATGGATGATTTGCAGCAGTCTGGATTGGTCCCATTAAGGTGGTCTTGTGGAGGTGTGTGATGATCAAGCCCTGTAGACCCTGACAGGTCTGTGTGTGTTCGCATTTTTCTGTGCAAATGTGTTAGTGTGAGAGAAAGAGATTGGGAGGAGCCTCCCCAGTTCACAGATAGATACAACTTCATATATGTACCCCTCAACAGAGGCTGAAGGGGACCCTTGAGACACACACACAGAGGCCCCCTTTAACTCCCAGTGAGCTCTTTAATGTGTTTAAGTATATAGCTTATGATGACATATACACATAACTTTACATACATGGATAGTGGCAGCTGGTGTTTACGCCTGGTGTGTGAAAGGTCTTCAACTCATTCACTCTGACCACCTCCCTAATTTAATTAGGTCACCCCGGGCTCTGGAGGTATGAGGGTTATAATGCATGCAGTGGCATTCTCGTTCTATGTGCTTCACACACACACACGGAACGAGAAACATCTACTCGTCATCCCACTGGGAGAGAAGGAGTGAGGTGAGACGCTGACCTGCCACAGTGTGGGTCACCCATATTTCCAGAGTTCCCTGTTTGTGCGCATGTGTGTGTGAGGGCATCCCCATGCGCTCATGCATGTAGGCGCTCTCCCCAGGGTCCACAATCCCCATCTGTGACCTGAGAGGGCCAGTTGTGTGTTTGTGTGGAGTTTCAACTCTGCTCTGCAGAGGCCACAGGGTGAAGGGATTCTGAAACTTTAGCTAAAGGCGACCCAGTTTAAGCTCAGTCAGGCCATGGTGTCAGGAGTGCAGTGTAATCCATAAGGGGACCCTGGGGGCCACCAAGAATGCAGGGCTCCTGGGATGTATCTTTTTTTTTTGCAAAAGAGTATGAAAGTAATTTTTCCATGTTTATTTGTGTGTAGACACATTTTTGCTTTGTTTAAACTTTAAAGACTCATGCAAGTTATTCAATATCGTTTGTTATTTTCAGAATATCAAACGAAAACAACAAAATTATGCATTTCTGAAGATTTTTTTAACTCTTTGAATACTGGTCACAGATGTGCTTCTCTAAAGCAGTCATTCATGAAAAAAAAAAAAAAAATTAAAGCTAGTTTATTGTAGGGGAACATTCTGAAGAACTTGTCCAAGAATACCTATGTCTTTGCTGCTTGTATCATGAAAGAGGCCTTCTGTATCTGCAGCAGTGCTTAATCCATCATTGGAAATGGGAGCCTGGCTTCCATTTGGTTTCCCAACATGCTCTGAGCAGCACTACCCGACTCTCAGAATCTCAGCTCCTTTTTCTCCAGTGGAACGCATCTTGAAGTGATTTGGGGCTCAAACCCTCTCGTGCTCCCCCCCCCCTTTTTTTTTGTGCCCTCCTTTTCTCTTCTCATAGCCCCCTAACCCACTCAAATGTCTCCTCTCGCTCACGTCTGAAGGATGATTTAAAGGCTTAGGGGAAAGCGCTGCAGCAGGAGTCCTGGCTCGACCCAGGGGTTGTGAAACCCCTGTGGTAAAATCAACAGTTGGCCTGCCATAAGAGCAGAGACTCAGAGCAGTAAGGGAAGATCCGTCCACAAGAGAAGGACATATAGTGTCTGGGGCTACCAAACATACAGACACATGTGTAATTATATACACACACATAGTGCTGAAGGAGAGAGTGCCATACCAGTATTTCAATGCTGATAGCTTTGTCAGAGTGTGTGTGTGTCAGTGTAAGTGTGCATGACTGTGTGGGTGTGTGCTTGAGCACGTCCGTGTGTGTACCTCACCACTTCTCTTCTACTTTATTTCTAAAAGAGAGGCTTTTTCAACAGTCGCCCGGGTATTTTCAAGGGGCCTGTCTAATTCATGCAGGTGAAGTGTTTTAAAGTTCCATTCCCCGTTTACCTGCGGGGCCTGCAAAGCCCACAACAGCAGTGTTGAAATATCACCTCCCCTCCTCCTTTTCTCCTTCACTTTCATTTCAACTTCTATCCTATTTGTCCTTCACTTCTCTCCCGTCGCTCCACACCTGCCTCTTCCCGCTGCACTCCTTTCCTTTATTTCCATCTTTTCCTCATCCCTCCTTCACTTTCCACCTCTCCTCCTGCTCTCTTTTTACCTCATCCTCACTCTCTCCCTCTCTGCCTCTCTCAGTGTTTGAAGCGGAGTGTTTGTCTCTGGGGCTGGATGATTGACAGCTGAGAGAGCGCCAGGCAGCTCTCTGGTGACAGATAAGGACTTTGGCTCTATTACTCACTAGGTCCCACAGACATGCACACACACAAACATTCATGCACATATATAAACTCTCACCCATTCTCCCACGTGCACATGGATTCACTTACTCGTCTGCACACTCACAAAAACGCACACTCTGGGTCCCATGCTGCTTGCGCAGTTCGGCAGCGAGCAAGCAAACCTATTTGCATTAGGAATCAGTGTGTAAAATAAATAAAGAATCAGATGAATCGAGGAATAAATAGACAGGAGGCACGGCTGGGGACGAGTGTGACTGATTTGTAGTGTGTGTGCGCGTGCACGCTTTTTCAACCTCTGGGCTCCCGAGTGGGGAGAGCAGCAGTGCAGCACCCTGTTGAACACACACAAACACACACAGTCAAATATAAATGAAAGGATTCAACAAAGCACGAGTCATTATGGTAATGAAAAATGAAAGGGTCTAAAAATACTCTTTATATTACAGCCTTTGTTTCAGGGAACTCCAGTGAGACTACTCTGCTGACGATGAACAAGAGAACCGTGAGCTAAAGAAAGAGAAAGACAAACAGTTTTTCCTCCTGTCTGCTTCTCCATGAATGTGTTCCTCTATAGACGGCCAAGTCTCTGGTTTGCAACACACAGCTTGCTTCAAAGAGAGAAGTTGGATGGAGTGCAACTGGTTCAATTTGAGTACATGTTTATGTTCTTGGCAAAAAAAAAAAAAAAGAGAAAAAGAAAAAAGCCTTGGTGACTCGCTGATTGACAACTGAAAGTGAGAGGAAGATTGCAAAGAGGAGATGCAGCCAGAGCATAAACAGGTGCAACATCAAATACAGCGAGGAAAAATAAGAAGAGCAGGAAAAGGGAGCAAATTCAGCATTAGAGAAAAACACAGAGTTCTTTACTTACGCAAGTTTTTGCAAGAGTGAAAAATAGGCTGAAAATTTCAGGATGGAAGAAAGGAAAAGAATTAGATGAGGCAAGCGGAGGGTGACAAAGTGAAGGAGGGATGGATGAAAGCGTGCAAGGAGCACGCTGAGCTACAGGTGTGAGTGGCAGGAGAGGAAAGGGAGGAAGAGGAGGGAAAAATATGAGAAAGGAATAATGAGGTCGACCCCTGGCAGTGAAGGGTGGCAGGTTAAAGTACGATTGGAGGAAAATTGAATGGGAAAGATGGATGGCTGGTGGGGAGATGAAGGAGGGAAGGGTCGACGGGAAGGACGCGGTGACATAGCAGAGGAAAGGGAAAAAGACAGAGAGAGTAAAGGCATGACTAAAGAGATGGCAGGCTCAGCGTGAGAGAAAGAGGGAAGAAAGGAGAGGAGGGCAGCCTGGAGCACAGAAGTTTAAAAGTGAGGAGAGAAAGACGAGAGGGAGAGAAGAAGGAGGTGACAGAGATAGACGCTGAGCATGAAAATGGCCTTTGTCATCCCTTCTCAAGCACAGCGCTGGAAGACAAAGGGAGCGTCAGTGCGAGCTGCTTTTTCCAGCATCTCTTAGATGACAATAGCTATTTGTCTCCTCATCACAGAAAGGAGGCAGAGAAGAAAGTAAAGAGCACACTGTTCTTCGTGTCTGTTCCTCCTCACTCGCTTCTTATCTCTGTCCTCCTTAGTCTTTTTGTTTCTTAACCTCCTCCTCATCCATCTTCCAAATCTAAAGGCTCTCTTAAACATTGTTTCTCTCCTTCTGCGTGATCTCAACAGCCCTTACGCTCTGTTAAAGGTAGTCTAGCAAAGTGTGAGTGGGTGCAGGGAAACAACCCCCTTATTTGAGGTTGGAGGTTAAGGGTCATGCTCGAGTGCTGATGGTGCATCCAGCCAGACAAAGCAGATTAACACACACACATACAGAGCAGGCAGTGGTATGTCAACCCTCTGAACCCCCTCTCAGCTTGTTCCAGGGCCTTCTATTTCATTGGGTGAGATAGTATCATATGTTGCAGTTTGCACCAATGGGAGGTCAATGCCCCAATTGTAAGAGCGGTCAGCGGTCAAACCTACTCTTGCAACAGGCAGTGATGTCACCGCCGAGTTAGTATTCAAAGCAAACAAATTGCAGATTACCAAAGAGCATCGTTTTGGTTTGTTCAGCACATTCTCACCATATCAGAGACCAGCATGTTTGCCATTTAGTGGATACCTCTGTATGTTAAACACACGTTTATCATATTATCCATGCTTAATGTGCCATTCCTCTCACACTTGTCCATTAGAGTGAGCAAGTTTAGCTTCTGAACTCAATAAGAATGCAATTTGTGAGACCTGGCCAAAAAGATCACATGGCAATCTTTTTGTGGTAGAATCATGATCCAAAACCTAAATCGCTATTCCATCCACAGATTGAGCTGCTGGATCGCTGGGATTCAAAGCATATCAGTTCAACTGAAGGCCAAGCTCAAACATCTCTTCCTTTTTTGGGCCTGATTTCACTCCTAATTTTGGATGTTTCTCTGTTCACCTGTTTCCTGTCACAGCACGTTATCTAAGCAGGGTTTACATTGATCCGACTTCAATACTGAGCCTGATTCTTCTGTGGAGACAAATTCAAAAGTAGGATTAAGATTGCTTAGTAATTCATTGTAACACTGTAATAGGGCTTCTCCAAACTGGGTTCTATACAACATCAAGCAAGTTTCACTGGCGGAGAGGAATCAGTGTTGTGTTGCAGATATATATGGAAGTTCATAAATAATAATTATCTTACTCTGGTTAGAGATCTGTTAATTATTTTTTCTCTTTACCCTTGACCTCAAGGGGAATTTAGTTGCCTTTTCTGAAGCTTTTGATCATATAAAAACCCCGTTGTTATGAAAATGTCCAACCATTTCTTGAATTTCAAAGAATTTTTCATTTAATTAAATTGCGTTTATGTGTGTGTGTGTCTGTATGATGGAAAAAAAAAACAAAAAAAGTGTGTTTTTAATTTATTTTTTTTTTTTTAATAAAGGAGAACCTCTATTGTCATTGCAGTGAAATAAAATTCAACCTGCTTCTAATAAAAATATAAGAATTTTGCCTGTGTTGGTTAATTGGCTGCTGCGCTAGAATCAAGAAAAATGTTCTCGACTTGAGGTAAATAATTTATACAGGTTGATTGATGTTGGAAAAAGCTTGAAACATTGTGGCTGTGCTGGAAAAAATATTTCTACAAAAGTAACAATTTAAGAAACTGTCTGTAGACTGAAGTTGACTTGAGAGATTTTTTGCAGTGCACAAGTGTAAAAAACATTTAGCTCAAGAAAAGAATGTTCAACAACAACAGATCTGTTTCGACTTCTTTCATTCCACTGCTGATCTCGGTGTGAGGTCCTCCTTCTGATCTGGGCAGCTCCGCTAGTGTGTTTAGAAGTGTTAAATGCCCCCCTGACCTGCTGCAGTCTGTTATTAGACCCTCTGAATGCCAGGCCTGCTAACTCGTACTGGCATCAATGCCCACGCCTGGCAACAGTCGCAAATCAGTGTGATACACAAACACACATGTGCAAACACTAACAGGCAAACATGTTTCACACAGACACACACACACACACATCCGCCGGGCACTCAGCAGAGGGTGAATAACCAGTGATATTCCTCCGTCTTCTGCCTTATCAGTGAGTCGCGTTCCGCCTTAGCCATGCATACTGTACAGTCATTAATCATGATTCTCATTAATTATCTATGCACCCAACTGGCTAATTAACACATCAGCTCAAGCAGAACTAATGCTGCATGCTAGTTTACCTCCCCCTCACACCAAACACTCCCCAACACACACACACACCCTCCAAACCAACTTAAACCCCTGCCTCTATCAAACTTTAGTTTGCGTCACCTGCAAGGAAGAAAGTGACTTGTGAGAAAAACATTTAAATTGACAACACAGTTCAGGAAAAGGTGAGAAGGTAAAACGCTAGCTGAAGTCTAAAGGAGCGTTCCACTATCTATTCTCAGTCAGTGTGTTTAATGTCTTCTGTTGCAATTTACATCATTGCTGAAACCACATTTGCTCCTGTTGTCATGTCATCTTAGTGGTTTGCTCCAGTCCATTTCCCAGAGTTTATTTCGACAGCGCCTAATGAATGGACACAAATTGTATTTGTCACTGCACACACAAAAAAAAAAAAGAAAAAAAAAAAGGATAACGGTTGCGCTAGCTTACAAATGCATGTACATGCTCCATGAACAGCTTAGAGTGTCTTTAAACAAACAAAACTTGCTTTGCATGATTGGTATTTTGCTTTATAAATGACTGTTTTAGTGAGCGATGTTCTGTTGTGCAGCTATTTAGCATTACAACGCTCATTTACATGCCTCTAATAGCTGTGGGGTTGGTTTTTTTTCACTTTTTTTAAATGCAGCAGAAAAGAAAATGCAAATGAGACACGTTTCCCTTAACTAGTTTGAAGCAAACAACAAGGACGCATTTTGACGTCAGAACGTGGCGGCACAGACTGGGTTACGTTGGATAGGACGGCATGTAATAAATAGCCTAAAAGATGTAGTTCTGGATACAAAGTGAGTTGAATTGGCCAAATACAAAAGAACATTTACCAATGCTTCTTCTCTAGAAACACTTTGATCAATAATATGAGTAAAATATCGATATGCCATGCTGATCCTTTTCTTGTGATATTCAAAATTTGTATAAATCTGTGTTTTTTCCAAAGCATTTTCCCTTGGACTTAATTTGAATTGTTGCATGTCTTAAAAAAACTCGACAACAAAAAGGGTATCAGAAACTTTACATAATATATTCTTATCATACTGAGGCTATATTAAATATATCATTTTAGTACGATAAGATATAAAATAAACATACCTCAGTCTCAGGTTTTGTATTTCAATAAAAGAATACTGAGAATGCTATAAATGTCAAATATGTGTTAACAGGCTTCTCACTCTCACCCTGCTGTCCTAATATTTACAAGAACCCCTGTAAGCACAACTGAATTAAATTAAATGAGAGTCGATTTGAATGTTGCAACCACAAGGCATTGTGAGGTGGAATTATCTCCTAATCATGAAAGATGGTCCTGCGCTTCTAATGCTAAAGGAGATACTAAAGAAAGCACTGAAACAAAAACATTTTAGATGTTACAAGCAGCTCTCATAAGAGCTGCCTCTCAGATACTTCTGGGTCATTTCACACAGAAACCTTTCTGAGTAAAACGACTATTGACCAGATGTTGCGTCTTGAATTAAACTCACTGTAAAACATGGCTCTCTAATAATTTTGTAGATATATTTGGACATACTCTTTTTTCAGATTTCAATGCTGAGAAAAATTAACACTTAATGTGAAGCGCCAAACAAGAAAGATGTGACATGGAAGGAAAGTATGTGGAACAACAGCATGAAGAGGCTGGTGTATGGTGACTTCTGCTAATTGATATCTCAAGCACCTCACACCGATCACCACAAGGACCAAATTTGAATGGCTTCATTTGCATTTTGGAGACTTGTTTTTAGTTCAAGTATTAAAAGAGCAGAAATGGAGAAAAAGCTGTACTCCACACCGAGCACAGAAGAAGTCCTACATCCTACAGAAGAAGTCCTGCTGGGATATCTGGTCACTCCGTATGGTTTATATTCTTGTCCAGCCTCCACAGTATTTACTCCCCTTTAATCTCCCTTGAGGCCTTGGGCTAGAGTCGGATATGTGCCTCAGGGTAAAATGAAGGGTAATTCACACTGAGACATGGAATTATAATGTTTCCATGCATGAAGCCTCTGAATAATTTACAACATTGAATGGCTTAACATTACTCATCCTGCACACGCACGTGCACACACAAGCAGGTCTGCAGCCAACCCGGTTGTGGCACAGATTTAGTAGTGCCTCACCATTTCACCAGTGCATCACTAAATACAGTCCCCTCATCTGGTTCTTTCTGACAGGCTGTGCAGCATGTAATTACGTCCCCTCTGAAACCAGGGTGGTAATCTCACACACTTGTCTGGCCATTATTCCGTTGGGCTCTGGCTTCTTTCTGCCCACACCCTGCCTCCCCTCCACCTCTCTCAGACACAACCTGCCCTTTCAGCTGAGCTCTGATTTCTCTATCTCCTCTTCTTCATATCTCTGTCTCCTTCTCTCTCCACGGGCCAGGAGCCTGAATGAGAAAAGGAACGAGGAAGAGAAAGAGGCGCTCTGACATTAATGAGATTGCTCGTTAAGAGAGGAGGGAGGGGGAGAAAGGGAGAGGAAGAGAGGTGGAAAATGGAGTGCCTGTAATTGGGAGGTTTTTGAAAAGGAGGAAAAGAAAGGACAGAATTAGGTTTCCATCCAGGGCCTGTCTGAGAGTGTGTGTGGGAAGATACAGAAGGGACTAAATATAAGGTGAGAAAATGACTTGTTGGATTTCTCAAGAGGTGCTTAAGGTCAGACACACCTATCAATCAGGTTCATACAAAGACCCGGGTCTGCCCCCTCCCAACACATCCTTCTCGCTACCCTCCCTCCATCTCTCTGTGGAGACAAAGAAAATCTTTACAGTAACAGGCTTCTGGAGAATATTTCCTCCCGTTGCTTGTAGCTGCAGCACTGTCAGCAGGCCCATTATAGAAATGCATTCCGTTGGCATTTCGCTTCTTGTTGAGCATGAAGGCTTGAAAGGAAGGAGGCCCCACAACACCACACACATCCTGCAGAAATGGCTAGGTTTATAGTGACATAAAGAAATGTCAAGTTCTTTGCATGAGGACAAAAATATTGGCTCTTTCTTCAATAGATTAAACCGCAAGGGGTGATGCCTGGCATGAGTTTTTGTCCATATTTTCTTTTTGAGGCACTGGCCGTTTCTTGAAACTTCTCCAATTCATAATAACTAATCAATTAGATTTTTCTAAAGTGCAAATACGTGCACTTTAGAAGAATCTGGGGGGGGGGGGGGGTACTTTTTTGACTGGATGTGCCAAGGTTTATTCTTGTCCACAGGTCTGGAAGAAATGTTGGGAGGATTAAGGAGAGAGCCCAGCGAGGTGAATGAAAAAGGAGAGGAGGAGGATAAGGTGGAGTTAAAGTAAAATTAGAAAGTTAGACTCAGGAGCATGGTGATGGAGGAATGAAAACAGGTCAAGATGGTGCAAAGAAAGAGTTAACTCCACAGTTCATACAGCAGGATGGATTATCTCTATGTCTGCTGCCCCCCGCCCCCCCGCGCCAATCTCTCCATTGTGTGCTCCTATATAGCTCTATAGAAGCAGCGGCATGGGGGGTGACAGAAATTCCCTTTTTCTCCTCCTAAATTAATAATATGGAGCTCTCTGTCTGCTTTATCCCTGCGTTTGGCCCCCATCTTTGCTTTATTTCAGAGTAGTCCTTGATTCTATTATTCCCTTAGCTTAGGTAGGAGTAGATGCTGGTGTGTGAGCGTGTATTGAAAGCAAGCTAGACAGGCTGCACACCAAGCTGAGCATGAGAAGTTTTTTTTGTTTTTTTTTGGGCTAGTGAGAGACTTCAATGTATGAAAGAGAGATGTCAGAAACAACAAGACAGGCTGAAGTGTGATGGAAAAAGTCCGGTGAGAATGGGGGAGAGAAAGTGACGAAAGTGGCAGAGGTGTGAGACGAAACCGAATATTATGGAGCGACTAGTGGAGATCTTAGCTTATCATGCTGATGTTTTTTTACGGAACTGGTCTCGCCCTTTAACCTCGTATGTTTAATCAAAAAATAAGAATAAATAATCACATTCTGCTACCTTAACAGTGCAAAAGCATGCCACACTTATAATTCTAAATTCTGACTGTAGCCTTCTAGAGCTGTTGTTGTCAAAGTGTGGTGACTCCCTCCCTCGTTTAGCATTTTGTGCTTGTATCTGCGTTCAGCCTTTGTGTTTAGCTCTCCGTACTTCTTTGTTATCGACATGAATCTCGGTTTTGATTCTTGCTTCTACATTTTTTCTTTCATGTCAGTGGAAGTTAGAAGTTTTCTGATTGCTTTCAGTAATATCAAAGGAGCTTTTTGTTGCTGATGATGCAACCCAACCTACTGCTGCTTCACATTTAAAGTATACCTACAGCGAACCAGCAGGAGGCTTTTACTGTGAAGAAGCTTCAAGAATTTGTACCGTAGCACTAATTGCATTTGTACAAGGTAAGTTCTTAAATGTTCAGACTGAAATCGAACCAAAAGGTAGCCTTGGTGGGAGTGTATTGATAACGCTAAGCCATTAAATGCAATCCAGGAAGTCAAGTATGAGTGACAGATCTGTGAATTTGAAGACTTGTAATATGCAACAGGTCTATGAGTTATCAGGAGGACATTATCTTATCTTTTGTCCAGACAATCACAAAGTAATCTGTCGAGATTCGGTCTTGCATGAATAAATGATACATGGAATTGTTTATTCCAACTATTACTGGCAGGTGCAGCACCTTTTATGCTTTGTGGCTCAACTGAAGCAGGTCCAACTTTTTAAAACAGATGACCTTGGTTCTTCTGGTACCATGTCCGTCTGTAATGGCACCTCTACTATACTGCCAGTTTAAATGCAGTAAAGTGAAATAGGACAGAGGTTGGCCATAACTTTCCCCCTGGTACTCAGTAAAACAGGTCTACTCAAGATCATGAGCAAACTATCTGTTCTAATCGGTCAGTGAATCAGTTTTTGCACTCCTGCCCACTTCCAATATATTCTTCAATCTATGTCATGCTGAGAGGTGGAAAAAAATACCACATATATCCATTTGGAATCAGTAGTATTGACTGAGTGATGATCCTTGCACAAGACAGTACGATTGACGCTGGCCCAGTTAAAGCACTGCTCCTCAGTCTCTTTTCCCATTTTCTCTGCCTCCTCTCCTTTGTTTCTGCATCTGTGCGAGTGGATGTCTTTAATCAAAGTGCCAATCAGAAAACAACACATGTAAGAGAATAAAGTTAAATCCAATACAAGATACACAAGATAACACAGCTGTTAAAACCATCAGCTGCCTGCTAGATAACAACCCTGTCACCCACATTAAATATCTCTCTCTTGGTGCTTTTTCTCTCCTCTCCTTCACTTAAACCCTTCATTGCCGTCTGATCTTGCTCTCTTAATGGCAAAATAAATGGTTGTTAAATCTCTCCATCTCTTCATCAATTTTTTCCCTAAATTAAAGTCGCTTTGCATCGTAGTCTCCTTGAGGGTGATTATTGTTAACAAGAAGTCTGAATCTAGCCATTTAAACTGGAAAGATTGAAATGAGATTTAAGATTATGGTACAATAAATCAGAACTGAAAAGCTGCAGCCTTTAGCATGTGCCCAAAAAAAGGGGGTTACTTTTTGATGTTTTTCCACACAGCAACACCTTTAAAACATGGTGATTTAAATAAAAAAAAGAGGCTTAAATCAAATAAACCCTTAAGAGAAAAATCAACTGAGCAAAAGATGGGAAGCCTGATTACAACTTGTAATGAAACAGAGCTTTAATTAAACACTGCTGTGCCACTGTAAGAGTCTTGACCCCCTAAATCTCCTTTTCATTTCTCCCACGCAGGCCCAACAGACGATTGTTGGATTAAAGCGTGAGATTATTCGAAGGATTGAGGCAGATTAACCAGTTAAGGTCCTGCAACAAACAATGGCCTGCTGGCCAAACTGAACAGATTATCTATGAGAGAGTAGAGAACCAGAGGAACAGAGAACATGCAAAATAGAGAGTCAATTTGAAAACAAAAGCAGACAGCAGGAACAGGATAAAACAGGAGCAAAGGTGGGCCAACCGGTTAAAGGAGGTGAGGAGTGAAGGCTCGTCTAAGCACTGATAGACGTTTAAACTAAACAGACATTTAACAGACAGATAGATGGAGAGATAGTGAGCGTGGCAAAACTGTGAATTAATGGAGGGTGACTGCAGGAGGAGAGGCTTCTGTCACCACCTGCAGGAGCCGGAGGAGGCAGTGCTTGGGTTTTAAACAGCACGGTTAAAGACAGAGTGATAAGATAGGACTCCAAGCTATTCATCACATTTGAAGAAAAGGTGACATTTAGCCAGGCGACAGCTTGGTGTGTCTGTTGAGTGAGGGTGTACAAGCTGCAAAAAGGGTGAAAAATGGAGGCTCATATTCTTAAATTTGAACATTTTTTTTCTGCAAGTCTTATCTAAGTATATTAGAGCATTGTTTTAGATTTATTGAAAAATGTGAGAATGATTGGACCATTTGCGCACAAATAGACCAGTAGTTATTTTTCTTGTGCATAGCTGCATGGTATGGCGTAGGACATCTGTCAATTCCTAAAGACAGACACAGAAAAACACAAACGAGCACCTGTCCCTTGTCTCGGTGATAAAAAAATGCACGGGTGGAAAGAAGAGATAGAGAAAGTGTGTGACAGGCTTTAGAAAGAAGGAAATGGGACTTATGGAGGACATGGGGGGACGAATGGAAAGCTGAAGATAAACTGAGCTTTAGACAGCCAAGCAAAATCTGACATTTTGTTGTGAGAGGACAGTGGACAAGGAGACAGTCAGGCAAGTGTCAAAGCAGAAAATAGGGGTAGGATGTGGGCAACGGCAATGGGCGAAAGATGGAAAAATGAGTAGAGAAATGACAAGCGAAGGGGAAAGGCAAAAGAAGGAGAAAAAGAGAGAAGGGTGAGGGAGGAGGGAGGAACCGCAGGTTCATAATCCCCTTACAGACAGCTTTGTTGAGTGATTGACGGCCCAGCGCGCCACGTTAGAGCCAGAGCACGGGGGGCCGCCATTACTGGAGGGATTATCTCCCCCTGGCTTGCACTGCCCTCCCTCCCAACACCACCTCATCACCACCTCATCACCTCCCTCTCAATAGGGTCAAGTGGTACAGGCCAGTTTTTGTTGTTTTCACTCTCTCTTTTAATGCATGTCCAAAAAGCTTCCTTTGTCTCCCATGATTATGTTGTTTTGCAAATAATGCTTAATGTGGTTATAGGGGAGGGGGAGGAGGGGGGGTGCACACAATCCCACGCAGGGCATGTACACAAGCGCATGCACCCACGCATGACGCATGCCTGACATCCACACAACAGCACAAAAGCAGGCTCGCACACACATAAAACTCAGCATGTAAGGGCATCATGAGGCAATACAGGCACTTAAACAGGACCTTGAGTGAATTCTTTTGTTCTAGCTAAGTACCACCATAATAGAGTTAGCTCGCCTGTCACAAAAATGATTGAATTTAAGCTGAAACATAAGACAAAAGGGAAGGTTTTGATTAGAAAGCGATAATGTTAAAATACAGTTGAATTACAGCACGTATGCATGGCAGAGACATTGTTTGGCTGCTCTACAGCAGCTGCATCAAGGTTTTGAGAAATCAGATAATGCGTATTATTTAAGTGCCAGAATACACCTCAGAGACTGGTTGTGTTGCAATGCTCAGCTGAGTACACAAACAGTGCACACATATATAACGGCCACCCAGGACTAAGGCTCCAGATGGGCTTGGCCTAAAAGGAACCAGTGGCTTTACTGAAACATGCAAAACGGGCAACCAAACACAAACACCATGGCAGCTGTGTGTGAGACACACTCTCTTGAAAACCCCCACAGCCGAACGGTTATCCGTGCAAAAAGCATCCCATACATTTAAGGATGCACAAACCTTTCCATAAGGTACGGGATTGCATATGCTCGAGAAAGTGACCCTCAGTCGTGCCACTCATCCATCAGCTGAAAGCCAAGGAATACAAGAGAGAGACTGTCCAAAAAGGGCTTTTGTCCCATCTCCCCCTTTTCCCCCCCGAGCAGCAGCATTCTTCTGACTTGATTTTCTTTGTGGGGAAGGAGGGAAAGAGGGAGGAAAGAATGGAGGATGAAAGAAGAGAAGAAAGGAGGGCGCTCCATCTGTTTTTCCCCTCCTGTAGCTGGGGACCTGCGTTACAGCTGCACTCCAATACTGATAAAGAGGAGGAAAGAAAAATACTTTTGGAAGGGAGGTTACAAGATGGGGTACCTAATGAGGGTATGACTTCCTGATTTGTGGAGAATGTGGAGGGAGTGGTAGATCTGGTTGTGTGTGTGTGTGTGTGTGTATATGCGTGTTCTGGTTGACAGTCACTCACAAATTACTTTGACACCACAGTGATAGGCAATCACAATTATTCATTCTGTCTTTACTACAGAGGTCCTATTTATTGGTGGACAGTGATGAGCCAATGAGGAGAAACAGAGACTACAGATCAAGAACCACCCACAAAGAAGTAGCGTAACAAAAGGGAAAAAAGAAAACTAGAGTAGGAGGAGATGAGAGCAATTAAAAAAAAAACTGAGAATAAATTTTACTGTCTGCCACCCAGCTGTAACATGATAACAGCTTGGAGGTGTAGCAAAGGAAACTTACACTGGTGGTGAATCAGGCAATGAGAGAGAGAAAGGAAAGGAAAAGACAAAGGAAATGAAAGGGGGATTAGTGCAGAGAAGTGGACTGGTTTTGCAGACGACGAGAGGACTAAAAGTGCGTGTGGGAGAGTGTGAAGCCAGAGAGTCGAGTGTGTGTGAGGGCTTTCAGTGAAGCTCTGGGAGGGGAGCGCTTTTGTTCATGGGGAGCAGAGGGAGGAGGGAGAAGTGAAGGAGTGAGAGTAGAGACGAAGGAGTGCAGGAAGGGAGTGAGGGATATGCTACTGACAAAAAGAGAAGGGGTGGTGGAGTGTACCTCTAAGGAAATTCAAGCCCTCTGCTTGGACTTTTTCCAGAACTGGAAGCAATAAAATTTTTCATTTGTGCATGCATGAGTATGTGTGTGTATATACACAAGCTACACTATGTGCATGCATGCCTGCATGTGTATACGAATTCTGATGTGTGTTAACGTTGACTGCAATAAATTAAGTCAAAGGCAAAAGAGAGACAGAGTAGAGGAGGCTAAAACTGCTAGAAAGCCACTTTTCCAGTGCATCAGTACAGTCACATATTATGGCCAGAGCTGGGGTATCACATTGTGGGACATGGAATGGCCAACACAATCCCCTTCAATGCTCATAATACACAAGATGGGTCTTATTAGAGTTACATGTCCACAAGAACAAAGCACCACAGTGGACTCCATATGCTGCAAACATAAGAAAATTAATTAATAAATAAGAAAAAAGGAAAAACGTGAGATCTCAGCTATTTTTCTTTTGTACCTGCCTTAAATCTTTGCTTGAGGTTGAAATACTTCTATAATTTCTACTTCTACCATCTAGGAAATGAGAAAAGTTGTTTTAGTTTGACAACAATTCATTTTTGAGATGATCTATTGCAAGGCTGAAAGGGGTTCAAAACAAACAATAAAGCTCTTTAACTGGTATGAAAGACAATCTAACTTACAAACTTGCAAATGAAAAGCTAAATAAGCAACCGAGGCATTTATATAAATTCTTGATTATCTAATATACTCAGGGATTTGGGTGCTATGACCTTACTAAATCTGATTTAACCAGTGACTAAGAACCTAGCTAATGATAATGCCACTTTTCTGCTCCTGTTACTGTAGTGACAGACTTTTGCTAGTAACTGTCAATAAGCACTCTGTGGCTACAGTCAGGTAATTGGGGAAAAGGTTTCTTTATAATGTGTGATTCAATTAAATGTTCAAGTTTTATTGTGATTTTAATAACAAAATCTAATTTAAAACAGTTGCATTCATTGTGTAGCTAAATTAGGTTTATAGTATGCTGCTAGAGGTAGGCATCCCTTGTCATAATGACAGAACAAACGGCAAATTCCAATCTGTAGGAATAAAAACATAATACATGGCGATGTAGGAAAATATTTATTTTTTTTTTAACTCATTGTGGCAGCTACTGTTATTGCTTGGATTCCTACGCTGGACGTTTTTGATGGGGAGACATTTTGGGACCAGTATAGCCATTTCTCTGTGCTTGCATTTCTGATGCTAAGCTACAACTATATACAAATATATGTATACAACTTTGATGCAAAGATTAATAGACTTTCCTTTCTTCTAGCCTTAGGCAAGCACCATATCTGCTGTAATATCACACTGCTAAGACTAAAATGACTGTGACCTGTGACCATAGTTTAATCCACAGTTTGCCTTTTCAACAACTTGCGACAAAACTTTTGTCATATACGAGTTTCAAAACCAGCAACTTAAACAGAAACATATCTGTAAGCTATCCTTAGCTAAACTAAACTGAGATAAATCAGGAATTTTCAAGTGTCCTCATATGAAGTCCATACCTGCACCTAAAAACAGAAGTGTTCATTCTAATCTTACATTTCCATCACAAGAATGCATCTTTTTTTTAATGTCTCTTCCACTTTAATTATATCTTAAGCAGAACCCAGGAAATGAAGCATGAGTTTTCCCCCTCACAGTAAGGCAAGGCCAGCTTCCCCAAAGACTATAACAATGATGGGCTAATGCCAAAGCCAGATGCTCTGTGCTGACTGTACGGTCTTTTAACTCCTAATTAGAACTATGTATATGTGCGCAGACTCAAGCATCTGAGAAGAAGAAAGCGTGAAGCCTGGAAAAACAATCAAGGTGCTGAGAGTCAGGCATGGAGAATATTGCAAAAAGATCTAAGGTGGAGTCTGCACATATGTGGGGCAATAAATGTGTTCGTTTATTAAGAAGCCAAGTTTCAAGATGACTGGTTGTTACTGACGTGGGGCAGACCGGGACTGGGTTTCCCACCAAAGCCTCTTAGCATGAGGATCATCTCTGACCCATTGTAAGTCAATGGTAAAGCTTATGTTGAAGCTAAGATGCTTGGGAGCAACAGGTCTCCATATATCCCACACAAAAGACCAGACATCCACCCCACAGCCACAGAACCCTCCCCCTCTCTTTTATACATACACACATATACAAATCATGTATCGTTATATAGCTGAGCCGTGAATAGTTGTTCTGCTTTGTTACCAGGGTCCTTGCAGGCAGGATGATTCATGTGTGCTTACTTTTGTGGCTCAGTTTGTTTCTGCAGATCACACGATAACAGCTTCTCATGCCAAAAATATAAATGTAAAAATGAGTTATTTAAAGAAAACCCCACCTGTAACCACTTCATCACTTGCAAAAGCAGCTACCGGCTGTGCGCCTTGCATTTGTAGGTCCATTTTGTTGGTTGATGGTGTATTATTTGTTATCCTTGATGTGACTTAGTGAGATTGTGTTCCAAATAAGATACAATGGAGAACAATAAAAAGGGAAGCATCATGGTAAATGTTAAGTTTTGACATTACCATCCTTTTTTTAACCTTTCTGCACTGTTTGCAGCACATCAGTTAGTGAAATGCAGAAAAACAGCAGAGGACAAAGTGGGTTTCTCACCAAATGTAAATTGCAACACTTCATCTTGGAGAGAAGTGAACTTCAAAATTGATTATTGAGTGGAACAGTGGCTCTCCTGTGAAAGGGATTGATTTAGCTTTTGGCAAATGAAGTCTATCAACACATTTTCTGCTATGAGGCGTTTGGCATCATTCTGCCTCTGAGTCATGCAAGCTGTGTGCACAGTTTAAGCACAGTAGATGTTTGCATTGTATCATCTCATCATATGAAACGCCGTATATAAAGAGAGGGGAAACAGCTAGTCTCTCAATCGCTCCACGCTAAGTTGATCAAAGAGCTCACTCTGCCCTAAAAGTCGATGAATTCCATTAAAGCTTCCCAGGTTTCATGCTGGACTTCACAGGGATAAATATTATGGGACGTGTCAGTAATGAGGAATGAGGGGCCAGCTCAGTTGTAGCTGAGCAGGAAGCAGCTAGTCATGGTTGTGACCTACAGATCATCAGTCACTCTCTATGTCTGAGCTGTGTCACATCAGCCAGTACCTTTGTCAAACCCGGCCGGGCTTCCAAGCCATCCATCTCTCTCTTCAGTTGCCTTCCTTCACTCTCTTTCATGCTTTTTGTTTCCTTTCCTAAACCTTTCAGCTCTCCTCTCTCCTCTATCTTTTCCTCATCTCACCCTGACAACACCCACTTATTCTATTTTTGCCCTCCTGCTCATATCGGTCAAAGATGTTTGCCAAAACTTCAACGGTGACAAGGCACAGCTGTCTGGCGGCAGACCTGCTCATTTGTCTCTCTTGTGCAGACACACACGCTCTCTCCTTAACATTCAGTTACAAAACCATTTTAGGCCTGTGTCCAATCATGGCGCTGTGTTGACGTCTGTTGGCAGACGGCAAGAAGGGCCTGATAGAGTTTTGATGCGGATAAAAGTGATGGGACATAAAGGCTGACAAGAGAATTAATTCCAACTGTAATGAGCAACTGACTGGGAGATAAGAGGACAAAACATTTGTCTTTTGTTTTGCATTTTACAAGTTATGCATAGCTGTATGGTAGCATTATGCAAATTAAGACACCACAGTGATGTTGCTTGGGGGGGTACAGGTGTAAGAACAAAAAACGCAAACAGAATACAGTCATTCCAAGACTAAAATCCTTATAGTATTCAAAAGTGTGAGTAAATTCAGCGAACATCATAGGAATATCTCGACTTTTCAACATTTCAAATAATTTAACAGGATTGTAGGTCAAATTCCTCGAGGTTAATAAATGTTTAAGACACTGCTTGAAATAAGTTGAAAACAGATTGAATATATCTTCTTACGCACAGAAAAATCAGACCTTGGCACTTAATAACAACATAAACCACTTGGTAAGAGGGAGATTTTACATGCCATACACAGAACAGCTTAGAGCTTGTAAATCAGAATGCATGGTTTGGTATTCATGCTCCAAACACACCCATGCCAGCACATCTTACAAAGTCATAGCCGTTTCAACTCCTGCTGCTGTGCTGTTTATCTGGAATGTCAAAGCCATTGCATTATGAGCCCAACACAGTGCTGTGGAGATGTGAAGAGCAGCAGCAGAGCTGGGAGTTTCATGATACAGAGCCTGAATTAAACTAGGGAGCAAAGAAGGGGGAGTAGACGGATGAAAGCAAAGGGAGAAGAAGGAAGAAAAAAAAGGTTTGAATAAGAGTTAAGAGACTGAAGGAGAAAGTGAAAGAAAAGACAGTGGAGCCGATGAACAGAGGTTACACTTCGACTGCACACCCCTCTGGCCTATAAAGTCTACACACACTTTTATACTGACTTCCCAGTCAAACAGTCTGAGTCTCTGTGTCACCCAGGGGTGGAGTGGAGGGGTGATTGGGGGGTGGTGCAGGAGGATTGACCTGGCCCAGTCCAAATGCTGCCAGGAGGATTGGATGATCCTGCTTAGGCACGGTGTGCTGTGAAGCAAGCTAATGAGAAGCCTGTGTGTGTTGGCTGGCCTTGCTAAGGGGCTCCGAGTTCAGCCGCCGAGGGCAATCTGCCCAGTGATGCTGGGACACATGTGACCCCGCCAGACCTGCGGCCTGGATTACTGTTACCACCACTACCAACCGGTGTAAGCCTGTTTGCTTTTGTGCATGCATATTTTCCCAGAGGGGAAAAAAAGATGCTTGGTTCTTCATGTAGTTGAACAATATGAACTAGCTCAGCCAGCTGCACGCTTTTAATATGCTTCATCCTAATCATCAGCACTTTTAACTATTACCAAAATCCCAAAGTCACTTCTGAAGCCAAGGAGAGTGGGGGAGTAAATTAGCTCTTTAGCCAACCCAAGCATATTTACAACAGCAACGCTTTCCAGCTATTATGATGTTGATGAATATGCGCTGCCCCCGCCAAATAAACTTATAATTGAGTGATAAAATAATGATTTCCGCGTGACGTCTGCCAATAACCTCACCTCTCCTGTGTAAGTGTGTGCACATCTGCCCTCCTGTGTTTACAGCCTTTACTGTGTGTGTTTAATGCTCACTTGCACATGCAACAAAGGAGATACATTAGGACCACACACTCTTTACACATGTGTCCGACAGAGGCGAGAGGGGAGGGTCGAGCCCCGTGAGGCTCATTTATGTGTATGAGCGCAGGCATCTGTTGAGCATGAGTGGCTGCAATAGATCCGTCTGTTCACGTGTCTGGATTTTACAAAGTCAAACTGCATACCTGCGTGCCCATCTGCCTGCCAGCGATGCCCAAAGAAAGGAAGAAAAGGGAAACAGTTTTGAGCCTCTGGCTGGGTTGGCTGCTTTCTGTTTTCTCCTTCCCCTGGCCTTTCCATCCTGCCACATCAGCTGAAACTTCTTTTCACAGCTCCTGTTGCTCTCAGCTCATAAACTTGCACACACTCCTCTTTTTCACTAAAGGGAGAGGGAGGTAGGAGGAGAAAGAGAGGGAGGGAGACGCTGCTGCCTGCTTGGGTTAACAGGCAGCTTGAGCATTATGGCTCATGTTCTCATCCTCACTCAATTCCATTTTCTTGTTTTAAAACTCTCAGATAAAAAGAAACTACCCTGTGGATACTGTCTAATTGTTTAGCCTACGGATGTAGGCTGTAGGCTTATCTGCAAAGAGTGGATGCATGCATTATTCATGAAAGGGCGGATTTCACATGGGTGGAAACGGGTGTGGAGTTTCGGGTGCTGGAATGCTGCTCCTTGGATTTGACATCCTGTTTGACCTATTAACACTTATTACATACTCTGCACTCAGTCCCAAAATGCCCTCACTGTGAAGATTTCCAGTGATTCCAGTTTTTTTTCTCTTTTTTTTTTTTTCCTAGTAGAAACACTTAGCCTAGTTAGCTAGTCTTTTATCTGGCGCCAATTAGTTGACGATTAATGAATTATTGAGAACCAGGAAGGGGGGATTAAATTTTAATGGGGATCTAAGGGGAAACAGTTGTAATACAAGTCACCGCGAGCACGAGCGAGGAGGCGCCCAGCCTCAGCAGCCGTTTACAATAATCCACAACCGATTACCAAAGTATGAAAAGGGGGAAAAAGAAAGAATGCGAGCAAAAGCAGGGGTGAATGAGAGGTTTTGGCCTTTAGAGCAGACGCTGATATCAAGTTTGCACAAGAGCCAAAACCTACAAAACTCCATATGGTGTCATCAGAGGAGTGACCTAAGCCAACATTCTCCTAATTTCAATTCATTTTGTGCTTGAGTCTATATATATATATATATATAAAAAAAAAAAAGATTGTGTTCATCAATGTGACCTTCCATTGTTTGATCCCTTTTGTGTGTGTGGGTCACCTGCCACCCTTGCGCCTGCTCCACCCCCACACCCCAAAGTCCAGGGGAGTAATGTAAGATTCGATCTTTCATTAGGGCGCCCGTGTAAGACCGATAATGGGAGATGCTGAGATAAGGATAATGTATGTGCGGGTAGGGGGGGAGCTCTTCCCAAGGTGATCGTTCTGGTTCAGTTCCCTCTTTCTCGAGCAGAAAACTGTATTGGCACTTGAGACTTAACTGTTATTGATTTACTTAGGGTTAGGAAAGTCTCTACCTTCACTCTGTTCTCGCCTCCCTCCATTTTTGTTTTCTTTTTCACCTCCTGGCTCCTGTCTCTGTTTATATTCCTCCCTCAACACTTCTCTCCCTTCTTTCTGTCAGGCTGTAGTAATTTCAGCTGATGGAGTAGTCAATAAAAGGGTGGATGCAGCACTTGGTGACAATAAAACTTATACCAGATTTTGGTTACCATGTGTTATATACAAGTATACACTCTGTAAAATCACAGATGCCTCCTTTGCCACCTCACTTCTGTCATCCCTAACACATTTTTTGGGTGCATCAGTGACTGCTGTAGCGCCATAATTAGTGGCTGGATGTGACACATGTTTCCAATTTGCTACGTCTGGTCACTGCACTGAAGGGAGGGAGTGACAGAGCGAAGAAGAAATAGAGACAGACGGAAACTGACAGGGGGGAAAAAGACAGCGACTACTGGAGGCGGGGGTGGCGGTGGGTTGGGGGTGGGGTGGTAGAGGACATACAGGAAATAAAGACAGCGCAGGAGGGAGAAAAAATTAAAAAAGACAGTGAAAGGATGATGAGGGTTCACAATGGTGAAAAGAGATGAGAGGGGAGGTAGAGCGAGGCTGCAGGTTGATGGTCTGAACTTCAAAGCCGTGTATCCAGCAAAGGTCTCCAGGTTAACAATGTGACAGTCCATTTGCTGCACAGACAAGATGTGAACCATACACTCTCTCCAGCACCTGACTGATACAGACTACTGCTTCTGCTTACTTTTCGCCTCATTTCAGAAGTACAAACCAGATGGGTGTGGGCTCCGGGAGTTCATCACTGGAAGATGCACCCTATTTGAACAAGCCCTCAGAGCCCTCAGATTTCAGCCCAGAGCCAAAGTTATTTTGCCCTCAGGCAACTGATACTAAAGTAAAGCTCTCGTCAAGTGGAGAGCAAGGAGAAACAAGTACATGAAAGTATGTAAAAGGACTAAGAAAATAAACTCGAAGAATGACTAAGCTGATTAACGATGAATAGTAAGCTCCATGAATAAGCTTCATAGTATACAAAAGGCTTTGTACTTTGAATATATGAGTGAGCAAATCTGTGGGAATGACTGAAGTCTGGCGTCAAAGCCACCACCCATCTAATTGCCAGCCGGGCCCATTCCCTAAGCCCTGATATCCACCTAACACTGAACTCCATTAGGAGACAATGACGTAGAATCACCTGTAAGGCCTAAAAAGCCTGAGCTGTTAGCTTCTCCACGGAAATTACCCTCCCATGTCCAACTCTACTCCCTGTTGGGTGAATCCACCCACTGCTGACAAAAAGCCCTCATTAAGGGCTTCACGCCTCACTCCACAGCAGGGGCCCACGCACAGTCACATCTTTGGAGAGACCGAGCAGGTCGTAGCCTACAGCACATGAACGCTCCGGAAACCTGTTAGTCCCTGAAAAGTCCTCTGGCAGGGGTGTGAAATGAGGATTTGAGAGCTTGAGTCTAATTTTTTTTTTTTTTTACTATGATAAAGTGCATAATGTAGGCATTCAAAAATAAATATGACCCATTAAAGAACAGCGTCATGCTGACAGTTTTATCAAGATGGAAAACATCTTTGTTCCAATTGGGTCCTCAGAAAATAATCTCTTTACCTCCAGACAAGCTACCTTGTTACTCTGAGGGGGAAAAAAGCCCCCTTCTCAGCCACCAAGGTCCACTCAGACAGAGGGAAATTGGCAGAGGTGTGAGAAAAGTGGTGTCAGTTGTTAGAGCTGGAGGGTTGAGAGGTGTTCAAAATGGCATTTTCTCAGCTAATGCCTGACACCTTCTCCAGAGGAAAGAAAAAAAATGCAAATTAACTCAGCCCTGTGGGCACACTGGGTGTTTGAGAGGCCTGAGGGCCGGTGCCTGGACTTTAATCAAGGTTATCCAGCAACAGCAATTAGAGCATCACATAAGTCTTTATTATCCTACGCAAAGCTTCCATCTTTAGGCCAGGAGACGTTTCCAGTAAGAAGAACTGCAGCTGGATTAACCGCAATAATCAATGCCAGAGTGACAAATTCAGAGCAGCTGTTAAACACAGCAGCCAGCTTCAGTTCAGCCTGTGTATAAGATTGCACTGTTTAGATTAAACTACAAATAATATTGATGGAACAATGTTTTTTGGGAAGAAACTGCAACAAACTTGCAGAATGGAAACCTTAATAAAAACTCAATGCGTTCAGAGTAGCTGTAGTAGGCCTATAGTCTGTGTATAATCGCCGCCCTTGACCAACTTTATTGTGTTATTTGCAGACTTGCTTTAACTCATTAAATCCTCTTCCCAGCCAAGTTGTATTTCGAACTTACAAGTCGTTTTTCCCAAACGTGGATTTGAAAACTTATCAGTCAAGAAGTAAAATGTTCAGGTCGGCAATGCTCTTACCTCTCGTTCAGGGAATTCCAATAGATGGGCTCCATATTGCTGGCCGTCGTCCCCAGTAAATCCAGTAAGAATACCAGCAGGATCCACAATCCATTCTCACTTCCTCGAAACGCCATTTCAACCCTGACACCCAGCATATGCAGCCCCATTTAAACGAAATCAGCAATGTTTGCTGTGCTCGATATACCGTTGCAAGGAGACTCTCAAAACAATGGATGTGCGACAACAGCCGATCAGGCTATAGGTAGTGACAGTCAAAGTGTGAAGTGAGAGCCTGCTACGCGCAACCACATGGATCCAAAATGTCGCAAATTGTGCCTGATAGCAGTAAGAAACACTTCAATATGCAGGACAAACTTGCTCAATCCGTGCGTCTGGGTGTCCAGAAACGATGGGTTTTCTGCGCGTCCACGGGGTTGTACTATTTCAGTGCCAATCCCATGACTTTCCCATTAATTTGTCATTAGCCGTCCTTTCTCCAAAAAGAGTACTCCTGGCTGAAAATAGAACTCCACGGATTCAGAATTTCTTAAAATTATTGCCTCCAAATAGCTAATTCTGGTGCCATTCGGTGCGCCCTAATTGTCTTTTTCCGAACAGTGTTCCCTTGTTCTCTTTGCCGACTCTGTCTGATTTCACTCCCATCACCTTGTTTTTTCGCAAGAATATCTTCCTCCTAACATGTCATGCAGTACTGAAAAGAAATCTTGTCACTTGTTTTAGGACACAGTCGAAATGAGACCAAAGCTGGAAAGAGGAAAATGTCTAAAATGAAGAAGATGTCACTCGTGTCCACTGCTCCATCCTCATGATCCTCGGCAGGATCAGTCTTTACGCATTACAATCCTTTTTCGCCTCTGTTAAAAAAATGACCGGTCTGTAAATCCTCAAAACCCTCTCAACAGACTCGTTGAAAATAGAAACAAAAAAGAGACTCCAAATCGATAATGAATCCGAGAATCAATTCAACAACATACACACACAAAAAGAAACTGAGAGAAACAAACCAAAGAGCTAAAAAAAAGCGCGTCTAGTCTAATAATGCCACACACGGGCCAACGTGAAACATGTGAAGTGAATAAAAATAAACGGGAAAATAAGAGGCAAGTTGTGCGCCCCAGTCAGTCCCAGTTGGATATCGATGTCTATCCGATGTAGCGCATCATTTGGAGAGCTGAACGTGTAGCTTCTCGGCCGGAGGAACGCGCTTCGTGCGCTATCTCATCCGTCTCTCTGCTTCAAAATCCCACTGGTTTGACTTGCCCTAATGCTCGCAGCGCATTGACAGACCGACTGGCTTGTTTGAAAGGAGGAGGAGGGAAAAAAAGGGACGTCGATGAATGGGGAAAAAAATCCCCATCCTCCGACTGGCAGGCAGGGCGCACTGGCGGAGCGCAATTCTTCAAGGCTTTTGCGGAGGGGTGGGGGGCTGGGGGGTGGTATCGAGTCCTTCTCAGCACCTCCTCTCTTCTCCTCCTCTAAAGGTTTCAGGGGGGCCCCCGACTCGGACCTTTGGACTCTATTCTACCTTCTCACAGACGCTAAAGAAGAACCCCCCACCGCTATAGACACTCACCACCGTGCGCTTTCCAACCTGCTGATGGAAGAGCAAGAGCGCCCTCAATGCATTTACTGAGCATCACACGAAGGAAGGTTAGAAAAAAAAAAACTCCAGATGCAATTTCATAAGGATATTATGCAAATGTCACAGTGAAGCTATGTCCTATAGGAGTGCTTATAGAAGAAATAGGCCTCAAAGAACAGCATGCTCTCCCATTATGACTCCCTGTGGCTGTTTTAAAAGAAAGTTATACCAGTTTTAGATAAGGCTCAATTGCACAGCCACAATTGGAGTTACTTGCAATTTTGGGTGGGGAAATGGGGGAAATGACTCCTCCAGAAGAATATGGTGGGAATTACTGGACTAGCCTCACCTCATACATCTACAGCCCAGTCTAAACAAAAAGAATCCCCTCTCCCTGTTTGGGAGCATGCGGTCTTCTCTGTGTCCCAAGATCCACTTCAAAGTGGGCAGTCCAGCTTGATGAGTAACAGTGAAGAGCTGGGTGACAGGCTCTGTTGAGGGCCACACACACCAGTGTTTACACCGAGGCCCCTGTTTGGCCACTATACCATTTTACTGGTTACTTATATTGAGACTGAAGGACTGTCAAAGGTGTGGCTGTACTGCCCCCATGTGGTAGTTTGGTTGTACATGCCTGGGGGTGGTGATAGAGCCCAGTCTGAATTCCTACCCTTTGCCCTATTTTGCAGAGTTAAACTGCCCCTTTGAGATAGTTTGCCTCTATTCCAATTCCTCCCCTTGGTTCTGCTCCACTGTTCATTCTTCAAGGTAGAATAAGTGTCTTCTTTCATTTGTGGAACAGGAACAGTGGTAGCGGTCATTTAGCCTTACTTGAGTGTTGGTAGCCATTTGGATGGGAAGATGGCCATTCTTCTTTGATCCACCAGAGAGAAGGGACACCTACCCATCCTACAAGAATGAAAAATGAAGAAACGAGGGCAGGAATTGGGATGGGGTCAAACTCTTTTTCTTCATACTTTCCTTTATCAGCTTGTTGAATACTTTAACAGGATTTTAATTAATAATAAAGAAATAAATCAAGCTTTCTTGGTCCCTGCATCTCTGGCATGGTCTGTTCCTTTTGAAATTTCTTTCTCCTGAGTCCTTCAATTTCAAATGCACAATCCTGGAAATTTTGTTGTTGCATTTAGATTGATGTTTTTCTGCTTTTTAAAAAAAAATAAAAACAACTTCCTCCTGCAAAAAAATTTCAACAACTGTTAGGCAAAAGTACGTATTTGACTCTCGACGGACAGGAGACACCTTTGAAATACATACATTTCTCTTCTGCTTATCATCAAGTAAGAGTGAGATTTGAAAACTCTTGCAGAAAAATACTTTTTTTTTTTTTTAAAAATCACAAAAACACATTAATATGATGCACTTTCCTCTTTATACTGTAGTGCTTACATGACATTTCCATCAAGGAAATCCATCCTGTATGGGGACCACATGACTCCCACTCCTGCCAGCAATGCTTTCTTCATGTGATCCATCAACTCCCGAAACTAGCTCAGTACAACATAGCGACAGACACCCACTGAGAGACCAAAACAACGAGGAAGAGACTTTTAATATTTGTCATTCAAAGGACTTCCCTTCACATCAACAAAGAGGGGAAAGCTTGTAGCACCACCAACACCTCCTGCCGTTCCTGCACAGCCAGGAAAATGAAAGGGAGACAGAGACAGAGGAGAGTATCAAGACTGAGGATAAAGAAGTATCAGAAAGTTATGTCTAAAAGAAAAACAAAGAATGTACCCCTAAAACTGATTTGGTGTCATGTTCAAGGGCACTGCAGCAGAGCAGATGAGTCAGCAGGCTGATGGATAATCTGCAAATGAAGACAAAAGTACAGACATTTTCTCAGCAATGCAAAATTATAGCATGCTTTTGTCAAGAATTGTAATTGCAGGCTCTGACATCCAAACAAGAAACAAACAAAGCGATGAGGTTTTAGAAAGATGGACAGGGAGGAGGGGTTCGGGTGGGAGGAGGGGTTCGGGTGGGAGGGGGGTGGCAAGCGAAAAGGAAAAAGAGAGTGGAGACGGAGCTGTTTCTGTTTCGTTGACCTCCGGAAACCTTGGCAGGACAGATGACAGAGCTAAATGTAGTGGAGGAAGATAGACCAGTTTAGAGACAACAGTGGCTCAGAGGTGGAGTTGGCATGAAAAACCAAACCTTCTGCACAGTCTGGGAATCTATCTGTGTGGGAAAACTGGCTGGCTTGTGGCTTTTGGTTTTAGAAACCACAAAACTGCAAGAGACCACCTACGCCAGATCTGCAGTACTGCTGGATACCTGAGTGTAATGTGTGGATTGATATGTGAGAGGAAGATGGAGCCCTCTGCTATAGTTTCACTCATAGCTGGTATGTTGGGGTTTATTAGTCCCCATTTATTCAAGCTGACCTCATTTACTGCACCGACCTTCAACTCTTCTTCATAACCGCATCCTCTCCCTGGTGACTCTGGCTAAAGTCTGCTACAGCTGCCAGACTCCACCACACACACTCTCACATAATGTACAATAAACACACATACAAGCATATGCACATTTACACAAACTTGGGCATTACTTTCATGGAGCATGCGTAGCTGAAAACATAAGCAATTACAGTAAGTGCATGGTTGATATGAGGCATGTAGTGTGAGGATTAAGGTTAGGGGAAGATACATGTACACACACACACACCAACTCACAAACTGGCACAGACACCCATAGTGGCAGCAATACAAAGACCTCAGACAGGAAAACATGCACCCCGATGGGAATGAAATTCACACCAAGGGTGGTATGGATATGTATGTGTGTGTTTGGGTGTGCATGTACGTGAGGATGTGGGTCGTCGTCGGGTTATTGCACCCCCGCCCGCCTTGCAGTTGATAGGTCTCAGCTGCACGTCTTTATCCTTCAGCATCTGTCTATCCTTGTGAGCTTCCTCCTCTTCCTCTCTCTCCCTTTCTCGAACACACTTACTCTACAGCAGCAAACGCTCTTCTGCTGCCAGCACACACACCACCTCGTGGCTTCCTGTGACACAGAGGGCTGCAGGGAGAGTAAATAAGGGTGGGGGAGAGGCTGCGCAGCATGTGATGTGCAGATCACACATATGGATTGTGTGGATTCTGCATCAGTAAACAATTTGTCCCTGACAGCTGACCTTTCTCACACACACACACTTACATTTGCATGATTAGGTAGTCTCTATATGTGCTGCATTTTCTATATTTTAGAGGATTTTCCTTGAACTACATTCATTCTACAGGTTGTAAGATCAGCCCTTAGTCATATCTTCTCAAGTCTAGGTCTCGTTAATTTCAGTGTGCAGTTATTTACTAAATCTGGCTTACTTTTTTAGTGTTCTTGGAAATTGAAGAAACATATTCCTTGCTTTGTCTCAGTGAAGACTGATTGGAGACGACAGCCCTAAATCTCACCCTGACATCCCTCGGTGCCAGCAGGAGTTCCCGGGTGGCTGGGCAAAAATAAAAGAGGCCATTCTCATCGGACACCTGAGACCATCCCCGAACCGAGACATGCATGACTGCCTGTTATCACAGGACCTAAAGTCTATGCTTCAGTCAGGTGATGGCAAACTAAACATCTCTTTGACAGCTGAGTAATTTCATCTGCAGGGGAAGACCTTAAAGTGGAGCTGAAAGCTTTGAAAACTCCAAAATGGGTCTTGTTTCTAGTTTTTATTTTGTGTTCCAAAGGTTTCTTCAAAACAGTAATATTTTTTGCTCTCACTTGCAATCTATTCAAAGTAAATACACAGTTGCTGTAAGCTGTGAAAGACCAATCCAGAAGCTGATTTTCCTCTTCCAAACCTTTTAGCTTGTTTCATCTGAGAGGTTGTTGGAGGCCTGAAGAGAAAAGTTAGTCTTTTACAAGCAGTGCATAATTGTTATTTTCTAAACTTCCTGTCCGATTGTTTTCTTTGCAAACCCTCAGATTTATCTTATAACCCGTTGAATTCTAACACCCAATAAGTTGGTAACCACCCCTGCACACCATTAGAACATTAAAACAAAGATGACACACAGCCCTTTTTTATTGTCTGGTGTTGTTCTATATTTTTCTGTCATTTAATATTCCACTATACAATATTTCAAACCTTAACACAGCAGCAAACAACTATGTGCTATGTGAAGAAATAATGGCTAACTCTGAGGGCCTCGTGTTTCCTGCTAATGAGCTCTCTGTTATTAGGAGACGGTCCAGCCGTGTGTAGACAAATGTGTGTGCGAATAACAAACAAGCAAGCAAAGTTCTAGCTTTTCAACTAGCTAAACAACCCAATCTTAGAACAAAATGTTAGATATTCACGAAAACTTAATCAGTTGATTTGTGTTCGGAATGCTCTTCTTTGTGCCTTCAGACAAATAATATCTCCACAGAGGAGCACACAGACCTACACAAACAACAGTCAAGCCAAATAAAACACTGAAGTTTGAAAGTGACTTTACTTTGAAATTTAATTTGAGAATTTAGTCGTTATTTTGCTGATTACAAATTATTTTGTAAACGTTAGAAGAACTTTTTGGCCGTGATAACCTTCCATAACCTCATTAGTCCATTGATCCATTAGCTCCTAATCCTGGATTACTGGCTGGCCGAGTCACGCCCCCCTCAGTTATAAACACTAGTTGAATGGCAGGAATAAAAAAAAAAATACAATCGTTTTTTTTGGTTTTGGGACTATTTCACATTTTCTCACGAGACTGGGCAACCATTCTCTCCCACATAGAGAGGGACAAAATCTGAGTCCCAATTGGTCTGTTTTATCTGAGACAAAGAGATTTATGAGCTGTTTGAAAGGCTGTCCCTTAAGTTTGACTTTTAGTTATGGCTGTGTTTGTTTTAGTCTGAGGTGTAGCTATTCACAGAGTTCATATGTTACCCCTTTAAAAACATCAGTGAACCAGGCTGATCCTTCATTGCTATGTGCTTTGCATTGTTATTTTAAATCAGCCCCTTATACACAGTCCCGCTGCCTTATACATGGTCATTAGTAGACCAAATGTGTGTAAATCTATGGAAAAATCGTCTCTGACAAATGTGCACTCGGACCATGTGCTGAAATATTTACTCCCTTGGTGCTTCAGGAAATTATTTGACCATTTATAACTTTTAAAAATGAAGTTACAAATGACCTTTTTAACTTTAAATGTTTACACATCCAGCAGGAACATAGGAAAGCACAAAGAGACAAATTAAGGCGCTGTTGGGTTTGGTCTTCTCAAGGCAATCGGTGAAAAATCCTTGTGAGGTGCTTGTCACCAATAAAAGTAGGTGGAAGTTTGCCATTAAGGCTGCTGGAAAGCCTTCAAGAATCCAGTAAGATGAGATGAAGAAATATTATTTGTGCAAAGGCAGAAAGATTTGGTGAATGAAAGGGTGAAATGTAGCACTTTTACCCAGGAGACTGGGGTTTGAGTCCTGTGTGTAGGCAGACATTGATAATGAATTGTTATTTCAACACTATTTACATTTATTTTCTTTTTAAAAAGTTCAAATAGGACTAGGCAACATAACTGAGAACTTATCTTTTTTATTATCATCAAGATTAGTATATTTTGTTTGGTGTGGAAAAGGACTACGTTCATTCACAACATTAACCACATGTCAGAGAGCTTTTCTGGAAGAATGCTCTGAGAGCAAACTTCTCACATATGCTCCACATTGTCACATGAGAGGATATCCACTACCTTTTTGAGGACCTTTGTAGCAAAAAACACAACCTCTCACACACAAACACATCTTTCCTCACTTGGTTTTTGGCTTTCATATCCTCTGCATGTCTCCATCTCTCCTCCTCTGCCAGACCTCTCAGGTTATCAGCAGGACACCTCCTTGCTCCTCCTAATCTCCTCCTCCATCTGTGTCCTCAATGTCTTGCAGAGCTCTTCTGACCTAACCCATGGCTCCCCCCGCTCCCCCCACCCCCAGTCACTGTGGAGAGGGGAACAAGAGAGGGGGGGGGGTGGTCATGAAAAGGCATAAAGAATGGACACATGCTGGGATGAGAGTTGTCCGTGCAGCCTGAGGGCAGGTAGAAGGATGAATACAGGCCCTATGCTCTACCTTTCCCCAGAGTGCAATTACGCAAGCAATTACTCTCCTTGGGCATCACACACCCTCTAAACCGCCAAGATCACATCCAATCTGCCAGGGCGAGCTAGGAGACTGGATTCTTAATGTACTTCAATAGGCTCTCTCCCAGGATAACTAGCTTCGGAAATCGCCAGAGGGAATGTGTGTAGAGCAGGAAGAGGATATTGAGAGAGGATGAGAAGATGAGAAAAGGATGAGATGGAGGCAAGGGGACCTAGAAGCACACATGCTCAGTTTATATTCCATATGTATGAGGGCTTATTTGTGTGTGAGGGAAATATCAATGCAGAGCCACTCGTTGCTACTTGTCTGCAACCATGAAATATGATGATACGACACATCTCTGGTCTGTATTAATCTTCCAAGCTATTTCTGATAGATATCCGTGTGTGTGCCTCCACATCTGGAGTGAATAGGCAGAGATCAGACTCCAGGGTGAAATTAAACCTCTGCTGCTGTGCTTTTTCCTGGCTTCAGAGCATGTGCAGGAGTGCAGGTGCCAATTATTTTCACATCTAATGTAAACCAGAGAACAAGGACACGTCAATCACAGCTGCTTTTGGAATGGAAATGGGATGTATTCACAGGAACGTAGCTATTTTGGCGACTGATGAAATGGGTTGGTTGGGCCTTTTAGAAATATGAAAAATGTAAAAATTCCCACAGATTCAGGCCTTGTTAGAAACACCTCAAATAATCTGAACTTCAGACCAGTCCATCTATAATGAACAAAGATGTGAAAATGATATTCTGCTGTAGACTGTTAACCATGAGGTGTTTCAGTTTGGAGTTGTGCTCATGAGAACATTTATCATTTTCAGATTCAGCTTAATGGAGGAAGGCAGAGATCATCTGCCTCAAGGCGGCTTGATACTAAAGTAAAGCAAAGAATGGAAATACATGAAGCTGTCATGACTCATAAAATTAAATCACAGTATGTGTCTCAATATGCATTTGTATTCACATTAAAATGTCACCAACATTCAAACCAAAATGATTCACATTAAAGTTTTCACTACCACAGTATTTTTGTTCTCAGCTTTAATGTTAATTCAAAGTGCCTTTGCCAAATGAACATGTTCATATGTATAAAATAATTTATATAGAGTTGAGGCACATTTTGTCGCCATTTCTGTTTGTGTTGCTTATTCTTATCTGCTGTCTGCCTTAACCTTATGAGAGATTCAGGAAGCTTCTCAAGGACCCGGAGCCACTTCAAAGTCAGTGAAGTGAAGATCACGTGTAACTCAAGGTTGATGGGTTTTATCTCCAAGGACTGCAAAAAGTCCAAATGAACCTACTTCCAAAGTTCTGGTGTGGGAACAAGCCAAGGGGCAAAATCTTCAGGCAGACACTGGAGGTAACGGTGTCTGGTAGGGGTAGGAAAACTGAATTAAAGAATGGAATTTCACTATGGCCTGTTGCCTTCTGAATGCATCATAATATATGTCTGCCATTTGTAACACAACAAACTACTTCAAAATTCCTGGAATGATCATTTGTGTCTGGATTTTAGTTTGTCTCCATATACATTTTGTGCACTGAGATCATTCAAAATGTGTTTGTGTTTCATTAAAACCAAAGAAAATAGTCAGATATTTCCTTTGGTTCAAGCTAACCCTCATAGAAAGGTGTGATGTCATTACAAGGTAAAGCATAACTCCAACACATCATCGTCTTAACAAGACATAAAAAAAGACTAATGGAGGATATGAAAGGAATACTATTCTTGATAAATAGTATGTGGTTGGTTTGCATCTGTGATTTCATTATTTAGGGTGCAGGATTTAGTGACCTCTAGTGGTAAAAATTGCATTTTGCAACCAAATGAATACATCACAGCTAACCTCTACATGCCAGTGTTTCCTTCCTGGGCTACAACAGTTAAATGTGGGGTAGAGAAAAGAGGAGAGTGACCTGCATAACACTGACATGAATATTCTGTTGCATTTCTGCCAACAACCCACCCTAAATGTTACACACTGGAACTTTAGATTATTTTAGTAAATGTTAGCATGAGTTATTACTGTAACACCTGAGAATTTTCCAAACTTTTTGCTCATTGGTTCCCCCTAAAGCTGTGGAATGTAACACCACCATCATAAAAAATGAATCTTCATGTGAGCCCCTCAAATGTAAAACAGTTCATAGGAATTCCTTGTCATGGTGAGGAGGCCAATAAAAATGCCATCAAAAGCGAATTAGAATTTAATGTGACTGTAAAGTAAAAGGTGGGGTGTGGGGCTGGAAACCAAAGTCGTGAAATGTGGTACCACAATCCCCAGGGGAGTTTCAGGCTTAACAAAGGTTGGTGTACACATAGAAGCACGTGCTTTGAGGTTTAAAAACGTATCTAGGGTTGCTTTCAGATGGAAAGCTACTACCTTGAGCAATACATTGCCAAATTGAAAAATATTGACGCTATTAAACCAGACCTTGCTCAGAAGATCCTGAGCTATAAAAAAAAATACTGAACCACGTCAACTTAGGATAAATACCAATAACGGGAATCTTGTGGTTCAGAAGACAGAACTAAAATCTCACTACAAGATATAGTGCTGAGTTATTATTTTCAGATGCATCACATTCCCATACTACCTTTGTTTCCTGCACTGGATGTAAAAGCCATATATTCTACCCCACTTTATCCCTTTGGGAGTCACGGAGGCTGGAGCCTATCCCAGCTGTCGTACTCATCATGGGGTTAAACACAAAGAGATAAACCACCATGCACGCTCATGTTCACACTAAGTTACTTTTGGACCGCCAATAGACATTCTCCAGAGCATACATTTTAACATGTCGGAGCATGAAATGCTCAGGTGGATTAACAATGGCTGCATTCCACTTGGGGGAACCATTTGAACCATTGAACCATTTTCTTGTGATGTGTGTTGACCTCCCAAATTAGTCCTAATCAAGAAAATTATTACAATAATTAAAAAGGGGAAAACCTCTAAAAATGTTTTATGTATTTTATTTTTCACCACAGATAGGCGCAAAAGGATGCATTTCCATTTTGAACAGTCTTCATTCCTTTATTCTGTTTTTGAATGTGTGAGAGGCTCCAGAGCTTTGCTTGGAATGCTTGGAAGATTCAAAGCCATAACAAGAAAGGTAATCCTTCCTCCTCCTTTTGTAGCCAGAAAACAACTCATGGGAAATATGACAATGGCTTAAATGATAGATGAATATGTACAGTCAGTGGCACCACCAGTAGGTCACATCACACAATCATACAGATTTTCTGGTGGTACTCCCAGGCTGTTTTTAGATAGCTGAAATCAAATTGATCAGGTCAGTATGTACATAAAAGCTTACACTTTCTAAGTGTCTAAACTGTAGATTGAGCAGTGCACCAAATAAAGTGGCAATACTGGATAGGCAGCACATAATCTATTGACTGAAGAAAAGTGGATGTAACAACTCTGCTCCTCTGGCGTGTCAAAGCTGGGTCAGAGTGAAGCCTTGTGCTAAGCGCCTGCCAAACACATTCAAAGTCTCGCAGAGATAAAGGAGCCTTCTCCCTTTGACATTTTGAGAAATGCCATGTATGACAACCTCTAAAAGCTACAAGAAGCCTGTTCCTCCTGCTTCATGTTCTAAAAAGCCTTTTGCTTTCAAAGGCAGCACGAGAGTGACAAACCAGAAAGTAGTCAAGACATTTTAGCGTCTCAGGCTTCAGAGCCGCGTGCTCTCTTTTCCTTCCTGCTAATTCAGCTGGGGTCACACTGCTGAGTGTTTGCCTGAGCGCTTTGCTGTGGGATTAGAAGATTCAACAACCAGCCAGACATTTAAATAATTGTTTTTAAATGTCTTTCTTAATATCAAGATCCCATTACTTGCTATTCTGCACACTTCCTGGCAATGGGTGCCGTAACGGTTGAGTTTGTGCGTGTGTCTGTCTAATGGAAGGCACTTATGCAAGGCCACGGAGACTCACTCAGGATGCAGCGTAAATGGAAACTCAGAACACAGAAACACAGAACACTTGATGTGGATTGGCTTATTAGCTGCACAAGTGGAAAGACTGCACTGCAGGCACCTTGGGATGAAGATAGCGGCTTCGCTGTCATCTGTGTGACAGCAAGGTTTGGCTGCCAGAAGGACAGCGACATTTCACAAACATATATTCAGAATTTAATTAAAGATGAGCATTCTTCAGTGTTTTCTCAAGTATTTCAATCTAGTTAGGCACAAACGCATCTGAGGATTGATTCAGTAATGGAACTTAATACATGAAAACTACACTTAATGTTATAATCAGCATTTATCACATGCAGCTTGTGGATTTAGGAAAGCACTGGGGAGGGGAGCGTCGACAATAAATCCTCGGTTTAACTTTCAGGAATAGTTACAATTCCTGAATGTTTGGCATTCAACCAATTGCGTGGCTGAAAAACTCTTGGAAGACCTAAAGAGAAACAAACTTAGTGTGGACTGGAGAATTAAGAAATATAATCAGATTTACAGCCAGTCATAAATATGGCAGCATTACACTGCAGCTGGACAGCTCTGACAAAGCGTATGCCCAGAATTTTAATCAGAGCAAATCGCTCCTGTACAAAGAACACTTTATTTACTGAAATCAGTTTCATATACTATGATTTATAAAGCTGTTAAAAGTCTACATCTCATATGAGCACAAATGCTTCATCTAAGCAGTGCTCAGGCTGTAAACACAGCAACAAACGACCTTGTAAAACTGACAGGGTGTACATACCAGCTGCTTCACCGTTCACCTGCATTCTGTCTAACAGAGGCCGTTGGCTGAGAACAGCTGTCTGTTACTACACATTTGATGAGGGCTAATAAGCAATCCGCTTAACTAGGGGGACAAAAACATACATCTTAAATAATTACAACAACAAAAAAAAGTGAGCTGAAACATGACGATGCTCTGCACTTTGGACAAAAATCTCTATGTTGATTTCCAGTTAAGTGATATCTATTCTGATCATATAAAGACCACTAACTAAATGCAACTACATGTATGAAAAAAAACTGTTTCATGATAAGCCAGGTAGGTGAGATGTAGCCTCCACGGAAATGTAATTTGTTTTATGTAAAATATCATTAAAAATGGACATTTAAAGGCCGCATAACAGCGTTACGAGGCTACAAGAGTAGAAAATGTGACTACCTCAGAGACAGAGCATCTCTTCCACTGACATGAGCATGACAAGAGTGTGTTACCGCCTTATACATAAAGAGATAACTGTCAGGATTTAGTGTTAGATGTGAAGCTGATGCAAGAATGCCTTAAAGCGATGGTCTCTGTACCGGCTCCGATAGAATATCACACAAAATGTTCAGCTTCTCTCTCAAAATACTCAATAAACTTTACCCCGATGTCCTCATGGTGTCATTAACTTCACTCATTCCTCCCAATTAGTGTGCTGGTGTTCATTACCTGTTATGCTGTGAGGCCTCAAACACATTTACTTTTGTTTGACATGTTTCAAGTCATCAATCTGTAGCTTAACCCTTGTATTTGGATAAAATCTTTTTACTCTTTTTTTTTTTTAAATAAGAAAGATGGCGACAGGCTAATACTGAACTTGAGGCTTCAAATTGGAAGAAATCACAAATCAACGGATTGGTGCAACTCAGATTAAGAAAGCTAGAGAAATAAAAACAGATCCTGAATTCCATTTCAGACAGTGGTGAAATAAAAGTGACAAGGAACGTTATTCATTATTTCTTTTGTAGGTGTTCAAACATTTTACCCCCCCCCTTTGGCACTTCTGGTTCCCTTTTACTGATGACCTGAGTTAAGTTTGGTTGACATAGAAAAGCAAACTCACCGAAGCACTCACAGCTCAGAACCAAACAAAACCCAAAGATCTGTGCAGTGTCAACTGATTCAACCCCCTGCATCTTCACATCATTCCTGCTTTCTGGTCCCAACGGACATCCAGAGGTGATAAGTACCTTCAGTTAGCGCTTCTTGACCCACACATACACACAACTCTGGTGGAGCTCACACAGTGTGCCAGTCCAGGATATCAAACAGGCAGAAATCATTGCACCACTGGATTATTTATTACACTTTTATGGCATTTTTCTTTGCGTGCCCCGATTTTCCGTCTCGTCGTCTTTCTACCTACTTTCCCCTTCTCAAGGCAGAGATGGTTGCTAAGCAACCCACATAACACAACAGCGCTGCTCTCCAACTTGGCTCTCTGCTGGACGTGTCCCTGTGGTTTCAGACAATCAAATACACGAGAGTGCGTGCATTCATACATATTGTCTGTGCGCGTGTGAAGTGAAATCTATGAATAGTTTCCACCTCATAAGATAAAGTCCCTCTAGACTTTAAGAGCTGCCTCTTGACTAAGGAGTAATATAACCTTGCATTCATCAATTGACTCCAAACTGCCTTTGACAGAGGTCCCAAAAAAAATAAAAAAAGTCCATGAATCCGTTAGGAGATATGATTTTAATTCACTCCAGCTTTTGAAAAATAACAACACTAGAAAGCCACCTGTTGTAGACAGAGACATTTATCTAGACTTATTTGGCATCTTAAACGCCTACATGGCTCCTAATGCGCCTTGGTAGGCATAAATTCTTGGAGTATTGGGTAATAATAGCCATGAAGATATAGCTACTATCGCCTGGCAACATTTGTTGTCAAGAAGGGAAACCTGAATCTGCTTCAAAAATGTGTTAATTTCTCAGTGTCTAAAGAAACAAGGCTCATGTTGGAGCGTGAAGAGCTTCTAACAAACCTGAAAATATGCTTGACAGCAAAGCAAAACCTGCTCTTAGCAACAAAAGCATTGGAGGAAAAAAAAAAAAAAAAAAAAGATCACTGCAGTACTAATTCAGTTATTCAAACATGATGTGTTTTGTGCTGCTGTGTCACCGCTCACACAAGAAATACAAATGTAATCTGACCACAACTGGTAGAAAAAGAACGACACTGGTTCACCATGTACACCCACAAAGTCAAGATTTCCAAAGACTGTAATGGAGTTACACTAGCTGCTTATAGAGTATACATTCAAAGAATCATCATGGCTTTACAAAAATATACATACATCTGTGGGCATGCACAAAGCGACACAACTTGGTGCATCGGTTACTTTAAAAGACCAGGTAAAAACAGGAGATCCCCTCAGTTTACAAAAGCAAAGCTCGAGAACAAATGGCACTTACTGTTACTATAGCAGAGAGGAATCTCCAGGGCAGCATTACAGCCAAACACACACAAACACTCCCACGGTTACAGCTCAGATCAGAGGATAAGACACTACGCTGCTCCACAACACAGTCAAAGGCTTTCACTACAAATGTATGAAATTAAGGAGGCAGGTTACGGAAGTAAAATGAAAATGAAGGTAAACAAAATGTTCATGAGACTTGAAACGGATCCCTGAAGGCCTGTTTCGTACTGAGCCCATGTAGAAGGCTGCTATATTTTAATGCAGAGCACTGTGTCTGAATACATTGTCAAGTAACAGGTTATATGGGACTCGACCTTACAAATGTGTCCCGACTGTAAACCGGTTTAAAAATGATCCAGGGGTGATTTCGATCATTTTTATGACAAAAAAACAAAACAAAACATGAAGACAGACCAATTATTAGCTGTATGCAATCATTCCCTAAATAGATATCATGTGTCGGATGTATTTCAATATTTTGTGGGCTGGTTGAACAAACAGGGCTTCAGGCCTCCAGCACAGCTGCCTTCTGGTTTTGGCTCTCCTCAGCAGAGGGGCTGAGCGGCCCGGCCCACCACACAGTCAGGGCGTTGTCTTGCTGGACCTCCTGCTGTGAAATCACTGTAGCGCCTCCCTCGGTGTCGGAGGCCGAGTCGCCCTCGCTGTCACCAGGCCAGGGGAACTGCCTCTGCCCACTGGACGTTGCCAGGAGCGGCATGAAGGGATGAATACTGTTGAAGGGAAAGACGGAGAAGCAATCCTGGGGTTTACATTTAGATTTTATACATTATCAATGCAAATTACGACCACATTATGTAAAACAACCAAGTTCAAATAAAGTTTATCACCTTGTTGATCACTTGCCTTCTTTCCCTCTACAGCTGATGCACTAACATGAAGTAAAATGCTGCTTAGCAACAGACATCTCAGGACTTGTCATGAATGCAGTCTTACGTCATTCTGATAAAGCAGTACAAAAGGTTCCGCTAAATCATAAATCCTGAAATTAAAAAGCTGTTCTCTTGCTGAAAGATCACATATTTTTGTGGAAAATGTCTGGGGTATACAAACAGTATAACACAGCATGACAATCAGCCAGCAGAACAGCAATACTGAGCAGAGGCGGATTCAGTAAATCCGACAACTGTTTTCTTTCCTTTTTTCCCCCCATCGCTGCTTTGCACTGAAGCAGGATACAGTCATTCTGCACAAAGACGCTTATTAGAACCAAAACCCTTCAGTTTTGATGACTATCAGAAATTATTCTGTGTTTGAACCAACATCAGTGTCACCTTATCTGCTGTATCATTAATAAAACTGAAAGCCAGCTTTGCAACATGGGTCAGTGATGTTTGTTTGTTATCAACCAATGAACAACTTGTACCTGACGCCATTGGTGCAGTCCCAGTGGGCCTTGAATTTGAGCTGAGGCTGCAGGAGTTCCTCATTACAATCAGGAGGTGCTGCCTGAGCATCCCAAACCGTCACCACTCCTTCTGTGTCTCCACTCAGCAGGTACCTGCCTGACCTGGACACGCACAAAGGAACAAAAAGCTCCGTTACCCTTCTGCCTTTCATGTAAGTCAGCAGAGTTCTGGTCAGGAGGGTCAACTTACTGGTCCAGGTCAAAGTAGATGCGCTGGTTCGTGGCCACATTCCTCTTAAGAGAGAAAACAACTTTCCCGGGCTCTCTCAGGTCCCAGCACAGAATCTCCGGATCCTACACGCACACACATTGGTTTGTCACCTTCGAAGATATCTAAATGATCCGAGTCATTTTCTTCATGTTATCAACCACTAGTCTAATCCTCGACTTCAAACAGTTGAACAAATAAGTCACATGTACAGGATTTAAATTAAAAAGAAAAAAAACCTGTCTGTACTTCTTCATTCTTTGTCACAAAATAAACATTTATGTCACATTTCATATCAAGTAACAATATGCATGGAAATCTGGATATACAGCATGAAAATTTAAGCTGAAAGGTTGACAGGCCAATAGAAATTAAATAAGACTATTGATTGAGGTCGATTGTGCTGTACATGACAATCTGTCAAGCTTAAAAAACAAAGCAGAGGAAGCTCGAATCACTGCAGCTCATACGTTTTTCAATGGTTAATAATAACATTTACACTACGAATCCTCTATCCAATCTGTCCAACAATTCAGAAAACTGGCTGGGACCAGAAAAAACTAGAGCATGTTTCAAGCCTCTGCAACACTGCAGCGTGCTTGTAAAACATGCTGTATCCTTTAACCTTAATGCCCGATATGATTCGGTACATTCTGAGTCATGCCATCACATAGAGCTGTACACAAAATCTTTGCCAATGCACAGCTTTTCTTACAGTCAGAGCCCGATAGTGTGACCACCGACATTTAAAGTAACAGCTTCGCTCCCTTTGGTGTCGCTTCTCTGCACGAAACAGTGTGCGCTCACCTTGCGCCCTCCGGTGTACAGGTAGTTGCCATCAGGGGAGAAGAGCAGATGGGTCAGGCCTCCGTGGTGTCGGGTCGGCAGCAGAGCCAGCAGGGTGCCGTCCTGACAGGAGTAGAGGCCAGCGCAGCGGGAGTACGAGCCGCAGGCGTACACCGACTGACAGGGACTGAAGGCAAAGCAGGAGATGATCCCACTCTGGCCCTGCTTCTTCACTGCAGTGAGGACAACGGTGACATTTGGCAGAGCTTTCACGGCTCATAAGCTACAATTTATTTTCATTTGTACTCAAAGGGGACTTTTTGGCAGCTCTTACGTCCCTCCTTTTCGACTCTTAGGAAAACTCTTACAACAAGAAGAAGAAGCTTCTATGTGAAGTTTAGAGAAGTGCCATGAATTTGGTCAGAATTCCATGTTATTAAGCAGAACTGATGGAGCCATCCAAGACAGCATTGAACTACAGGAGCAGGTTGTTCTGTTATGTATCAAAATGCAGAAATAAATCCTTTGTTCCTACCTCAAATACAGATTCTGTACATTTAAAAAGGCTTCCAACAAACCGAAGCCGTCTGAAACGCCCAACAGAGATAAGGAATTCATCACACTAGACATTTAAGTGCTCTTTATTTTTGGTCTGAGGAACATAATAAATACGGTCCTCGTTAGTTGTTTTGCAGTTAGAAGCATGACAGCCAGCTGTCAAACTGCTGCAACTTCTTAAAAAGAACAAACATCTGACTTCAGATGATGTTTTCCCACAACCTCCCTCTTTCTACTCAGCGCTTCTCTGGGGATTTCGTTTGTTGAGAATACCGATCAGAAATCCATTTCTGAAAACGGTTCGGCAGTTTTGAGTGTCCTTGAACAGTTTTTAAGGCAACACATGCTCTCAAAAGCAACACACATTTTACATTACTCATAATTCATCATCTGGGATAATTAACGTTGCATATAACCAGTAATTACAATTAGCCAGCGTGTTGGGGAACGCAAATGTTCACCCACTTATTATACATAGTGAAAGCAGTTTCAAAGGGCCATCAATTGTTAATGTATAGCATCCACAGCCAATATGTTCTAAAGATCCCATTAAAGAACAGAAACAAATCGTAAGTATCAGTAGCTGTAAACGTGACAACTTCAGAGATAACGGACCTACGGTGGGTCGCTCCTCGCAGTCTCTCCCGGGACGCTCAGTGTAGAAGACCCTCACAGTTTTCTCGAAGCCGCAGTAGAGCTGCGCTCCATCCGGTGAAAAGCAGAGCGAGTGCGCAGCCGTTAGCTCATCCAGGTGATTGTAGGGTCGGAAACTGGCTCGCACCTCCCCGTAAAACGCATCCCACACGTGCACTGGATTGTCACGGCTACTGCTGGCTAGACTTCATAAGGGGAGAGGAAAAATAAAAACAAACAAACAGAAAAAACAGATAAAAGTAATGGTTAACAGGCAAAAGGAGTGAATTATTAACACAAACAGGAAAAAAAGATCAGAGACCGCTGGGAATATCTAATTAGCAGCAGGTTGATAAATACCAAGAGTCTGTAGTGGAGTCAATCCTGAAGGCAGTTTTGTAATTAACAAGAGAACCTTTACAGGTGCACCACATAAAAACATGCAGAGAGGGAATAAAGTAAAACTGCAAAACTACAGGAGCACAATAAAACAAGACAGACACAGATAAAAAAACAGGCTGCCAACATCTTTCTGAAGTATGTTTTGTCTGTGAGCAAAAAAAACCTTGTTTGATTCATCTTCTAACAGCAACTGCACCACATCTGTCCGTCCCAACCAATGCATCATCCCAAATACACAGCGTGTAGAGACAAGACTACTGCGCATTCTTATTGATTCAAATCAGGGCCAAAAACGGAGCCATGCCTTTTTAACTCTAATTACTGGAAGCTGAACAAAAGCTGAAACATCACTGCGGTTCAATTAGACAAAGGAAATTAGCCCACGCTGCTGCTGCAATACTCCGTTATGGCCCCTCTGAGCCACGGCTTTATTCCAGAGCAGGGAAATGCCCAATTATAATGCTTGACTGCTGCTAGCTTGGAGAGATGCCTAGAACTCAGCGCAACTAAACAGAGCCATAACAGGGGCCCTTATTCCCTCTCTACAGGAGGGACATCAACAACACAGAGTTTTTGGCAGGAGTAGAGTTAAAGGAGCTCAAGGGGAGGTATGAGAAACAAAATGCTACGTAAAATAAGAGAGAAACAGTCAGGCGGGAGGCTAAACTGGTTGTAGATGTTTTTAATATCTGTCTGTCTAACTCCTTTAACAACACAGTATGTGACCGCCTGGTTGTGACCACCTGGTTGTGCCCCGCAGGCGCTCCTCTCTGATGGGTGGCAGCGATCTGAGGATGATCAAGAGTATCTGCAGTCAGCTCCTCATGACAAGCAGGTCTTTGGCTGCCACACAAAAGCCTCTCAAGTGGATGACTGCCCACTCAAAACATTTGTTGAACATTTTGACGCGGATGCAACCTTCATCTCTTGATCTCCAGCCCCCCCCCCTGCCTCACTCAGCTACTTGATGTTAGCATGGAGCGGTGTCGGTCGGGGGGAAGTTGCCAGAGGGTGGAGGTTGTAAACAGGGGATGATGGGAGCTCAGGGAGGAGGTGAAAACGCAGTGAAAACTGTTGGCGACTTGACCTCAGCTCGTTAGCACGGCCTCAACCCTCTGACCACAGACGACCAGCGCTCTCCAGCGACGGCTGGATGTTGCCAATGCTGGCCTTGCTTCAAAGTGCTAAACCATCACATAGTGATGTCATAATTACCACATGCTCACCTTCACACATGAGGCCAAAGAGTAGAGCAAAAATTAAAACTGAAGCTTTGAGTCAAGGAATCATGAGGCTCTTTAGGTGTCTGTCTAGACCCGGGAGTACTGTTAGTGGGTTGAATCACGCTGAAATGCGTTGTGGGCCTCAAATAGCTGAGCAGATTGCGACAGGAAGAAGGCCAACTCTTCCCTCATAATGAGAGACATCAGACAGCTTAAACGGCTTTTCTCCATGCAGAAACCAGCTCCCATAATGACTGTAAATACCATGGAGAGCAAAGGATGACGCACAAGCCTAAAACAGTATCTTCAAAATGTGGAGAGCTATTTAAACCCGCAGAAACACTCTCACACTCCTTTATTTATTCATATCTAAAACCCAGATAACGGGGACAACCGTTTCCCCTGCAAACTTAAGTCTTATAGATCACCAGTCGAGTGCCGTTTTAAACAACAGTCTGGCTTTTGTGAAGAATCCTTCCAAAGCATCTTCATACGTGGATCGTTGTTCATGAACAGCTCTGGAAAAAAAGGATTTATACACGCCATTTTGAGGGGCATCTATAAATACCACTGACTTTATCAAATACACTTTTGTAAATGTAACTGCAAACAGGGTTTATGAAGTCAACTGAAAATGGCGAGTGTGAATGCAGCTGTGTGCGCTGGTAGGTGTTCACAAACACAGCTGGTGACATTCAACCATATCCTGCAGGAAAATGAGAGGAACACTGAGCTCACGTGCCTCAATGAGTGCTTCATCTTCACATTGAAGCTCTGTTTTCCTTTTCCTTCTTACTGTTCTCGCTTGAACTAAGCAGACCAGATGCTACATTTGCAAGTGCTTTTCTAAGATAGCGGTCACGACATTTTAGTTGGCCTGGTTGGGCTCCTGAACTCCATAGATGGGTCTTTGCTGTGGACCCGCAAACCCAGAGCTTTGCCGACCAAAAAGCTGGTTCTAAGTTTTAAGGCTCCGGCTAACCAGCACTGGGAGCTGAAGTTTAGAACATGTTTTCACCAACATCAGGTTCAACTCACAAGCATGTGTCCGGCTCCAGTGAGTTCATCTTCGGGTACCAGCAGTAGTCATAGATGGTGTCTCCTTCAGCCATCCTCAGCACTGGACTCTGACACAGAAAGAGAAGAAAAGGGAAAAGTGCTGAGACAGTAACCTGATACAGTGGTGCCAGAAAATCTGCAAGAGGCTCCATAGTGTGTGAGAACGGCGAGAGATCTTTCAGAGAATCCAAAGCGAGTAAATGTGCACAATGAACAGTTGTTTATGTATTTAGCAGACGCTTTTATCCAAAGCGACTTACAAATGAAGATATAATAAGCTATATAAAAAGCTAACAAACTACATAGAAGGAACCCACTAGTCCGACTCTGTCAGAGGTGACAGAGATAGGGTGCAGCCATAGAAGGAAGTGCAGAAAGATAAAGTGCAAAGATAGAGGGGGTAGGGAAGTACAAGGTAAGTGCTAGGATAGGAGATGCTCTCTGAAGAGCTGGGTTTTCAAGAGTTTCTTGAAGATAGACAGATGGACCCTGTTCTGGTAGCGCTCGGTAGGTCATTCCACCATCGTGGGACGACACATGAAAAGAGTTTGGATTGTCTTAGGCGTGGTGTAGGAGCTGCTAGACGACAATCCTGGGACCAACGGAGGGACCGAGTTGAGACATAAGCCTTTGCAAGAGCATTCAAGTAGATGGGAGCCGTTCCATTAAGCACTTTGTAGCTAACATCAGTGACTTGAATTTGATGCGGGCGGCTAAGGGCAGCCAGTGGAGTTCAATGAACAGAGGGGTGACGTGTTCTTTTAGGCTGATCGAAGACCAGACGCGCCGCCGCGTTCTGGACCATCTGCAGAGGTTTCACAGCACAGGCTGGGAGACCAGTTAGGAGAGCATTGCAGTAGTCAAGGCGGGAGATGACCATGGCCTGCACCAGGAGTTGGGTGGCATGTTGGGTTAGGTATGGTCTGATCTTTCTTATATTTAGTTGTAGCACCAAACTCTTTAGCACGCCTGGATGTTTCTGCTCTACTCAAAGCAAAATGTCTAAATACGTTCTAAAACTATTGCAAATGAAAAACTGATAATCCCATCGTATACTTTTTAAATGATGTCCACACTCCTCTGCACTCTACCCAGTCATCAGTAAGAAACAACGGGGGGTGAAATTATGGAGACAGTCTGCACCTTATTCTTAAAACAATCGCAAGCGCTCATGTGTGAAAATGGCTTGGTGGCATGTGAGGTCACAAAGGAGCTAAGAGGAACTTTTAAGCAACTTAAGTCTCTTTCACGTAGGTGATGTCCAGGAGAACACGGAACAACAATGGTGTGCATGGCAGGGCTGCTCTGCTAAATGAACATTGCTGCCCGTCTGCGGTTTGCTTAAGAACACATGGACCAACCAGAAGAAAGAACAAGATAAAACATTTAGATTCAAACTGCAAGTGTTTTGAATGAAGAAAAGAGAAACACCATTTTAGGACAAGAATCTTATTCCATCTGTGAAACATGGTGGGGGGAGTATTACAGTGTTTAGTCCAGGACAGCTTGTCATTACTGATTCCACAATGAAATCTACAGTGTACTATTATACAAATCCATCCAAGATGACAATATCTGTCCATTAACTGAATATGAAGAAAAGAATTGGTCGTGTAGTAAGACAATAACCCTGTAAGCACTCTAGATGTTCAGCGAAAGAATGGCTGAAATGGCACAAAGTCCTTAATCCAATACAGCAAGAACATCAAGCAAGCCGTTTGTGTAAGGGACCGATCAATATCCCATAGCTAAAGATGTTCTATATCCAGTAATGGGGACCTCAGACAGTTTAACCACTCACAAGTATGCGAAACTGGATCATTTATCTCAAGAAATAATGATCAGGTATAACATTTCTCTCATTTACTTCAAATAGCAGCAGTAAAAATGTTCTACTTGACGTACGGTTTCAGCAGGAATATGAAACTTCTTCATTTCTAAAGCATTGCCAAACTAAACACCACTGTGGGTGTCCAGTGGACAACAGCACAAGCTTCCCTTCGCAGCAAAATTCGACGACAAGGGGTAAGGTTTGAGAAACAGAGCAATTAATGGTTCATTTTCTACCCTTATCACAAAGGCTGTGAAATGCCTGAAATGGAAGAAAATGGATGTCATTTCAATTATTTTTGTTCAGTGATCCCAATCCCAGCCTGTAATAGAATAAGGAGATTGGCTCACCACTTGATCTTTGCCCAAACCCAAAAGAAATAATGTCAATTTTCTTCTACCTTATAAATCCTCAGGAATGCATTTTCTGAAACAGCTAATTTTTTTTGTCCTTTGGATATAACAACAAATGTCAAAAGCTGACATCAACGACACATTGTGGTTGTAGAACAGATTAAACCAAGCGCACAAAACTAGCTGAAGCTCGGGAGGAAAAAAATAAATAAAAGAGGACATACGAAAGGCAGGAGTAGATCTGAGTGCACCGAAGCTGTCAGGGTGTCAAGACTGTTTAACTTTACTTAAAAAGGGAAGATCTAAATATGCACGCTCTCACAACATTCCCAACACTTCTTCCACTCAGCTCACCATCTCAGGAAGCAAGTCCCAGCTGTAGCTGTAAATCTCTGGAGGGAGATTGTACACGCGGAGCACGTTGTCTGCACTATTGGTGAGGATACAGGAACCATCGGGGGCCCTAGGATAGGAGAGGACGGAGGATGAGAAAGAAACGAAGGCGCGCTGACCTTTAACTGGGGGAAACATGAACTCACGTTTGCATTGTTGAATTTGCAGTAAGTGAACAGAGCATACGAATAAGAGGTCTCACATGCATAATATCTGATTTACACCAGGGGTATAGTTCAGTGGCTTGGCCTGAAACTTTTATCTATAGCATGTAGAAATAAAAAAAACATGCATGTACACAACTGAATGCTGACTTTTCCTGAACCACAAGATAAGATATTGATAAGATAGTAAATGCTTAACAACAAATGTGATCACAGAACTTATAAAATCATTTTAGGTGTTATTCAAACAACACCCATGTTCATGTTAATATACATTACCATTTGCAGCCTTTAAGGTAATTCTCTGGAAGGTTTGAGTACTCAGTCCAAGAACCAGTCAGCATCTGGGGATTCTGGGTAAAATCCAAGGCAAGGCTAAAAGCAGTAATAAGACAAACGAGTCCTCGGTGAGAGACTTTAAGATAGGAATGAATAATGCTCACAAATGCTCCTCCATTCCCCCGGAAAATTAAAGGGTCAGTTTCCTTGAAACACAAATAAAACCATGTTTTGATTCAATTAGTGGCCCCAAAAATTATTCTGCAAGCACAATGTGAAGGTGCACCACAAACACGCATCCGACTGTTTTATTGCTTTGCTGCCATTTGGCAGCAGTCCCACCATCGTTCTCACGGCACAGACTTTGTCTTTAAGTTACTTGGCTGGTGGTAGCTGGGATAGGATCACCCTGAATAGGGTAAAGGCGATTATAGAAAATTAATGAATAAATCAAGCTTCTCCCCTTTAGGAAAAAATGTCAGAACACAATTTAATGGATTGATCATCAAATTTCACACATCCACAGGTTAATTCCACTGTTTTTCCATTTTTTCCATATTCTGCCATTATAATGATTGACGGTGTCAAATATGCAATTAGTTAATGCAGTGGTGCTTCTCGCTGCTCCACCTTAAAATGACTGCCATCACTAAATGAACACATAACAGAACAACCTAATATGTGTTATTACAGTGTTACGCAAACTTCCAAGTTGCTCAAACTTCTCCACATTTTGAACTTCATACTCTAAGAAGTATTTCAGAGGAACACATATTCCAGCAGAGCCCATGTGTGATTCAACGTTGTCACGAAATTATTCGATTTTTTGTGCGTTGGTTACTGAATCAGTCAAATATGAGCTTCATCCTCACGGACAAAAGCGTCCTCTCTCTGACGAACCTTTTAGTAAACACTGCATCTGTGAGGAAAACATCTTACACACAGCATTTCAGAAACAATCTCATATTTGACCTCATGGGGGCAGAATGGCAGAGACTAACAGAAAGAGGCTTTTGATTTGATTTTCAACGGTATTAACAGTGTTTGAGTAAGACGTCACACATTTGACTCAAAGCATGTGACCAGCAGTCTATTGCTTGATTTTCACACTTTATCCAGTTCTTCTTCAACTTCCTTTTCCCCCTCTGAGTGTATAGTGACATGTACCTTTGCTCTGTAGTACACAAAATGAAGATTCCTGCTGTATTTAACAGACATGTTTTTAACTCAGTCCTACTTGAAATAGCCTTATTGACATAATGCTTGTGGTGTCTTGAACCTGAGTTATATGGGCATGAAGGTTAAAAATAAACCCTCTTCCCCCACTTACTGTTGGCCGACACTAGGGCTGTCTGCAGCTCTGTTACCGTTGTGCTCGTCATCTGGTCTCAGGTCTTCTTCAGGGGCATCATGACCTCGATCTCCATTCTGATGGCATTTTTCTACATCTTTACCAAGAGCAGTAACTTGTTTCTCTCCTTGATTTTCTTCTTCACATTGTATTAAATCTCCTGAAAATATAATGCACATCAGATGCAATCTCAACTTGTGCTAGTCTATAAAACAAAAACAAAAACTCCAACTTAAAAGCACATAATATGATAAATATAATGTAATGAATATTCTACTTTGAGCAGATGGCGCGGAGTTCTCCTCTGGTGCCATTTCTTCAGACACACCCGGCTCCAGCGCCTGCTCCTCCTGGCTCATCCTGTATCGCTTGGCAGGTGGTGGGGCCTCCTCCTCGGAGGTCTTCCCTACTTCTACACAGCTAGATTCAGGTAGAATAGGTGGGCCCTGTTGAGGGGGCTCACTATCTGCTTCAGAGTCCTGCCCTGCAACTGCCACACCTCCACTTTCACTACCTCCAGTTGAATCAGACATTTTCTTTTCTTTTTAAACCTCCTCTGTACAGCTCGCCTCACAGTATCCAAAAACTATGTTGGCTGTCAAACGTGGGTGAGGTAAGTGCTGCTAGGATAGTGCTTCTTCCTGCAGTGTGGATGGTTGAGTCTGTTGGGGTTTGAGGACATCACAGCACCCACCCACCTGAAAAACTGTAAAGCAGGCAAAACACGAGAGACCAGTGATGAACATACGCATATGTCAAACACAGTAGGAGAATGAGTGTACGTTTGCAACAAAACTGAGATCAAACAACCAAATTGCTTCAAAAGGCAGACGGAAATTGAATATAACCTGCCGTGCAAACACTTGTGGCTAGTCGTGACGTGCCAGAAACAAACGGGCGTTCATGTCATTCTTTAACGGTACAAATCAGCGAAACGAGCCTTCCACATTTTACACCACGCAAGCCACGTTGGTTTTACCCAGCTTGAATGACGATGGCAAAAAGATAGGGAAACTATCTTTTTCTTTTTTTTTTATCGTACATTGACAACGGAGACGACAACCACCTCACTTTAGCCCCTGTTAGCATTAGCCTGTGCTGTGTAGACCTACATACCAGCGTTGTTGCTTGCCTAGCCGCTTGTTTTGCACGTTGTTCGGCTGTGAGCACGTTCCTCCTCGGCTGCTGCAAAACTACTACGCAAACAACTAATCCACAAAAATAGTCAACGTTCTGCTGCGGAACTTTGTTTCAGTCACGAGCTCATAACGACAAGTTGTAAACACTGTAAGGCGGCCATGTGTTTCAAATTATCGCGAGAGTTCCGTGGAAACGGTTTCTCAGAGCAATTTGCACATTTCGTAGTGCTCTCCTTTACTTTGAAGTGAATGAGAAATTAATACGGAGCCGGTCACAGCTAAATGCTATTTATTTAGTATTTATTTTGTTCTTCAAACAAACAGGAGCCAAACTATTTACACATTTTCAGTTGTTCTTTTCCGACAGTTTCATTACATGTATGCTGTTATTTTAACAACATTCAAAGACTTTTTCAGCAAAGGAGCTGAGCTGACTGGTGCACAATTATTGTCAAATCATAAGGACTGGATCTACAGTTACCTTCTGCAAAGCGTGTCAGGGCCTTTTCAGAAACAGCAACCAATCATCCATGGCTTTCTGACAGCACAGCATTGCCGTTAATCAGATCATAAAAGCCTCTGTAGTGCAGTAAAATAGACGAATAAACAGACACCACTGCCATACCACACAACATCAGCTTTTAAAATAAGTCAAACAGGTAGTTCTTTTCCTAAAGTATTTCTCAAATAAGAAACTTTGTGGCACCGTCTCAAGTTCTAATCCAAATTATGCCTGGCCAACATTTTTCTCTCTTTCTTTCTTTCTTTTCTTTTCTTTTTTTTTAAATTTAGTGACCTTAGAGAATTAACTCAACAGTTCTGGCCAACCTGATCATACTGCAGCTACTTCAGTTCAGAGAGTTAGCTATGGCTGACAACCAGGAAAGAAAATCACAGCAAATCAAAAGATATCACAAGTCTGATGGTATGCAACTGATATCAGGTTCCATTTGCATTAAAATCTGCATTATGAAGTTATCAAGGGTAAAAAAAAAAACCAATTATTGTTTGGACTAAAACATGAATCTTTCGAATTCATTTTGATACAAATACACAGCTCAAAACACTGTCCGATACTTCCTTTATGATTTACACTGCTGAGTGATCACTCCTCATCTATTTGGTGCCAGCAGAGACGGTCAGCAGCACTACGAGCCATACTGTGACCCAGCTGAAGGTTTAGTGTCAAAACCCCACAAACATTAGCAATCATGCAAAGCCTGCTCTTACGCTCACTCTAATACAAGCCCAGGTCATCGTCTCAAAACTGTAAAAAGTACCTTTTGTTGTATCTTCCAAAACCTACAAGTCTCCGAGAGTGTTAAAAAAAAAAAAACTCAAGAACAAATTGTTCCAACTCGTGTCTCAAATGGAGGACGAGCGATTTACCCAAAGCTGCCACACAATCACAGTTGTTAGACAGCGGAGACTCTGTACTAAGACGGTTCCTTTGGTGTGACCCAATCAGCTCAGCTCCAGAAAGTGCAGACTCTGCACCTTCAACAATATACTCTCAATAGGAAATCTGAACAAATCCACTCTTCATTTTAATGAAAACAAAAGAGCAACAAAAGCCAACCACCAGCAAAATTAGACCAAAAAACACCTGCTGCTCTATTCTTAGTTAACGAGAAACTTTGAAGATGACCGAATGTACAAGTAGCAGGTTTATACATGACAATTCTGTTAGCCAACAGATGGCGGTCTTGTTTGAACCTTTCTTTAACTTGCAGTTAAACAGTTAACAAGGTGGTTTCCAACTCAAATTTATCACTTACAGAACATCATCAGTTAGCCATTCAAGAAATATACAATTTAAGGCATTTTGAACAGAGTTATAAAGCAAAAACCAACTTTGAGAGAAAAATCAAAAACGCAAACTTTTACATTATTTACAAAGCTCCGTATACGGATGAGCGTTGATGCTTGCGTGTGTGTGTGGTTTGATATAGGTGTATCCCGGTTGTGTGTGCGAACATGGTTCCAGAGACGAGCCAATGTAACTTTTGCTGTAAATGTGCATGTAGTGTGTCTGCCGCTCCTTTGGACTTGAGAAATTCTGCGGCATGCTTTGTGTTGTGTCGTGTTTCAGAGTCTTTCTGTACAATTCTTTCAGTTCATCCAGTTCCACAACTGCAGGGATTTCTGGCGGCTGAGATATAATTCAGACACGTCCACCGTAGCGCCGCCAAATTGTCTGTCTTTGAGCTCTGGACAGGTGGGCGGGCTCTTCTACTGGCTGGTTTCGAAGACCTCTTCGCACCACCAAAGAGTTTCAGAATGAGATGGATCATGACTTATGGGCAACTCGCGCCTTTTTGCCCACTTCCTCGTTGGAGAACTTCTGATCAAATCCCAAACCCAACACCTCCAACTCAGATGGGATCAATGGGTGTTAACCTGTAACTTCACGTGGCAACTGTCCAACTGATAATGCCAAAGGCCCGCCCAGTCCGAGGTCAAGACAAGTGTCTTAGGGTTTAAGTTCAAAAGGACAGGTTTAGTTTAACTGATTCATGGGTTGGCTGTAGATAAAAATCCTCCTCGCAGAGGGCAGCAAATAAAGCACAGCCAGACTCCTATGAGAGGACAGAAGAAAAAGCACAAGACATCATCACCACAGTGTGCAATGAATCCAAGATCGAATTAAATGGAGACAACACAGGGGTGCCAAAAAGAAATTGGGGCAAAAATATCTTACCATACACTTCTCCTCTCGCAGCTACTCTGCAGCTCTCGAGGCAGTCGTCAGGTTTGGAGACCATGCGGAAAGCAACCTTGCCAGCAGCTCTTCAAACCGGTCTGCCCCTTCACTGTGTGTGTGTTAATGAAACACTCGTGGAGGGTTATTTTGTGGCCACTGCAACATCCACTTTGAGTAACCAGTCTGTCAGTCTTGGAGCCACTGTGGCACGTCCAACACAGTCCATGTGGGTTTCCCTTCCATCCAATTATTTCAAAGTTACTGGCAAACTAAGGGAAACTCACAGCAAGTCCATCTAAAACTATGTTGAAAAAGATTGGTTTCATGAAGAACATTCACTCCATATTGTCACGGTCTCTTGAATTTTTCCTTCATCCATTTGCAAATTTTCTTTCTACTCTGAAAGGTAATACAAAAATATGGTTATATACAGGAGGTGAGAGAAGACGGGCTTCTCGAGTCTCTTATTTCAGTTTGGGAATATCTTTTCAGTGACTGTCAAAGTCGTAGCAATCCTCCTGTTGTAATTGTGCTCCCATCCCCAAAATTGTACCTCACAGCTTGAATGAACAAAAGTGCATAGGTGAGTTGGTGAGGACGAGGTGTGAGTGCTCATGAGGGTTGAGGTGAAGACGAGTGCACACACCAGGTGTACTCCTATTGCCCTCTCAGTTCCCTCTCGGGTTACGCGGCCCTGCACTCCGTTCTCCACAAAACAAAGCCAGTCCTTGATTTTCCGCCGCCTCCCCTCTACAGTTGATCAACAAGTCTCAGGACCCCAACGACCCACAGCATCACGTAAGGCCAAGTTCGAGGAGCTTGTCCATGCTGTTGTGATGCCTGCCACTCGCCCTCAAAAGAAAACGAAACAAAAAAAACAAAAAAAAAAAAAACCACCCCCCCGCCCCCCAAACACCATTCAATGTCCATATGGCAGAAGCGCACTTGCAAACCCCACCCGCCGTATGTGGGAACAAACAAATTTTAAAAAATGAAAAACTACAACAAAACTGCACCCACAGTTATCCATGTGGCTTGTAAACAACCAATGCTCCAGTATGGAATAGAAAGAGTCCTTTCTTTTAATTCTGAGTCACTACGACCAGGATTGTAGAGGCAGTGTGTTCAACTGTATCCATCCCGAGTTTTTTTTTTCTTCCTCCTTTTCTTTTTTTTTTTTCCTTCTCCACTGTGTAAATGAAAACCTCTTTGAAGGTCGAACCTCTTTTTTTTTTCCTCATCCCGCTCTTTTTTTTTTTTTGTATTTTGTTTCCATTTTTGAAATCTTCTGAGGAAGAAAAAAAAAAAAAAAAAAAAGAAAAAAAAAAAAACTTGTATCAGCACGGGTTTCTTGTCATTTTTTTTTGGAATACATTCAATGTTTTCTTAAGAAGAAGAAGAAAAAATACACACTTCACATGGCAAAGAAACAAAAATGAAAACAAATTAGGAAAAAAAAAAAATTAAAAACACACAACAAAAATAGCAGCCCCAAGTGCTCATTATCTTAGTCCAAATACTTTTTAAACTTTGTATATAATGTATATATTCCATATATATTTTTCATCTAAAAAACAAAACTCGTCATTATCAAATTGCAACAACGAATAAGTAACACAATATGCTAACATTTCATGCACCGGTCTGTGCACTCGCACATTAAGATGCTGTATGTTTTGTTTGTTTTTTTTTGTCGGTTTTCTTCTTCTTTTTCCGTTTTTTTTTTTTTGTCGTTTTCTTTTTCCAGAGTCAGAAACTCGACACCTTTCATTCACGAGTTCGAGAGCTGACAAAAAGGCAACGTGATCACACCCCCAGGAAAACAGACTGGACTAACCTTCCGATGGATCATCCTTAGACTGAACTACAAATATTTACCATATAAACTTACATACAATGTGCTGAGCACTGACACACATCGCACTCGCTCTCGAAAAGAGTTAATGTCTCAATGGCCATGCACCCTATCAAAGTTCTTAGGCACAAATGTGCATTCATACACATACAAAAAGAGCACATGTATTCAAAATGAGTACCTGTAGTCTCAACTCATTTCTATGAACGGTAAATGAACAACACGCGCACGCATAAAACCTCATTCAGATGCACACACCAATGTCCCTCATGAATCGTCATGTCTGGCTGTTCTTACAGGTCTGCCGACAGCGGAGAAGCTGAGGGTAATAAACTAGTGGTGGCCATCGTGTGATGCGAACAAAGATAACATTTACAAAATGAATGCATTTCTACTTTTTTGTTTTTTTTTCTCTAGCTGGGGATGAAGAGCTGGCGAGAGAAAGGATTTTTGTGCAATTGCCCTCTCTCTCTCTCTCGCTCCGATTCAGTCACACTCGAAACAAAACAGATCAAATCCCTGTTTGGAAAGGGACACAGACACTCGAAACGTGGATACAAAATTACTGTTTGAACAAACAACAGGAGAGACAAAAAAAAAAAAAAGAAGAAGAAGACGAAAATGGCCTCTTATGTTTCATACATCTTGGTAAGCGATAAATGGAAAAAACAAAACAACATTGTGCAGACTGTATATTACTGACACAAACCATCGCACATTAGTCACTCACTCAGACACATTCACAAAAATATTCACTTCTATAACTAACCCCATTTGTTTGATTTTTTTGTCGTTTTTTGTCATTTCTTTTTTTAGGCAAGTGCAAATCTTCAAGTTTTTATTTTTTTTTATAATCCATTTTTTTTTCAATAGCTTTACTTTTTATATAAACGTAAAAAAAAAAAAAAAAAAATGCTCAACAAGAGAAATATCAACAGTGTTTGTCTTTTGAGAAAGGATTTGCTCTCTGATAAGGTTTCAACTAAAAGGTCCCCCTGACTTTGAAAACTAACAGCCCGACCATTCACCCCGCCGACTGTTTCGCCCCTTTCCAGTTCCGCTGCACACGGATAATGTGTACGGACACACACCGTGTGCGCACTGATTCCAGACACACACTCGCATACATACAAATGTGAAAAAAAACAACCCATAAACAAACTATTCAAATCCCATCTCAATAAAGTGCATTAGTTCAGTATAAGGTGCTTAATCTTTTGAGTGCCAGAGGATACCCATCTCAACCTCACCCCCACTCCCCTGCTCTAGTGATCAATTGTTGCAACAGGGAGCCCTTTTTTTCCAATCCAGAAAGGAAAAAGGGAGGGAGACTCAAATCTATGCGCCTCCACCCAGCACCTCCCCTCACGGTTGCTCCCTTCCCAACCTCACCCTCACCCCCGGTTCCCCCAGCAGTGCACATTCGTCATCAGGTTTGTCTGATTAAAAGACAGAAAGGCCTCAGGTAGCTATTGCTGCTGCGCTGCATCACATCAGTAATCCTCCACCATCTCCATCTCATTCAGGCTCAGACACTCGCCCGTGTTGTGGAATGAGTACCCTGCAGGGAGGAGGGAGGGGGGTGGGTGAGAAGGGGGTGAAGAGAAAAGATGGAGAGTAATGTAAGATTAGAGAAGGAAGGAAGGGTCAGGAGAGAGTTGGGTTGGGCTGGCTTTGACAGTTTCACCAAGATATGTCAGCTCTGGAGTGCTTAGAGATCATTAGTAAGAAAAAGAGGAAACAAATGCTTCCAAAATAATGTGATCTCAAACTGTTGTTTACTACTAAGCTTGATACAAAAAGTTACTCATCACATCAGAGCTATATTATTTAGGGAAGATAGTGAAATTAGACAGAGAAAAGGAGAAGTCTATGAACAAATTCAAGAAATAAGCATTACAGCCAAAACCAAAAAACAGCCCACTTAAGGCTCACAGAGGCTGCACAAACGGCCTGAAAGCTGGACTTCCAGCATTGTTTGCTAGAAATTTTATTCCAACACGCAAAATAAAACTGTCTATTCTGACAAGCTCTGTATTTAGCCGATGCTTGTTGTGCGTTTCGTATAATCCTGACGCGTACAATGCTGAATTTAAGCTTTTTAAAGTTAGGAATTCCTCACTTGACCATTCCCAGATGAATCAAGTGAAACAGAAGGAATGTTAGATGCTAGTGAGGTCACTCACCTAAGATGCTGGGGTCAGAGTGCAGCATCATGGGCTGTTTCTTCTTCATCTTCCCCCCCTGGTTGTCATAGAGACCAGCTTTGCCCATGTGGTTGGCCTGAAACATGGACTGCAGAGTGCTTGGATTCATACCTCGCATTGAGTCCTAAAAAGAAATGAGACGAAAATGGAAAGTTAAATGGAATAAAAATGATCAAACTAATCATATTGTCGCTTCTGTGATTTGAATCTAATTTGTATGTTAATTTGAATTACAATCTTGGGAAATCCATTGTTTTATGAAGAAAATAAGTTTCGCTCCTTCATCTAATACTGCTTTTATGTTTTCAAAACAAACTCGTTGAGTCTCATGACAGCGATTGTGCAGTGTGAGCATTTTGGACTTTTTAATCGTGGAGCAGTGGAGGACACAGAGGACCAACTATTCACCTCCATTAGAGTTTGCCTGTACAGTAAACAGACTTGCAGAAACTATCTAGAACATACCTGCAGAGGGAAGTTCATGTTCAATCCACCCACTTCCTTTGATAACTGGAAACAGAGAAGAGGAAGAAATATAGCTATTTCAAGCTCACCGACAATATTTTGAAATATCTTGAGGCGTATTACAAGATGGGCCTTGATACAATAACAAGATGAACTGTTGTCAAAAACTACTTGTCAAAAGCCAGCATGAAAGGTAATGTTATTCAGATTTGTAACCCAGATGTATTCAAAACTTCCTAAGTTACGGAAATATGTCACTGAAATGTGAAGGCAGCAATGTGCATACATTTGCCAAGTAAATCCACTTCTAATGTCAATTTAATCAATTTTTACTTCAAAGCAGTTTGAAAGGCCTTTGAAACTCCAGATGCTTCATGGTATTGCCACGGCAACTGTGTTTTGGAAGATGGATGTGAAAAATTCTTTCGAATCAAAACCCAAAACCAATCAGTTCATATGTTGAAAGAATAGACTCTACTTTGATAAGTAGATATATCAAATTTTTTATTGTTATAAAAAAATAGGATCCTTTGTGCTCGGGCCCACCTGTTGCTGCTGTCTCTGTTGGTTGGCTTTCTGTTTGGCACGTCGCTCCAGAAACTGTTTGGCGAACTCTTTGGCTTCCACTGTGTCCCCAAGGTAGGACCGGATGAAATCCAGTACTGCATAGGGAGACTCCACCTCCTTCAGGTATGCCACAATTGTTGCAACTTAATGAAGACAAAATTAGCAGTGATGAGATATGAATGTAAAAATGATAGTGTGTATTTGAATAGTTAGTCTATCTTTATATTACATTACATGATCACACAACAAATGCACTAAAGCGTCCTCCAGCTGTTAATATATCACACCCAAGTATCATGTGGTGTGCAGAGTGGAAACTCTGGTCTTAATGATAGACATGGCCATCATGTCTGCAAAATGAAGCCACTGTGGAAGAGACTTAAAATCTAATACCACTCAAGTGTTTTGGTGCAACACCAAAACCTCTTTAGTACAGACAGATTCCCATCCAAAATTAATCATCTTCTCTTAAGCGGGAGAGATTGAGGAACAATCATCATCCAAACCTGAGGCTTCAAAACATACATAAACCCCTGGGTGACATAACAGTGGCGATGTCCAGAAATTAGTGGTTTAATAAGGCAGCATACAGCTGAGTTTACGGAGAATGCTCCGCACCCCTGATGCAGCTGAATAAATAGACGTTGTGATACTTACCATCCAGGGAGGAGGAGGAGTTGTTGGCAGAGGTGTTGAGAGCGTGCAGCATCTGTTCACACCAGGTGGTGAAGCCGTCCTGAGGCTTCATTCCCTGCAGCAGCTTCAGCAGCTTTTCTTCCTCCTCTGTCCTCTTACGACGCATCATGTACTGATCACTGTAGAAGACACAAAAGGGGAAAAAAAATTATATAAAATGACTACCGTTAATAAATAAAAGATCATATCAAAAGTCATATTCACATTCGTGACAATAGTCACTTGAAAGACTTGCTTTGTAAACATTTCTGATGAAATCCAAGACTTTTTTAGTTTTAGAATCTGATGTTACATACGTGAGAGAGGGGCTGCTGCGGCTGTTCTTCAGGCCCATGTTGTTGTTGCTGTTGCCACGCAGGCCGCTCTGGTTCTTCACAGCCTCGTCCCACATGCCCATGCCTGAAGAGCCTCCGCTTCCACCCTTACCCTCCATTCCACCAGGCCCACCCCACATGCCAACACCATCCACCCACTGTCCTCCCATGGATGAGCTCCCCATTGACATACCAGAGTGCTGGAGACGGAGAGATAAAGCAGGGTGAGTAAATGACACACAGCCTATACCTTTTCATTTGCCATTTCCAACAACATGCCAGAATTATTGCCGTTTGGTTCCTCAGAAACTCACTCGATCTCTCTGCTGCTGAGCTCTCTGCTGTTGCTGCTTCAGGAGCCTCTCTGCCTCCTGTATTTCCAGCAGAGCCAGAGCTGGGGGCTTTCCTGACTTTGTTAAACCAGAGGAGGAAGCCCCACTCCAACTTGAGCCACCTGCTCCGGGTCCCTGCTGTTGGGGGGCCTGCTGCAGCAATTTCATTATGAGTTCCTGCTGCTGACGACACTGGAAGAAAAACAACAGACCTCATCGTTCAACACCTAAGGTTCTCATAGAATCCAAACGTGCATCGACACAAGAGACAAAACTGTTTTTTAGTTTATTTCTAGCCTACAAAACCTAAGACATCTCTCAGTCTCTCCTTCTCTTAGGGAACACATGGGATAAACTCTCACCTGCTTGCGTCTGAAGAGATCCTCCTCCTCCCTCCTTTTCTGCTCCTCTTGTTGCCTCCTCTTCTCCTCCCTTCGCTTACGCTGCTCCTCTTCCTCACGCTTCGCCCTGAGTTCAGCGTCTCGCCTCTCCTGCTGGAGCTGGGGGAGGGAAGGGGGCGACATCGTCAAGTGAGATGAATGAGAGGAAAAGTTTTACTTTGATCTGGCATAAGCATTAATTAATATCAGGGTGAAACATAATCCAGTGTGAGCTGGGCTAGTAGCGGAACCACTAATCTCTAGATTACTGCTTGAACTCATCACAATTAAAATGTTTCAACAAGTTAACTGAAAAAGAAGGAACAAATAAACTGTATGATATACAATTTATAACTAAACTCACCTTCTGAAGCTGTTCGAGAGTTGGACCCTGAGTAGAAGGATTCATTGTTATGTCCCAAAGACTGGCTTCACCGCCTGGATGGAAATGATTTGGGATAATTTTAACAGCAGCTGCTACAATCTCTGTTGTTTTGTCCACAAAAACAGCAGCAGTCAACACTGTACCTGACGGCTGTGAAGCTGAGGTATGCATGTCCCACATGGACCCTGTATCTGGCACTGACATCGACCTGTTCATGGAAGGCATCATATTCTGCTCACTGCACCTGGGAAAAAAACAAAAACGCAGCAAGTCAATTCAAGTCAAATGAAAACACGTTCTCCAATGAAAATGACAGATTAGAAAAGGATTTAATGCACCTAAATCCTCATCTAATCCAACCCCCTTTCTCCATCCACTAGGCCCACCTGTTAATGAGCTGGAGTAGCTGCTGCTGCTGTTGGAGCTGCTGATAAAGAGCTGCTGCTGCCAGCTCCTGTTGTTTTTTCAGGCGCTCCTGGTCCAGGTTTCCCTTTAAAACATGAGATGAGAGCTCAACAGTCGGTTAAAAAAACAAAAACACAATTAGGTCTACAACAGTTTTACTGTTTTTCTTTAGCTTTCATACATCATCATCTGTCAGGTAATTGGTCATGATAAACTGCCATATTAAGAGACAGTAAGAGACACATGATTCGATTTGCAGCTGATATGGTGATTAAAAAAAAAAACAACAACAACAAAAAGACTCAAACTCGATTTTAATTCAATCTTACGTTACTAAAAATGTGCCCTCTGATTTACACCCCCCCTCCCTCCCCAACCTCTAAGTTGGCTGAGCTCTGACTCACAGTCCCAGCTGAACCCCGGTTGGGCTGCGGGCGCTGCGTTGGTGGGAGCTGTCTCACCAGCAGCGGCGGCGGGGAGGGCCCTGGGGCGAAGGGCACGCGGCCCCACATCTTGATGACGTCCCCCAGGGGTTGAAAGCCCTCATCGCAGCCCCGCTTCACCAGCAGCGTCATAGTGAAGTAACCAGCCTGGAACCACTCGCACATTTCAACTGTGGTGAATGGGCCTGGTTAGTGAGAGGGACAGAGAGGAGGTGTTAATAGACAAACTGATTTACAATTCAAGAAAAATAACAATTCAAAATAAATAAACACATTTTTCTAACAAAATCACACTCTTCATTTAAACTAATCTAAATCAAATATATACCCACCAAAGTAGTACGATAACACAAAATGTATATATGACCAAGACGCTGCAAATTCCAATGTGCTCAGGTTTACCTTGGATCTCTCCCTGGGGGTCCTTGTAGAACCACTTCATGGCAGCCTCATGAGTTAATGGCAGAGCAGCTGCCGTGTTCCTGCTCTCCTGCTGCTGCTGCAGAGCCTGGGTGAAACATTCTTCCTCCAAAGAGGTGTCCTGCAGTGATGCCACCATCTTCTCTGCCTCCTACACAAAAACACAGAAAAAGATTCATTATTCTCTCACGCAGTCAACGTAGCAGGCAATGCCGAGAGGTATGGAAGGGTTCCAGAGCAACATATGCTCCCATCAAGGGGACCTTTTTTCAGGGAAGGCTGTGCATATTGCAGCATGAACATGCTGGACTGACCTGTCTGCAGTCCTGACATTTCCCCAACTGTAAACATTTGGTATATCATGAAATGCAAAATACGACAGAGAAAAGACCCAGGGCCGTTGAGCAGCTATAACAGGCAGGAATGGGACAACATTCCTCTCCCCAAGGTCCAGCAAGTGATGCAGACTGTTGTTAAAAGAAGAGGGGATGCGCCACAGAGGTAAAAAAGGGCCCTGCCATCAAATTCGCGACTTCATTTGTGAATTGGTTTATGAGATTTGAGAAAAAAAAAAATAAATCACTCTATTCAGTTTTTAAGTGCAAACTTTTTGCAATTAACAATTAATGCTTTTGATTCTAGCTGGAGAATAAAGCAATGCCACGAGGAATGGAAGACAAAATGAGCCAGTCAGGCATTTGTATTTGTCCTTTCAATCTGTGAACTTTGGTCCTCTGCAGCAAAATAATTGTCTGATCTTCATGAACATATGTCTGGTCTTAATTATTTAAAAGAAAAAACTGATACTGCTGTTCATACCTGTTGCAGGTGTTTCATGCCTTCATCATCCTCAGTGTCTCCTCCTGAGGGAGGGAGGAGAGGAGCAGCAGAGGAAGGGGGAGGGGGAGGCAAACTGGAAGCGGTGGCGGGGCTCGGCAGGGCCTTGGAGCCCCCGATGGGAGCCAAGTCTGATGCAAAAAAACAACCAGAACAAGAAATGCAACTACATTAATGGGTGTTATTTTTAGTATTTCTGTTTATGTCATATTGGAAGTGTGTGGTGGAGCCACCTACTGGCTCTGTATCGGATACAGCGTGGACCACAGGTTCAGTAAACAAGATATTAAATGACTCGGACTAAACATATTCTATATCAAACCAAAATATCCTTCTTGCCAAATTTCCACTATCACTCTCCCAGTCACACACATACACGTCCTATGACGAAAAGAGCCGACCAGAAATAAAACATCTCCAATCAGACTCCTGAAGCTTCCACTCAGGATCTATAACCATGTGTTCAGAAAAATGTGTGAGTGAATGGGTCTAGTACTGCATGTGACATGCACAGAATCGAAGAATGAATATATTTTATAGACTGACAAGAACTAAGATTAAGAAACAAATGGCTCATTGTAAGCAAAGACTCCTAAAACTGCAGCAAACTCATTCTATATGTGTTCTCATCACCATAGACGTCTCCATTCAATCAAGTCAAATGCAAAACATCTGGTAGAAAACATACCATCGCCAGATGTGCTGTTGGCCTTGACAGAGTGGCTGTTGCTCAGCTGGGAGTTATCCACCACCTGACCAGCATTGCCAGGTAGAGACTCCGTGGATGGAGGGGTACAGTGGGTTGGAGGAGAGGACGAGGGTGATGCTGGCTTTGTCTTATCATCCCCTAAAACAAACATGATGTCTTTAATCTCTGTGAGAACAGGAAAAGAAAAAAAGAGGGAACATCAGATTAAGTTTGATCAGTTTTTCTCTTTGGACGGTCTTCATTAAGGAAAACTTTATAAACTATGACACAACCGTATGCTAAATAATTAGACAGCAAAGCATTGGATTCCTCCTCACCTTTGTCTTTCTCTCCATCAGCACCATTCCTGTCTATGTCAGGGATGCTCTCCTCCTCTTCCTCCTCCTCCTCTATGCCCTTAAACTCCAACTCCTCCTCTAGGATTGTCTCCTTACCACCCTTCTAATAGAGGAATGTATCGCGTCAGTGTAGGGTTAGTTAAGGCCACCAGGACTACATTTTCAGATTTATTAACCAGTACATTTGTGCATAAAATTCCTATTATATATCAATTGTAACAAACAAGTGGTTTGTGAGTAAGATTCTGAATGAATCATTACATGTCTACAGTAGCTTTTTATTCTTAATTTAGACCAGTTGGGTTGTATAAAAAGAAGTGCAGTAAGCCCTGTGAAATCAGCTTCTATGCAACAAAAGACTAAAATGATTCCACATACCTTCAAAGGCATGAAGGCTCCAGAGGAGTCAAAAGTGCCCATCTCTCCATCCTCCTCATCTGTACACCACTCAGGCAGGCCATCCCTGTCATCCTCTAGTCCCTCGCTTCCTGCACGTCGGCGGCCAGCACCATGACCCTCGGACTCCCGGAAGTCAAAATCAAACTTCCGCCGACGACTTTCGCCGCTGTGTTCCCGCCAGCCCGCTGAGCGAGGACCACCGTCTGAAAAAGACATGTACCGCCATCAGCTCAGACACAGTAATGAGCAGCATTCCCATCTTTAGAGGGTTGCAAATACGAGGGCAAAGTTGCAAAGAGGTGTGGTTAACGTGTGGGATATGTCTCATGAACTTTATGACATCAGTAAGGTCAGTTTGAACACGTCACTACAACTGTTATGTCCAAATGGTCTTGTAAAAATCTCCTTACTTCCTCTAGATGTCAGTAATGACGCCTTAGAAATGAGACTGCTGCACAACAATGAGGTATGAAGCAACAGCAATTCAATTAAAACCGTTACTACTGGTGTCTTTTGACGATTTAAGTTGATAATAAAAGTCACCATGCATGGCTTTGCAAAGCCTATTCTTACAGAAGGTAACTGTGTAATTGGAGGCATTTAAATTTTGACACCGACCTTTACATTTCCTGAAAGCCACAAATTATTGCTGATAACGTCAAGAAACAAGTTTTACAGGGACCGATTTAGGATTTTTAAAAAAAAACTGAGCCTTGCAGCTTAATCTTCAGTAATTTACCTTCGGTAAACAGGACTGCCTACGACACTATTATCAATCAACAAGGCCTTTACATTCTCGTGAAAAGTTCTTGTATTCTACAAAGGTTTTTGAGGCATTACTAAAGTAAATAAACTTAGCATTTATCATACCATCCCTGCGCAGTCCAGCAAGCCTCCAGTTGGTGCCCGGCTCCCCCTCTTCCTCCTCTTGCTCCTCTCGAAGGGTGCGCCAGTTATCGCTGTCAGCTCTTGTGTACTCTTTCCTCCCTGGACCCCCGGGACCTCCGCTTTCTTCAAAGCCAGGACGCCCCACCTCCCGCCGCAGAGGCTTCTCAAATCGACGCTCACCCCTGGGGAAAGGCGGGAAATTGATAGAAAATTGCGCCAGTTAAGTGATAAACAAAGGAAAGCAAAGTCTGAAACGCGATACAAGTTTTATCCTGGACAAATACACCCTGCCAACACTTGAGACTGCAGCACCACGTCCACCAATACAGATCGATGAAGAAAATCCATGGAACAGATACACACAGATACTTCAACTCACTCCATGACATCAGATGGCTGCAAACGTGAGATAAACTATCACTTATGAGCAACCACGAGTTTAGAGGTTACCAAACAAGATGACAACTCCGCTGAGCAGTGCCAAGATTAGCTTTACTGTGCATAAGGGCACTGGGGTGAGGACTGTAAAAAACATTTGAGGGCATTTCCAGAAGTTTAGGTCGTTTTTTGCTCATTTTTTCTTACCGGTCATCCCAACTCTGGCTGCGGTGTATCTCTCGTACACCCCGACTGAAGCCCACCTCTGCCTCTTCAATACTTCTTTGGTAGAATCCACCTTCGCCACGGCCTCGGCCTGTTGTAAAGATAAACCAAACTTACATCACAACGTTGCACAATGCAGAACCCATGAGCATCTAATGAGCTAAGCATCTGAAATCTAGAAACTATTCTGACTTGCTATCATGCTATCCTATCTATCTATGCATCTATTTTAATCGAAAAGCTTTTCTTCTTTTCTTTCCAAAAATACTTTTCCAGAACGAGAATAAAAGAGTGGAATCAATCTGTGAAGAGCCACACCGATGGACTGCAGAGGATGACTACCAACATCAGCTCTGCAGCGACCATTCTACACCAGGAAGTTTTACAATCTTTCAACTTTCACCAGAGATAACTGGGATTAACCAATAAAACTGTTGCCACTGCTGAATATGACCAAATTTCCAAATGACTGCTTTACTTTTCCTGATTGTGAACTGTAGATTTGTATTCTTGGCTATTACTTTGCTTTAATTGAAGATCTGGTGGGTGGTTAACTGCACAATCTGAGGTGTAACAAAGCCCCAACACAAGCATATCACTGCTTTACACAGATTTAAGTAGCTTGTGTCCAGCTTGACCTCTAAGTAGTTGTACATGTACACACACACACACACATTTGAACACAGTGTGGCACCCACACATTATTTTTCACAGCTGTAATACTGGCATGTGGCGATTGCTGTGTGTGGACAAGGTGAGTTCATAAGCCCGGTGGTTTTAGACAGGTGTGGCTGGACAAAAGAAGGCCTATTTAGACAAGTCTAAAGGAAGCGTGCTGCATCAAGATGATGGAAGAAAGAGGAGAAATAAACACTTGAGTAGCTGTTATACTTTGCTTAAAAATGGCCACTGTAGTTTCAGCCTAGGGTTTTGGACAGCATTTCTGCTGCTCTAAATCAATGCTTTAGCATCTATTCCTCTTGCATCGGCGATTAATTTCAGCCATTACCTCGACCGCCTCGCGCGGCCCCTCGTCCACGGACCACTCCAGCTGGGGCGGCCCCACCCACCCCTTTTCCCATGAGCCTCAGCACTGCCACACTGTTCACAGACATGGAGAAGTTCCTCTGCAGAGTGAGTGGAAAAGGCAAAGGAAAGGAATGTGAGGAATTTGAGCTCAGAGGCACATCCGTCAACCAACAGAACAGTTTGCTTCAGAACTGAGGCTGCATTTTGCGAGATGTCACATATTAAGGTTAAAACACTTCATAAATGTACAAGTATCAGCATTTGTAAGCGTGTACTGTGGCAGACCTGCTCCTCCTCGGTGAGAGGCACCAGTGCCAGTGGCTGCATGGGCTCATCTTGCAGAATAGCAGCAAACTCCTTATCCTGCATGTCCTCTGGGACCTGGAAACAACAACCGTAGGTGTTTAAGAGCACACAACCATCTTTTAAATCATGACCCAAAAAACCCCTCACCTACAAACACGTTATCGTTTTAGAGGATTGGAATATTTGTTAGTGAAATGAGAGCCGACCGTTTGAAACAACAGGTAGCCCTCTAATCCGGCGTCAAGAGGGTTATTTTGTCATTTAATTGTTGAAATTTTCATCAACATTGCCGAAATCAAGACAGACTTGACACATAAAACCCAAATGTAAACGGTTCTTCTTCACCAACCTTGTTGTCTTTGATATAAAGTGCTAACATCTCCTCTCGGCCGTAGCGATACTCGGCCAGCTTGTACTTTGGCATGGCGGGGGAAGGAGGGGGAGACGTCACACTCCCCCCACTGGACAGTGCACGAAGCCTGCGTGAGGAAGAGCACAGGAACCAGTCAGATTTTAATGGCTCAACACTTTCCTTAAATAATAGCTTGCGCAGATACAAAATGTACAAAAATTCTTTCGAAATAACATGGTGCAATATCCTGTGTTGACTACAATACAAAACCAAAAGTAGCCACTATCCTTGGAGATTCTTCTAAATTTCATTGGATAAAATAAAAAATAAAAAAAGGCTCTAATCACATCCATCTTCCAGCAGAGAAAGAAAGAATTTTGCAGTCACTCTATAGGATATCAACCAACCTCCTACGCATGTCTCCTCCCTCTCAATATACTTTGGCCCAACTCCGATGATCTGGTAGCGTTCCAATCTCCAGATTTTATTTTAAAAAGCCATTACTACAGGACCGTCTTCCAGGGCCTGCTGTTTAACAATGGCCCCATTCACATTCCTTTACAAAGTGTGTCATTGATTCACAGCCCAACATCAAAACCATATGCAGCTCAGCGATGTAGAGGTGGGTGTATAAAGGTAAAGGAAAGCATCGTGTAAGACCAGCTGGTGACATTAAACAAATCAGAGGATAAAACCAAGCAGCGCAGTGACTGAAATGTGTAATGAGGAAAGAGCCGAGGAAAAGTGCCAGTGGGTGGAGGAACTAAGAAATATTGGAACACGACTGTATCCACTTCATTCTATCAAAACTCTGCTTCTCGATCATGACAAAGACTGGAATACCGTATACTTCAAAACACTTCAATCCATACATTCATGAGCCATCTTCTTATTAAATGTACTGTAATAAATCTTACACAATGCTAAACTCATGTCTGATTGCTCCAAATTCAACACCAACAACCAACATCCTCGCTTACTCTACTGCCAACAAAACCTCAAATGGTCTGCATAGATTTGTAACGTCAACATGCTTAAAAAGGCTTGTAAACACGCTGGCCGGACAGCTGTATGCGGTGAGCATTTAAACGCGCTCCGTAGCCATATTAAAAAGGGCACACAGAGAAGAAAGCAGCTGCAGATGTGTAAAGAAGGAAATATTCTGCGAGGCTGGCAGAGCACCAAGAATGCACACAGCAGTCACAGGCTGAAAGAGACGGAGTGCTACCAAACTGGGACTACGCCCCCCCCCCCCCCCGATTAATCGCTACACAAACATCCACCGAGGAAGACGCAGCAGAAAAGAAAAAGAGATGAACTGTTGAACCGCATATAATGACCCAAAAAAAAAAAAACACTCCAACGGGACAAATATCGTGATTTACTAACACACAGCGATGTCTGCTGGTTTCTTCATTCAGACCAAACCAAGAGTCACAAATGTCATTTTCTCCACAAACACCGACAAATCTTACCAGTCAAATGGTTTGGACGCTCATAGACCTTTAAAGATTGAGCCAAAACATGAACCACTGGAAAGTGTCTCAAAAATGAAAGCCAGAAAAATCACACAGCTCGTTAGCATGCGCGGCTGAGTCCATCTACAGTTATAGCTCGACTGTCAGTAAATAGTTCTTACTCTGTGGGGTAAAACGCTCCTTTCCCAGTCCTTGTAGACATGCATGCAAGAGGAATTCATTTATAGACTGAAGCATGTCTGATAGCACGATGCTGTGAGCTGCATGAGGTAATGTTCAAGACATCGTGCCACTTCTAGCTCTCTCTGTGGCTGATCATCGCAAGTATAGCCAAATTCACTGCACAGACGCCGTCTTTCAGATATTTGAATCAGATGAAACAGCGGTTACAAAATCTGGATTTTATTAGAGCAGAGCGACAGTGGAAATGCTTTAAGTGATCGTGAGTTGACACACAGAAAAAGATACACGCTAAAGCGTTTGGGTTTTGCTTTATTGTTAACAGCTTCCTCTTCCTCCGTTTACTTGGAGGGAACTGTGGATGATGCTTAAAGACCAGCCCAAGCGAATAGAAATTCAAGTATAGTTGAGCATGTACAAGCAGGAGTAGCCTGCCTCCCAACCTCATTATCTGGCTTTGAAAAGTTAAATTTTGCCTGTTTTCCTCGGTCTTTGCATCATAACACACATACTGACTGTGTATATTGTAATTCCTAGAAGATTTAGTCCCAGTATTTCCCTTAAATCTCTCACTGTAGCGTAATCACGCCAGAAAGTGAAAAATGGCCTGATTTATGAAAGCATTCATAAATTAGACACTGTAATTTAGGTAGACTTAGGCAACATGTCCTTTCACATAACAAAGAAGAAAAGTCCTTCAAATACCTATGATGCTGTCAAAAATCTCCGTAAACATACAAAATCCATCACATGCATTTTCTTCAGTTAATACTTTTAATTATTGAGTAATATATTGAAACTATGCTGAAATAATGTATTGAAATCAAAGTAATTACCATTCTGGGCCGAAGTTAAGAGTCTCAGCAGTCATATTCCTCACTTCCGCACAGAACTGAGTATCTGAGGGGGGAGAAAAAAAATAAATAAACTCTGCTCCATTGTCTGCCCTTCTGAAATAAGCGTAGATATAAGGAAGCAATATGTCCTGAACTCCCTTACCCTGTCCAGATAATCGGAGCAGGCTGGACTGGGCTGGACCAGGCTAGTTGGCTGGTTTTAGTTAGGCTTAGGTGTCTAGAAGGCTGAGTGGTGCTTAAGCTGTGGTCTCAGAGCTCCCCAAACACACAGACACAAAGAGAATAGCTGCCAGTTTCAGGTGCTTGAGGAATACCAGGTTATCAGGTCCTAACTAGTTAAGGAAGGGGTTTCAATGATAGTTTGGAGAATGGAAGCTCCTGCTACTCACAGCCGAAAAATATCTGATAAACATAAAAAATAAGAAACAAAAAGAACCTCGGGAATCAACAGTGGAACAAAATAAAAACACTCTTGAAGTAATAATGTACTCGTTCTTTTGTTTTACAGCAGTTATATCTCACATTAAAGTTAAAAATATGAACCGATTCATCAAAAAAGATAAAGCAGGAACAAAATGACAGCCGAAAAAAAAAAAAAAAAAACAAAAAAAAAAACAAACAAAACAAAAAAAAAACACGCAACCGGCTGCTGGAACAGCTGCCAAAAGCAGACGCGACTCGCACTCCTCTTCTCCTTTCTTTCTCCCCCTCTGTGCCTTTCTCCTCTCACTCCAGCTGAAATGTGGATGGAGACCCTCCAGGTAACTCCTGTATTTCTCGTCTGCCTCCCTTTGCACCACTGCACAAAAAAAGAAAAAAAGAAGCAAAGATTTAAGGATGGGAATCGGAGAAATCAAACCATTGAATTGAAAAATATCAAGTTAGACAAACAGTCCTAGACACGGTGAGAAAAAAGGGTGTTGCTTCTTGACTTTCTCACTGAAAGCCTAGCTTGATGAATCAGAAAAAGCACACAGAGGAGAGCAATGGCATTTCTTCAGTGAGTCAAGCACTCAGTCACAGCTCAGTGTTTTCTGCAGCTCAAGAGATTTTCCATCCAGAAATGTATCCAGTTTAATTCATTAATATGGTGAATCAGATGCTTCTTAAGCCACGCGGCCGGCTTTGGATATTTGCTGAAAAAGTCATGGATACTAACCATCCAGTCAACTAAATTTTACTGGTTTGAACATTCCAACTTTTATAGAACTCGCACAGCGCCTTGCATGCGCCCTACCGTGGCGACGTTTCCGTCAGGCGAACCTTTGCAGAAGTACACACATAACGTAGGACAGGTAGAGTAAAGATAAGCAAAGGTTTTCTGGATGCTTTGTACACCGTTCTTAAACATTTGGTGCAAAAACACGTCCTGATGAGAAAAATCCACTGTTGTGAAACTTTGGCACGTCCAAATTTAAGTCTCTAATGTGCTCCGTTTTCACTTTGAATGGTTTTGCAGGTTTTCTACACGTTTTCAAACTCATTTTGACAGATTCTCAATACACTCACTTTTTTTCTTTTTCTACCCAAGTACAGACAGCACAGGCGGACTGCACGACTAGTTTCTGAGCTTGTCAATATTTCAGAACCGCCAACAATTTAAAGAGCCTCTTGTTCCCCATCCCTAGCAGACCCAATGACACTAAAAATGCTTCCCTAAGCACACACTAAAATTAACTGATGAATACTTTTGTTCAGAGCTTTCTCTGCTTCTAAGATTGAAGGTTTTAATATCCATTATTATGAAGTCTTAAGCTGCTGGACTTGTGATTGAAAGGACAAGAAAGATCTGAAGGAAAACAAGAGAAGACTACATTTAACCAAGCAAGTTGTTAGGTATTTTTCCTCCTGCACATAAAATAACATGACACAGTAAAAAGAAAATAATTTTAACAGCAACTAAACCACAAACTAGAGAACTAGTATGTGTTCTGGCAAAATGGCATCCATGGCATCAATATCTGTGACCTAAGACAGCAGATTATTCCCATAGCTGAACCCCTTTGTAACCATATGTTGAAATAAATACATAAAATGCTTATTCAAGTTTGAAAGACAATTTGCCATTCATCTCTTTAAAGTTCCCATGAAGTCCAATAAGACATTCAAGTAAGTGAATATATGTACCGTCCTCTGTGACCCATACATATGAACAGAAGGCCCAACAATGATAAAAAGGAGACCTGTTGGCAAATTTCAACAATAAACAATTTGGAAAAAAAATAAATAAATAATCGAAATGACTCATCCTCCACTTAAAGGCGTATACCAACTTCGTGTCCAATGAAACTCTTTCTAAAACTTCTAATTTTAGCAGAGATGGAGCAGCGTGGTTGGTGGCACATGCTCAGGTCTGTGAAACTGGCCAATCAGTTATCTGTATTCAGTTATCAGAAGTTATCAAAAGACAATTTTATTCATACAGCCCATCAATACTACTGTTTGAGCCACAAATACGTAGCAAAAACCCCTGATGAGCTGCAGTTTTTAAATTGCTCTCAAGGTAACGTTTTTCTCTCTGAAAACATGACCGAATTCCCTCAGAACAGTGTTCCGTTTTTCAGACCGTTTGCTAGAAGAAACTCTTAAATCCTACAGGAAGTTGGATTAAAAGGCCAGCACTTCTGATGTGACGGCCCCTTGGTGGCACAAAGTTGAAAGGAATCAATCGATTTGATTTCAGTTCATATTGCAACTACAACCCAGTTTGTATTACGGGAGACTCTTCCTCACATCGTATCCACAACTAATGAATGTTATGGCGTGGAATTGCTGTAATAACAAAAAGGCAAGGGCAGAGACAATTGTGCGTTTTGAAATCACGCTCATCTGCCAGTAAATTTAAGTCAAAAGCAGGGGGCTGAATTTCATTAACCTTGATACATAATGTGATACAAGAGCAAACAATGAGAAAATCATTCAATTTTGGTCCAGATCTCAATCACTCCCTCTAAAACTGACAGGGCACTGGCCTCTATTGAGGACTCGCTTTCAAAATGCACCTCCACTTACAACACTACTGCCTTTTACTTTTTAATATTGCTCACGAATGGCCATTTACATGCCATTAAGTTCTGAATACTGAGCCGTGGCTCACTTCATCAAGTTATAGAACCGTTTTGTTGTTTCACGACTAACATTATGAATACATTTACTCAGATTGTACATGCACAATATAAATTAACCAAAAATGTGAACGCTAATGTCTGCAACTTTGCCACATTACTGCAGCTGAGGAACACAGTGTAAATGCAGGAAGTAACAGTAAAATATGACTGCAGCAATGTGTTAAATCTAAACTTGTGAGTAGACTGAAACAAATTCAGCAACACAACTAATACTACTGCAATTCTCATGCGTAAGACTAGACGCTGACAGGTAATGCTGACATTCCAAATGCATTGCGACTATTAATTATTAACTTTCTTTAAGGGTCAGTCTGCTGGAGGGCCACTGTGTTTGCAGAGTTGAGGTATGTCAAATTACAATTACTTCAGCATCAAGAGGTGGTAAACATGGAAAAATGAAGAGCCACTTTAAGGTGGTGCTGGTGGCTCTCAATCAGTGCACTTTAATATCATACGTCCATCTTAAAGGGAAGCTGAAGGAAAAGAAGGCATGAATTAAGGGTCCAATTATAACACAAGCGTCGGTGGGAACGCTTCAGATCAAGCAGAATTCATTCACGGGGAAAAGCGTCAAAAGAGGACCGACACAAATACAAACATACTACTTATTTCAATACCTCGTTAGCCTTATTGTTAAGTTTCTACTCCCACCTCTTCACTTATAAAACTATAGCAAGGTCACAAGGAGAAACATCGCTTGCAGAACATGGACTATCCGGTGCATTTGAATATGAGCATATGTTGGCCACATCACAGCGTGGCGGGACGAGCATTTCGACCTGAGCTAAAGCATGCTGTAAATCTTGGTTTGGAACTACAATTCAGTGGTTCACCCATTTGTAACTCTGACGAACAGCAATATGCTTAAAGGTCCTAAAGGGGGCTAACATTAAAATAGCTCGTGTTGACATTAGCTAGCTTTAGTCATTGCGAGCTACATTAGCGTACACACTGTTCGACTTTTCAGCTAATTACGGCTAATTGTTTTTTGTGGGAAGAGTACAATCAATCGTAACGAACTACACTGGTCACCAAATCTCATATTTCAGTTGCAGTGCAGAGACGGTTTGCTATCTAAACTAGCACAAGGTATGCGTTGGTCGTTAAGGCCTTGGCTTGTAGGTTCAAATGACACCAGATATGATGGCGGAGGGGGCGGAGAGTTGGGATCAGGATCCCCGGCCTGCTCCGCCAATGTGCGGACGACCAACTCTGCTCCGCTGTCGATAGCAATGTTAAGCTAATGCTTTGTAAACAAAACGCACAACTGTACAATCGACATAGTTTCAGCAGTACGAGAAGTTAACGAAAATACTGTCCAGGTGAAATCCAACCCATTCTGGCTGCAAGAGTCAACGTTAGCTTGTAAGCGCACATTAGCCAGTTAGCAGAAAAGACAAGCTGCAAAGAGGAACCATGGCTTACCTTCTCTGTTTATAGCTACCAGACTGGTTGTCTGCACGGTGTGTCTACAGCCAATATAACGTATGCATTGGTCTCTTTAAACACTGTAAACGTATTCATTCGATAGAATAGTACTTTCAGAAAGTCGTGCTCTGTGTTTTATTTATTAATTTTTTTCCCCTCTCCACCAACGGCCGCTGCTGCGTATCAGTATGTGTCTGCTGGCTCCCAGTCGCTGCTCCTCTTGTTGTTTGTGTTTCGGAAACATGGCCGTCCGTGTGACACCACGTGACTGGACATTGACAAGCGGCTAACCAATGTTGTAGCAGGCCAAACACACCCCTATTTACCAGCCTGAACACAGATGTGTACTGCACGTAAGGACGTTTTCAGTGGCAGTGTGTCTTCGCTGTATTGGTTTAATTAAACTAAGCTGCAGAGCGAGCACAGTTTATGCATATTGTGTTGTAAGGACATACACCGAAAGCAACCAGTTCGCGAGGCACTATCGAGCAACAGAATGGCACCATTAATAACCGATAAAAGTTGTTTTCGTATATGTAAACTCGTGTCAGAAGCATCACGATTTGAATGCGTAATAAGATGTTGGGATAATTAGCAGTACCCTTGAAAGTTTTGGCGGCGACAACTGAGCATGTGCAGTGAGTGTCGAAGAAGCAGTAGTGGAGATGAGTCGGTAGAGGGCGCCGTTGAACAACCAAATTAATTGACTACGAATATTCAAAACTGGAGTATGAAGATCAAATCATTACTGAGAATAATTTATTTAGAGTATTCTTCAAATGTGTGAAAGTCAAATAGAAACTTCTGATGTTTAGATAACCTGACTTCCGTTTTCTTTAAACTCTGTGCATTATCCACATCCAGAAATTTCTATCCATCCTTCCTAAACCACTATAGCATGACCACAGAAATTTAAAAGAGGAATTTAATACAGAAAACATTACCAGTTTTGTATCACAGCTGTAAGAGCCACAGCAAGGCAACACACCACCACTTTTATAGACATATATTGATGCTCCAAATGAAAAACAACAAAAAAACTGCAGAATACAAGATGTAAACTGAAGAAAATACCAGCTATATAAAGAATAATGAAGCAAAATAATCCCCCCATAATTCAGTCTTTAGGTTACTTGTGCCTATCACAAATGATAACAGCTTCTTCTGCGGCCTTATTAAAAGAGGTTTGAAGTAAAAAGATATTTTTGAGATCTAATTTTGTCCTAAGATGGTCTCCAAAAAAAAATTGGTTTGGGTTGGATTAATTCACCTGAAAATTAATTCTGTCCTGCCTGGGGAATGCCCAGGAAACAGAATTACAGAGGTTCATAACAGGAGATGTAAAAGTGTTGGTTGAGATATTCCCATACATGGCACTCATTGTACTTGAGACAAAGTTTATATTGGAAAAATACTTATTATTCCTTATGCACAAACTGGTTTAAGAAAAGCTTTCTTGATTTTTTTTTATGGGAGTACAAGTTGCTGTGAAGACACGTAGAAGTGACCGACGCAGCTCTGAATGACTTGGTGCAAGACCCTAAGGGGCCATTATCTTGGTCATACCAGGCATCATCTTCATCCCACACCTCAAGCTGAATGATCTTGATGGTCAATGATTTTGGTTTGGAAGGTCTGGTTGCTTGTCAGTACTGTCACAAAGGCATCGCTTTCAGAGAACACATCATCCTACAGTCCACTGGCAACTTTGGCTGGGACACTGAAGTGGGCCAGGCTTTGCTCACTGCTAAGGGCAGCAGCTGCTGCTGATGTGTGCAGTAGACTGATACACAAATGCATGGACTGTACATCCTGGGAGTTTCTGAATGCCTCAGAAAAGAAAATGTCAGTTGTTTATGGCTAAAACTATTTAGGTTTGGATGTTTTTACTGTTTCATATTTGTAAAAGTTGTGCAGTATGCTGTCTGACCTTTTATTTGAGCACTTTTGACAATTTCTCCCGTAACCACCTCAGCACAGAGGCAGTTTCTCTCCACTTCAAAAAAGCCATCCATTATCTCCTTGCACGTTTGTCCAGCAGTGATGTTCTTCACTCTGCCACTCAGAACAACTTTGTGCATTTAATATGTGCCAGTGGCGGCCAGGAACTCCATGTGACAGAGCTTAGTCTTGTTGTTGTACTGTGGTGGAAGGCTCATAATAGACTGAACAAACTTTAAATTGAGGGGAGGGTTTTTCTTCACACTTTAACTGAAGCAGAAAGAAAACAGTCTCTTAGATAAAGCATTACACACATTATTATTATTTAAGAGGAATTTCTGCATGATGTTAAGCAGTCCATTAGGGTTTGGTGGCACCACTAAAGACTCATTTAAACCCTTCTTTATTTTCTGATCTAACCTTAGAATGAAATTCATTCTTTTGCACAAAAATCATGAACATGATTGAGAAAAAATTGGAAGTTCTGTACATTTGTTTAATACAGTTTGTTTACTCTTCTTCTTTCAGAACTGTTATCACTGTCATCTGTCTCCCCATCAACCTTCCCGATCTTACTCTTATCCCAAAACCTATTCTCATAGGAGAGAGAAGGAATGCTTGCATTTTCACCATCCTCAAAAACACTTAACATTCTTATCAGCAGCAGAGTGACAGAAAGCCCACATGTTAAGAGACAATAGAAGGAGCCTCTATTTCTACACACTTTTCTTTAGAAAAGTTCTTCTTTCCAAACTAAGTCAAACAACACATCATATTGTCATCAATCCAGGTTGATACAGAACAGTGGACAAAGATTGTTTTGCTTTATGCATTGTTAACACAGTTTATGTTGACGTAAGCGATATAACACAATAGGTTACTGCAATATGAAAGCAAGGTAAGACCTACGACAGACTGAAGTGTGTACAATGTATAGACATTTAGAAAGCTGTGTAGATGTGTCCTCTGATAGTTTATTGCCTGACAGTGAGAACAGAGAAATAATTAATGAGATATATTGGAGAATAAACACAGACACCTGTGCAGAGATGCATGGCAGCACAGAAATTCTCTGACCAGATAAGTAACCAGCCAATAGATCCACACCGAGCCACTGCCGCTTTGCATACTTAGTCTGCAGCCAGCTGTCATCACGCTTTACCAGACCAGTCAAAGCAACACAAAATACTGGACAACAGACAAAAACAGACCTCATTATGGAATTTCTTAATTCTTACTATTGCTGTATAGATTCCTCATGAGGGGGGCGGGGGGGATAGCCTTGGTGTTGTTTCCAGCAGTGTGAGGATGCATCTGTTTTGCACCTGCATGCTGTACTCTCTGCTGATGGTGTCCCACCTGGTGAGTGCCACTGTGTCGAACAGCTTCAAGGATTGTAGCCATTTTTTCTACATGCAAACACCACCTACAGGGATCAGAGGGGCAAGCCTGAAGAGGATCTGCCAAAAATTTGCAGACAAACTACGTTATGCCACGTTGTATGATAGCAGACGCCATCTCCCCCTCTACTCAGCCTATGTTTTTAAGAAGTCTGATGGGAAGAGGAGGGTGGACACACCCTGGATGTATGAGCCTCAGGTAGGGAGACAAGTATGGTGTTTGATTTATTTGTTAATCGTCACAAAGTTTAAGAAAAGCTGAATGTTTGTAGGCAATTCAGGCAACCTTTAATGGACTTATATAGAACACTTTTTTACTCAGATTCAACAGAAAAAAACTTCAAATGAAATATGAAAGAAGTGCTTGTGGCAACAGATATGCTTTGAAATGGACATTTAAAATGTTGACTGTAGTAAAGAAGACAAATGTTTTTTGAGGCTCATGACATGATAGGCTATCACATAAATATGCCCCCTAATACACGTTTATCGTCATTTGACATTAAAATACATTTTCTTGCCAAAAGTTTGACTAAACGCCTGATATCACAACTTAGTGTGTAAACTAAACCCAGAGCTGGAGTAAACAGACAGTTAGTGCAGCTTCTCAGGTAGCCCAAACAGTTTGGATGTATATTTAACTACATCTAAAAGGCCATTCGAAATAATTTGGCCCAAGTATAATATGACTGCTGCCTGACCTCCTCCTACTTTGGCTGCCACAGTTGGCAGCCGAAGTACACTGGCCGAGTGCTGATGTTTGAACTAAACTAAATCTGTATCTTGTCCTTCCAGACAAAACACATGGGGCAAATCAGTCGTAACGCTGCTAAAAGTGCCAGCTATGTATGTACACACAATCTTGCAAAAGCTGACATAAGTGGGCCACACAGCTTGCAGCTCATCTAGCTAACTTCAGTGCGCTAGTGACCCAAGCAGGCTAAGAATGAAAGTTCCCAGCTTAAACATACTGAACTGTGGCCAGCTAAAGCATGCTAATTATCCTTTTGAGGGAGTGCCTTCTCACAGTTGTCCACTAACCCAAACATGCCGTTTAACCATACGATGATCATACATACAGAAAAGATCAATTAAGACCCAACTGTGCAGATGATAAGTTGTAGCTTCAGAAAGTTACCAGAAGCATTAAAATGTGATAAATGAGTCTCTAATCTTTTACTTTCAGCTGGTTTCTGATGATGAGAGTGGTAACATGAGGGTGCTTCCCCTGGATCAAGACACCCCCCCACTAATTGAGGACAGCCAGGTTGTGTTGGAAGACTACATAGATGCTGTAGAATACAGACGTGGCCCACTGAATGCTGACCAGCACCAAGCAGAACCTGATGACAAATCCTCCACCTACACTCTGACCAACGTTGTTCCACTAATCACAGATTTCCTCGATACCTCTTGGAATCCCTACTTGGACGTTATCCGCAGACGCCTGAATAATTTCTGCCATGGCAAATCTTTCATTGTGACTGGAGTAACTACTTCAGGGGCCGCTATACAGCGAAACAACCAGGACCGCCTGACAATCCCAAAACATTTATGGCTGGCATATTGCTGCCCATGGTTTGACCGCAACTCACCGTATGAAGTGAGATTTATGTTCCCTAGTTATGGGGGCTATGCTCTGAATGAAAAGACTGGCTATAGTGTGATGGAAGTACCACTAAAGACTCTGGAGAGTTTCCTGAGGAGCCAGGCTGACATAGATAGTGATATGATCATTTTTTACAAAAGCTGCATGTCAGAAAACACCTTCAAGAAGATGAAGAGGAGCGACTTGACTAGTGTTAAACTGCAGCCAAAGTAATGGAGGAAGCATGTATTATTGCATTATCGGGACTAACTAAAATAAACTGTAAAGTAGTCCTGCTTCATATGCAATTAATATAATCAACTTGGATATGTTATAGAAAGTGCAATTCAATGAAATATGTCTTAATCATGTATTATGAGACAAGCAGCCTCAGCAGGTTCCTTGAAAGAATAGGATATAGTGGGAATAGAAAATAAATGAGTGGAATGCACTCTGGGTTGAAAAACATGTGATTTGTGGAGAGTCGACTTCCCGTTCCCAAAGTATATCTAATGCCACATCAGTAAATATTTCCTGTGTGGTAATTACCACATATCATTAGTGGGATCTTAAGGGTTATTTTGATGTGTACAAATTTAACATAGCAAATAAAAGCCAAGATTACTGCCAAGGTTTTCTCCAACCTGCCTGTTATAAACAGTGACATGTAAGACTACTCTGCCACATTTAGTATGCTCTTGACTTTAAGGAGTAAGCATTATAAAATAATAAATGAAAAACTGTAGTCACAGAAGAGGCCCAGATTTTGCTGTCACACAGTATATGGTAAAATATAATTTTGTGTTTAGAGTTAACTTATTCCTTAGTCTATCCACTATTGGACAATTATTCTTTCTTCTGGAAGTCTATGGGCCTGTGACCATAGTTAGACCATAGTCTTGTTAGCTATCACTAATCATCATGCCTACACCTAACCCACCCATGCAAAGAACGAAACCAGTACTATCCAGTCAGAGACTTAGTCATCTAAATATCTAGTCTACCAAATGCCTGCCCATCTTTGACTCCTGTAAACTTTACTAATTCAAAAGTTCCAATTGTACACGTTTCATTGCCTCAATAAGACAGCCCCTTCAGAGTAGTTTCAAATACAGTTATATTCCTGCATTGTTCGATGATATCAGTACTACATGTTGAATGTACTGTAGGTTCCAAGAAAGCTTTAGCCCATTCATAATGAATTAAATGTTTGAATGATGTTGTTATTCAACACAGTAGCCTTTGTAAGCCCTCAAAAGTTCATAAGTGTAGGGAATTATTTTATCTATCGGATTTAGGAATCTATCCTTCTTCCCCACTAGTATGAGACACGCTGATGCATTTGTCACTGGCTTTTTAGTGTTCCTGTTCCTCTTACTATGGGTGGATCTGGAAGAAGTCCATTGCTTTGCATACTGAACCCTGATAACAGAGAACAGGGTGTAAAACACATGTTAGCAGTTTCACCAAGCTCCATAAGGCACATTCAACCAAGTGTATAAGATCTCATCTGACGTGCCAGACCTTTAGCAGCTTTACCTCCGCGTCAGTAAGACATCAGACCTGTACTGGCTATGGCATTTTGGATACATATGGGTTTCCTGCTTGTCAACATATTATCAACAGCAGTGAGAGGGAGAGTTGAAAAAGAGCCGTCTCCAGAGTGCAGACCGTTCCTCTACATGGGAACACCACCGACAGGACTGGAACACCACTCTGTCCAGTACATCTGTCAACTTTACAACAAGAAGCCACGCTACGTGACTCTGTACAACAGTGTGGATCATATACCCATCTACTCTGCATACACCTTTAAACGCTCGGATGGGGAGAAATGTGTGGATATACCCTGGATGTATGAGCCTCAGGTAAAGGAAACTTGAAAACTGACACAGAAAGCAAAGGCTCTGAATATGAGCACATCACAAGAGCCGTCATTTTTAAAATTCTAAAACGTCTCATTTGCATTGTTTTATTTTATGCAGATATGTAATCAAATTCAGTAATTTTCTTTGTCTCTGGTCTTTGTCTTTGCATAGCTATCCACTTCTTTTGATACAGGTGAGATGCAACCCTTTCCTCGAGGTTACATGCACAAGAATTTTGAAGACGCTCAAGCAGTTCTGGACGATTATATGAATGCCATCCATTATGAGCGCGGTACCCTGAACCCTGACGAGCATCAGGACGACCCTGATGACAAGGCCTCCACCTACACCCTCACCAATGTGGTTCCCATGGTGCCCGATTTCAACTACGGAGTCTGGAACAAACAGGTGCACATCATCCGCAAACGACTTAACAACTACTGCCACGGAACAGCTTACATTGTGACTGGTGTCACCACCTCTGGGAAGATGATCCGCCGTGAAAACATGAACCGCATCTCAGTTCCAACCTATTTGTGGTCAGCTTACTGCTGTATTGATTACGACCACAACGCACCCTACAATGAACGCTATAAGTTCCCATCTTTTGCACACTATGGCCTAAATGACGAGGAGAACAACGACGTGCTGGAAATCTCCGTCCAGACGCTGAAGGAGTTCCTCAAGAAGACAACATTTGTAAACCAGAACTTTCAGATCTTTGATGGGGATTGTATCCCACCAGGATCCAGTAAAACTAAATGAGAAAATGTTTTGATGTTTTTCCAAAGAAAAACAAAACTGTTACTGATATCATTAACAATGGCTTTATTTTATTCAAGTGTTCAAGTGAACCATGATAACATTTTATTCATGAAATGTACAGCAAATTGTTAAGTAAAGAAAAAAAAGGTAGAAATTGAGGCACAATCCTTTCCTACTATTTAATTTTTGCACAGCTTGTTGACTGGTTGGACATAGATCCCACTTGTCTGCCAACTTGTGCAAAGGGAGAACAGCAATTTAAGCCAATCAGTTAAGCCAACATCCATGATACAAAGGCAGTAAAACTGACTGACCTAAATGGAATGCAGCTGTTTTTAATATATCAGTTACAGCTGTTCATTTCCTGAATGTCTGCTGTGCATAGCTTCAACCAGAGAAGAACATAAAGTTATAAAGACTACTGGATTATGTCACAATTTTATATCATGACCCCTAAAAATATCAGATGTTGTAAATATCAGTACCTGCTTAAAATCTGAACCCATACCACAGCGATGTCCTCTGTACATGGAGCCGTCTAGTGTCATTGTAGAAAAATGCACCATATTCAACTATTTTGCAGAAATAAACTTGTGCATGAAACTGTCTTTGAAACTTTTGTCTCATTCAAAATGAATTTTTTTTTTATTTAATAACTCAAAACAGTATTTGCTTATACAAAGAAAACACTGTTGTGGCCTCAACACTCTACATACATAACTATCATGTTTCTACAGGCCTATTTGAGAAAAAAAAAGGTTATGTTACAATACTAGCATTGACACTTGTTTTTCTAAATTTGCTTTTTATGGTCTATAATACAAGTACAAGAAGAGAGAGATTAAAAAAATTGATAATATCACATGTAGAAATGAGCAGCGTCTGTGGGGTTGATGGGATATGACTTTGCCTCTTTCCTCCTGATAACAATGACTTGAGTTGTTTGAATATAAAACAGCAGAGCAAAACTAAATGCAAAAAGGTCTACACTATTATCATTACCATCATTTGTGCACATTGTGTATTAAAGATCTTTTTGATCAAGTTAGCACCATATTTTTGCTCTGCATAGTAGAAATAAGTATTACTGACAGTTCTATCTTAGTGAGCCATGACAATTGACCCAAATGCTCATCAGCAGGACCTCCACTAATTGGATTACAGCCATCATTAATACATCTGTGCTTTTCTTACTACGACCCGTCGGCACTGTGAAAAAGGCACATCATAAAATGCTCTCAGTGACTGATAACATTCACTGCTTCTGAACTACTGCTACAACACTTGTAACTATTTGAATATATGGAAAGGACTTTACAGAGGGAGACCAGTTTGTTTGAAGTACAGATGAGGCAAGAAGGGAAATGTTGAGTGTGATAGAGCTGAGATAGAGGCTGCACCTGTTAGTAGTGGAGTAAAAGCAGCAGTAGTAAGGGCTCAAAGGACACAAACGTTGAGCAACTCAGAGCTGCAGTAATGGTACTTACATCTGCAAACCATGTTGTAAACCTGGCAGCTGTTACAACTGTGCTGACCTGCGTGCTGATACAGGGGATCCAGGCAGGAGTAGTGGGGGATTTTAACCATGTGGAGCGCTGCAAGGACTACTTGTATATGGGCACTCCACCACGAGGCTACTTCAGCAACTCCTTTAAGAAGGTGTGCCAGAGGTATGAGGATAAACCCCGCTACGTTACACTGTATGATCCCCACAAACGCATTCCCATCTACTCTGCGTACACATTCAAGAAGTCAGACGGTGAGAAGAAGGTCGATTTTCCCTGGATGTTTGAGCCTCAGGTGAGGTTAAGCTTGTCTGAAGACAAATTGCTAATGCAGTAATATTTCAATCTCTCTTTAGTCTGACTGTTAAGTGTTAACTGTCAGAGTGGTCTGTTTTGTCTGTTCTTGTGGATACTTTAAATCATGTCTTTCATACAGCACCACAGTAAATTTGTACTGAAATTTGTACTCAAATTGTACTGATGAAGAATTTCATTCTTTTTGGGAAGACGGTAATCAAAAATCAATAGCATCTGCAATACTTAACCATTTTAGAGAGCAGGAACAGCTACTGTTGGTAAGGGCAACCAAGCCAGCTTGAGATAAGCTGTTTTATTGGCTATAAGATGGAACTTCATTGAGATAGTCTTCCCATTAACATATATGCAAATTTACATCACAAAATAGTTTTTTAATGTAAAACTGCTTCAGCAATACTCATCTTATCCTTTTCCTTTATAGCTAGCCTCTGAAAAGAGTAGCAGCAACATGGAGCCATTTCCCCAATCTTCAAACATGCATATGAACTTTGAGGACACCCAGGCAGTCCTAGAAGACTACGCTGACGTGGTTCAGTATGAACGCGGCCAACTAAATCCCGACGAGCATCAGGCTGACCCCTTAGACAAAGCGTCCACCTACAGCTTGACCAATGTGGTACCTCAGATTAGGGAGTTCAACTTGGGTCCCTGGGCCGAACACCAGGATATCATCCGCAAACGCCTCAACAATTACTGCCGTGGCAAAGCCTTTGTGGTCACAGGGGTCACTACTTCTGGACACACAATCCGCCGCAACAACCTGGACCGTGTAGCTGTTCCAGAGTACATGTGGTCAGCCTACTGCTGCACAGAGTTTGACCAAAATGCGCCATACTTTGTGCGCTACAAGTTCCCTGTGTTTGCAGCTTATGGGCTGAATGATCGTGTCAACAACCACATGGTGGAAGTTCCCCTAAAGAACCTGGAGAAATTCCTGAAAGGGAGGATGGATGTGGATAAAAACTTCCAGATTTTCTATAATGACTGTGTGCCAGATAGCTAAGATTAAATGTGATCTGTTATAATTCAAGTTTAAGATGTGTTAGATATGTTACAGTTCATTGTGAAAAAGTTTGAGGTGGATGAAGCTCAAAAAATATATATTAAACTAAAGCTTTTGTCAAATTGTAACGCATATGAGGAATAAAATGGGAGATGCGTGTCTGAGCTTGCACTGAATCTTTCTTTGAGTGAATTATTTTACTGATGAATCATAAAGTATGTAAAACACAAATAGTAGCGCAAGTATTTGTTTTTTATGTAGTATACTAAATATGTAGTATTTAGTATGTTTTTTTTACAATATCCCAGAAAGAGATCCAGAAAATTATTAGGTAAATACAAGTTGAAATTTTTATTATAATTAAAATTAAATGCCAAAATAAAGACAAAGAGAGGTTCTCACGTTTGAGAACACAAAGTTAACAAATTGCTTTCTTTTGATTGAAAAGAACAAATAAATTACAATAATAATAAGGAAAATAAATGACAAGTTTCTAATAAAAACAATGTTGGATGAATATATTAGAAATGCAAGTACTCTACATTTAAATGCCTGCTGTGAATTAATTCACTGAAGTCCTATTCAACTGACTGACAGTATGTGCAACAACTGCTCTTATGGATCATTTCAAGTTCAAATCCTAATGCAGGAATTCTGATAACCGAACTTCAGTTACATATCTCAATCATAGTGAGAGTTTTGATAGCATGGAGGGAAGTATTTAACAAGTAGATTTGTGTGTCAGCAGGATTTTAATGGAGAAAATGACAAACCCACAGATATTTTCAAACGTTAACCACATGATGGCACTAGAGCTAGTGTCGAACACATTTAGTAAATACTAAATATTGTCAAACAGTGTTTGTTTGTCCTGGAATTTTTTTTTTAATTTAAATAAAAAATGTTTTAAAAAAACACTTGGAACAATCGTCATATTGACTTTTTGGCAGTCTGAGGCATACACAGATTATAAAATGAGGACTGATCCAGAGATGATACCGGTTTCCACGCCACCCACCCTCGTCTCTGCAGCTCCGTTCTCTGTAGCTGACACCCATAGTAGTGAGGGTCAACAACTAGTAAGTGGCTCCCCTGGTCTCCAGTACACACCCCTAATATCCCCTTTGAGGAGTTGTCCCTGTCTCCTCCCATCATGACAGGAGATCCGTGCCTCTCAAAGTGCTGATGGAGCTCTTCTACAGCAACATGCTCCAGCTCAGTCCCTCCACCTCTAACGTGCACCAACTTACAGGGAACATCATAGAAATAGTCCAGTACCAGGGAGGCTTCAAATGTTCCCACCCATTCCCTGGAGCCTGAGAAAGAGCCTGCTTTGTCCCCCATACAAACTAAGGCTTGCTGAATTTCTGGGAGGCTGGGTGCAGGCCTGTTCTGGTGCTTTTGTTGACACCAGTTATAGCAAAGCCAGGAAGCCATGGTTTGAATGGTACGGTAGCCACATCCCCAGCCTCTGTCATCTTGTCCATCACAGCCATAATGGAAGTAGAGATAATCTCCTTTAATCGTACAGCATTTCACGGGATCTATAAGTGGTTTAGGAAGACCAGTGTGCACATTTGATATGGTTTTGATCTTCTGCATAATCTCCCCCTCATCTCCTTCACGTCCATCCCAGTCAATCTTCGCCTCAGATGCCGCGGCTGCCTTTCCGTACATTACTAAAAATCTGTTTCTCCAAAGCACATACTCCACTTTTAGCAAGCTGTTACCTCAAAAACTCGCCAGATGTCCTAACATGGATTACTCAACACTCAACAGACCACTCAACAGTCACACCGTGTAACTAGAATAACGCTCCTCTGAGTGCATATGCAACGTTCTTTAGTTCCGCCTGAGCAATTACGTTGGTTCCCACCACCGGTGATGCCTTCAGGAGTTTTTCCCCCTCTCAATTTCATAGTTACTAACATCACATTCCATCGGTTTCGGTATTTTGGTAATTTGGTAACAAGCCATTTTAAAGAAAACTTCAACAATAAATGTATTGTTGAAGTTTATTTAAAAAAATTCAACTTTATCGGGGTATACGTATTTTCCCTTCGTGAATGTACTGCAAATCAGCACTTCCAAATACATTTGTTGACAGTCTTTGAAGCTTGCATGTCTGTGTCCAGGGCATTCCTCAACAATGGCCAGATTAAAAAAAAAATATTCGAATGCTTTCAAATGTTTCGTGGTTGTATTTTCGATTTTTTTTTTCGGAGAGTCTGGAGAGCGAAGGACTCGACATACAGTGCGGAGAAAATAAAGTGAGAATAACGGTGGAGCGACAGTTTTTTTCACAAGAGACGCATTCCGTTCAAACCCGAGTTTTTTCGACTTGCAGTCAACTCAACGCAGACGACCTCATGCAGACCAGACAGACCATCTGAAAATGAGTTGGTCATCCAGTGTATGGACAAATGAGACTTATACTGATTTTGTTTCTTGTGTTCAGAGTAAGAATTTGACAGAATAAGATCTAAATGAGTAGAGGGAAGCTTGTAGTAGTATTAAGTAGTTTAGTCTTATTACTACTACTATTACTACTTTAATGAAGAAGATCCATATATTTGTTATTAATGGTTTATGCTGCACACACAGTATTTGCTTTGGGTGTTGGACTTCCCAGAGATGTATTTCACAAAGAAAATTCCCACGAAGAAAGCTTGACTCTACACTACTGCCTACTTAACAGTGGTATCCTCTCTGCTACAATACTGTGTGGAATGTTTCTTTTTCCAATTTCCTCAGCGCTCTTCCTTGAAAAATGCCAAAGAGAACACAGTTTGACAGACAGAAAATAGTATTTTTGTGCCAACATAGTGATTCCTAAAGGAAAAAAAAAACTTAAAACGTGGCACATCTCAGCATGGTGTGCAGTATGTCCTTTAAAAAAAAACAAATAATCTGAGGAAACTGGACAAGAGGGGGATGAGAGAAGAAGGGGCCAGCCAAAAAAACGTCTTCATCTGGGTACTGTTCTTAAAAAATAACATGACACAGGACCCGAGAGCTGCATCTGACCCTTCAGTTGATCCATCTACTGTTCACTGAAGTCTCATCAGAGATGGTCTCCATCCTGCAAGATTAAGTAATGAATTCTAGTTGCAATGTCAACACGAAGTTTATTTAAAAATGCATCACTTGTAAGACAGTCACAAAGAAGGAAAACAGGACTTTGTTGTACAATTGTAAGACCAAAATATGACAAAATGCAGCAAATCTGAGGATTATAATGCTAAATTTGACAAAATAAATCTGTTTACAATTCCTACTCTCCAGGTTCACGGTGAGTGATTTGTGTACTCCAACCAGCTGCTTGTGTTTCCTGCTGTCAATCTGTTGGCAGTGTGATAGTCCGAGGGGTGACTACTGTAATACCTGTTGAGTGCTATTATGAGAGGTAAGGTTGGTGTATGTATTCTCATCTGATTCTAATTGTGTCTTGCTGTGTCCTTTTCTTATTTCAGCAAAGTCAACTGTACTTTGTCTGTTTCTTTTATATTTGAGAACAGAAAGCAGAAAGATAAAGGAGGACCATTATAACCGACCTGGGTTCCGGTGATGTCTACCATTGGTGCATTTGGCCTTCTTCACTTCTCCCTTCGTATCATGGCAGGAAAAATGACAATCTTATATAGTCTTGACTGCATCAGAAGAAGATTCCTCAAACAGAAGTATCTAGCTTTGTTTATTTATTCTGGAATATATGAAACTGGGACTGAAAATGAAAATCTCTTTGCTCCTCCACAGATGGTTGTACCTCTTTATGCAGTTCCTCAGTGTATCAGCAGGGGGAGGCAGTGTTTTTGGAGGCGAGTGTGGAGGTACCACTGCACCTTCCCCTTACTCTCTATGTTGACTACTGTGTTGCTACACTGAATCCTGACCCTCTATCACTGCCAAGCTACAAGTTCATCGATAAGCATGGATCAGTTTCCTTCCCATTAAAAAATACACACACACACAAAATCAAAGCAGTAATACTCCTGTGGGAAGAGTATTATGTAGTACATCACATCCGCTGAATGAATCCTTACAGCTAAGTTAATTTGGTTTGCTGCATTTATCCAACTAGGTTGGACACATTATGCCTAAAGTGAACTCCTCCATTATAGATGTCTTCTGCACAGTGTACTGCCAGGTTCCTCATCTAGATTCCTACCCAGAAAGCAAGATACCAGACTGTGCTTCAGTGTTCAAGCCTTCCGCTTTAACTACACATCTGGAGAGCAGCTGCTTTTATACTTGAGCTGCGTTTCAAGTAAGAATTTGAATCAACTTAGAATTTTGCTGATGTGAATGCCAGATTAAATGCCTGTTATTGGTTTTCTCTCTTATCATAGATGTTCATCAGTTGCCATCTTAAGGCCACCCTGAAACAAAACTCACATAGCCACCTTGATAAAGCCTGCTTCTTCCACAGACCCACATTCAGGTTCGGCTGCCAAACTGTAAAAATTTCCGTTTTGAGCCATCATGATTTTGTCTAAATCATTTTTGTCTCAGCAGCTTAACAGCCACTGCTGTACAGTGGATTTAATTTGATTTTTCAAAGATGGGGTTTCACAACTGACTGTTTTGAGGATGTTTCTCTGTCATTCAGCTGGCGGGCCACAGAGGGAGACAGTACTCTGTGTGAGTGTTGTGACTTTGACTGCTTGGAACTGAGCAAAAAGAAGAACCGTGGACACACAACTCAACCAGATACAGGTTGCTGAGCCCTTTACAGACAAATGCAACCTATTAAATATTTGGATTGATTTTTAACAATAAGATTATTAGAACAACTCAATGGCAACTTAGTCTCTTTATTGTGTGCACGTAAATGTTTTTTAACAGAAGGGTACCATGAGGTCGACAGGACTGTTGGACCTCTTCACACTTTGCAACGCTCCTTCTGGACAGGCTGACTGTCAGTCAATCACTAGGGGGCCTTTTTCTGCACTTCAGATTTAGGTGGATACAGGGACCACTTCGAGCAATAACTGTGGTTTAACAGTAGATCATGCATTTTGATGATGGGTTTTTGTTTTGGTGGCATACACTTCGAGAAATGTTACTGTTTGTGTAAGTCACATGAGAGATAGAGCAGGTAATTATATCATGGCTGAAGAAATGGCCATGATGGGGTGAAGGAAAACCATGGAATTTCCATGGAGAGGGAGAAGAACTACAATGGAATCTAAAATATCCTGTAAGCAACAAGCATACTAGAATAAACACACACTTGGGTAAGAATGGGACAGCTATGTGGTAATGTATGCACTCTGTGTCCCCAGTCAGTTGCACAGTCCTATGAGAGGAAATGTGACAGCCCTGATGGGAAACCTGATAGATTTCATGTTGCACTGTCTTGTTTCATGACAGCAGGACTAGAGTTTTCTTTAGTCAGATGCATTAAATGAGTAACTGTATTAAGTAATTATTGGCCACACGTCCCAATATGTTTCACTTGGACATGTGACCCTTTTATTATTTAACAGGCACACATTTAAATGTACATGTACAGGTTAAAGAGGAAATTATGTTTGACAGCAAATATTCCACCTTCATGTTTAATAAAGCTTAACATTTGAAATATTTGGCAACTATTATTATTATTTTAGACTAATAAAGCTGTTTTTGAAGTGTTGGCACTGGCGTGGCTTACCAGTCTGATTTCTTCCCCCAGTTTAGAGGTGTATTGCATCACAAGGGTTCTCTTTCACTGTTGAAATCCTTTTTTAGAATCGTTTAAAAAAAATGAATTACAATTGGTTGTTAGTGACAATGTCATCAGTCGTCGTCGACACAATAAGATGTGGATTAAATGTTCATACCTGGTGCTGACAGCTGTGGCCTGAGGAACTTTTTGCCATCAGTTTCCTTCTCATGAAGTTGGTTTTGTGAATAGCTTTAGGGAATCTCTTCAAAATTGGCACAGATGTTCTCTTGGATTTTTGCAGAAGTATTTATCCAAAGCAACCGAGTGCCACACTGATGAGGATTCGGTATCTTGCCCAAAAAAGAAGCTTGGAAATGAACCACTAATCTTTGGCTATCATCCAACACGGTGTCTCAAACACAGAAAGCGATGTCCATAGCCGAGGCATTGTCTGTTCATCATATCATGGCAACAGAGCATACATGTAAATTCATTGCATATCAGACAAAAAAGACAAAAAAAAAAACTTCAAAGTCAAGCATTTTTTTTCTCTTGTATCCTTACATCACAAATCACACCTGTCACAAGGGTTCGTAGTATGTACTGCTAGCATCCTCTTTCTTACGATGGCAAAATAGAATCATGTCTTTCTATGTTATTAACAAGCAGAGTAAACAAGAATCAGCTAAAAAAATACATACTGTGGAGTGAAAATAGGATACTTAGGAAACAGTGTGTTCTAAGCACAGCCATTATGTGGTGTATATGCAGTTATGTGGATAAAGTAAGAAAAAAATGATGAGTTATGTCTGAGATGAAAGAAACTTCAAGAGAAGGTACTGTACTCGTACAACTCTGTTGGAATAGAAGATTAAATACAAACTCCACTTACAGAAATGACTAAAACATGGTAGATGGTGACGTTCAACAAGGAAATCTGTTTATTGTAGTCAGTAAAGACAGGGTGGTCTCTGAGCTTGAGGGTCAGATTGGGGTTCAAGGTAGATGAGAACAGTTTGGATCTCATAGAGCAGCCTTGATAGATTTCAGAGTTTTGTGAGCTGACTGAACATCCTGTTAACCATCCTCAGCAGCTGTGTTCTTTTGAATTGTTTCCAGGTAGAGGTGGGCAAGTTTAGATCTGCCACAAGTGGCAAGGGGTGGAGGACGTTGGGAGAATTAGTGGTGAGGGGGAATTTTTAATGCAACACAAAGTTTTGCAGACAGTGAGGTTACATTTATAGATATTTGTTAACATCAAGTGTAAATTGAGATTGGCAAGAGGAGCAAGACACAAGGAACATGTCAAGCTTAGAGTAATGTATTGGAATTCTCTTAGAGTTCATTAAAGCACCATGGGATGGGATTATCAAATTACTAATTTAGTTAACCAGTTGTCCTTTTGTCTGTCAGGCTTATGGTACTGGTTAGATTATTATTGTCGAATCTATGTGTATAAAAAAAAAAAAAAAAAAACGTACGGGGTGCAGAATGTAACTGGAGGTGAAAGGTTAAGTTGCAGTGTAAAATCTGCTGTTTTAAACCATACAGGGCATGTAGTCATGGCCAGCAAGTGAAGGAAACAGTCGAAAGGACAGCCAAAAGAGGGGAAGATTGTGAAGTGGAATTTACAAGCGATGAAAGGTCCATTAGATAACAGAAGGTGTGAGACTTGGTATAGCATGGTCAGAAAAAATACCACAGATGGCTTCCTGGCAACGTGGAGAATGTCAGATATTAGTGGAACAAACTGATGACGCAGTTGGGAGACTCACTCAAAGGGCAATAGGATAAAGTCTGTGGATCTAAAGCATAAGATGTAAATCAACACATACATTTACATATAGCTGTGTAAGAAATGGAACAAATGTTTTAACCCTGATGCCTAACACGTAAGGCAACATTTTAAAAAAGTTTAGAAAAAAAAAAAGTTTAAAAACAGCATCCTAAACCTTGAAACTTGAACAATAAAACAATGGGGAAAAACACTTGACAGAACTGTCATTGCTACTAAAACCTCTATTTCTATGCCTCTGAAGAAACTATTAATATTAAATTAATAATCAATCGTGCAGTCGTCATTTCAAGTCCTCAAGGGTGATACAATTCTGGGCTTAATGTGTCCAAAACAAATTCTGAGAGAACATGTTCAGCAGGTATTTCTACGATTGTATACTGTGCTGATTTTTCTTTTCTCTGCTTGTTTGACAGAGGTACATTTATTAAAGATTCCTTGTAGCCTTGCTTATGGAGTGAATAAATGAGGTGGACATTGCTTTGGGACCAACTGAAAAATCTCAGCAGTTGCAGAATAAACTGCCATGTTTTGTTGAGATAACTGTGGTTCCTAGAACATGAAACCTTCTGGTTTTGATGATCCAAGACCATCCAAGGTCATTAGGCCATTTCCAAACAATTGGGAAATGCCCTTATAACCCATCATTCTACAGTAAGAAACATTATTCATAAGTGGAAAACATTCCAGACAGTTGTCAATCATCAGTGGACTTTCAGTAAGTTCATACCAAGATCAGACTGTGCAACGCTCAGAGACACAACCTGAGACCTCGCTGAAAGAGCTACATCTCAGACTGTGAAGGGCCTCGGTCAGCATGTTAAATGTTAAAGTTCATGACAGGACAATTAGAAACAGACTGAACAAGTATGGCTTGGGTGGAAAGGTTGCAGGAGAAAGCCTCTTCTCTGGCAGCACACCTTAGATTTGTAAAGTTACATCCGAACAAACCACAAGACTTCTGGAACAATGTCCTGTGAACAGACGAGACCAAAGTGGAGATGTTTAGTCGTAATGCACAGCACAATGTTTTGTGTATTAGCATATCGGTACAAACATCTCAGACCAACTGTCAAGCAGGGTGATGGAGGGTTGATGATTTGGGCTTGAGCCATAAGACCTGGAGACCTTGCAGTTATTGAGTCAGCCATGAACCCCTTTGTATAACAAAGTATTCTAGAGTCAAATGTGAGGCCATCTTTCCAACAGCTATAGCTTGGCTGAAATTGGATCATGCTACAGGACAATCATCCCAAACACAGCAGCAAACCCACAACAGAATGGCTGAAAAAGAAAAAAAATCAGTCCAGAACAACCTGATTCAAATGCTGTGGCTGGACCTTAAGAGAGCTGTTCATAGATTAGTGCCTGTAAACCTTAATGAATTAAGGCAAAGTTGTAAAGAGTGGGTAAAAATTCCTCCACAGTGATGTGAGAGACTGTCAAACTGTCCCCTTTTTCTCAGTTCTAGTCTAGTTGGTTTAATTTGCTCCTAAAATTCCTCTGAACCTAGCTGGGATCTGCGCTGTTGCCGTTTGTATTTGGGTGATTGACAGGATGTCACTCTGAAGTGCAGTCCAGTAAACTCTGAACAAGTCTACATTTTTCCTCTCTGAATGAAGGTTTTGGCTGTCACAGGAAATGCATCACAGTAACAGCCACTTGAATATGCAAATTAATTTTGTACGGCCAACTCTAGCTCATTAGTTGAGCTAATGCTCTTTATATTCTTCATATTACTGCATATATTCTGTGCAGTTGCACACAACTGTTTACAACCACTTTGTTGTATTGTTTACCAGCAAAGAACTCCACGTGAGTCTTTAAAAGACTAATGGTTGTGATCCAAACCTGTTCTGGTATGAGATCACAATACATTCAAAAGAATCCTAAGACTCTTGTCAAAGTAGACGCCTGCAAGTTGAAACAATAACTTCCGACCTCGACAGTGGCTACTGTCTCGGCCCCTGCCTTGGCTCCTATGTCGCTTGCTCCCCCTATTCTTTTATGTCAGCTTCCTGTCTTGTGTCGCGCCAGAGGAGGAGATTTATCTGGCTGCAAGCCCAAAACCTGGATGAGAAAGCGAAATACATCAACACACACAGACACAAGCAAAAAAAAAATCTATGCACTTTTACTGCCTTCCATGCAAGATATAGCCTCTATCCTGATATGTTGTTTACATCTCCTCAGGTTGTCTTTAATAACCCAGGTAACATGCGGGTTCATCCTCAGCTTTGCTCCTTCTCTGTTCCTCTTAGATGGTCCTAAATTCAATAACTTTGTCCCATTCCTGCCCAGGAGTCACTGTGACTGGACACCCCTGCCCCCGCACTTTCCACACATCCCTCACCTCCCACCCCAGTCCCCTGGTCTGGTCATGAAGCATGGCTCCCAGCACGTACCTTGTCTCCTTCTACTCTCTCTCATGTTGGCTCAGACATAAGCAAACAGTCCTTTGAGCAAACAGTGCAACTAAGCTATCAACACTGTCTTCAGCTTAGCACTGCAGTGACAATGTAGCATTAAAGCTGACTCATTATAGGCTGAAGAGTCAAGATAGTCACATAAACTTGCTAACAATTAGTATGTATAGATACATACCTGAAAGGCATGGCAGACATTAGTTTATTTCAACTGAAGCACCACATGTAGGCACTTTTTAGTGAGGAAATGGCTTCCCGCTACAAGTTAATGTCAATTTAATTATGCATATATGATAAATTATTTTTCTCTTTATGACATTAGAATCACATTAATTTTTCTTTGTGCTTCAGATATTTGAAGTATTTCCCCAGTGAAATCATTCTGTTTGGTCATGCACTTCTACATGTGACGTGTGTAGTACAGCTTTCATGCATTTCTGAAAGATTAGCATGCAAACATGTTTGCTTTGTAGCTTTTATCTGTGGTTCAAAGTATTTATGTGAGTAAAGCCATGTGTACCACTTGGCATTGCATGTTGGCTCCTGATAATGCATATGCAAACATACCTTTACTTCCTGTCTGACGGAAGAGCCTCATATAGTCCTTTGGAAGACACCCTTGTCCTGTGCAACACACAGAGGGGGCTTCCAGGAAATTTCAATATATTTCCTTTACTCTGGCTCCACAGGGACTGTCAGGGGTCAGGATATGGGATATAAACATTCCTGCTTGAAGTGAAAAGAATAATTTGTGTGTAATGTTTTTACCACATCTGTACTGAACTAATTGGTTGCCTGGGATTTTTTTTTTTTTTTTAACACGATCAATGAAAAAATTGGATTAGATTTAATAAAATTCACTGTGTTCTGAGTTTTCTGCTCGTCACAGCCCCGTTTGTTTTTCATAGAACAGACACCAGATATATGTGTGTCACTTCACCAGTTTCTCAGCCATAATACTGTGAGGAACGTGCATCATTTTTTTTCAGATATGAAAATCATAATGCAATTACACATTCAAGAAATGTGAATTTTGAAGATGCAAATTGCCTTTGTAAACTGTTACGGCAGAATATGCAGAATCAGATGACCGCAGCCCCTGCTGTAGTTTCCACAGTAGTGATGTATTCTTGATGAAAGATGTGCCAATTCTCAGTCAATCAAGCCAATCCTATGTACCTAAACAGAAAGTAACTGGATGTTCTTTTACTTTCCTGATGATGTTTCACCTCTCATCCAAAAAGATGACAGAACTGAAGAAGCCTTTTGAAAAATGGGATGAAACATCTTCAACCAGCAGGAAAAGAAGTTCAACTGTCTCCTGTTCATGCACAGAAGATTCTTGGTGAAACTTTAAGATTCAAGATTAACATAAATGTTGAAGATCTGTGTGGGTTTTGACCCTGTTCTGTTATGTGGAAAAACTGTCATTCACAGTGAGAAAAGATTATTTTTATCAGTTGCAACTGACGTTTTCCCAGTGGCATAAGGATTAGGATGGCCGAGATGTTGTGGTCACTCTTTTCTGTTCGTTATCTTCATCAGTCAACAGTTTGGGTTCAGCTCAAAGCAGGAAATGCTAAATGGAAACTGCATGGAGAGCGCACTCAGCTGATATACAGTACCCACCATCTGCGACAGCCCTCAGTGTGTGAATTATTGTTTCAAAACCTTGAGTGTGGCTTTAAGCTGTCACCATCTCTCTCTTCCTTTTTTTTTCAACTTACACATTTCCATTTAGATGCGGTTCTGATTGGGAAGTCGAGGCTACAGCGCACACACGCACCGGCAATGTCAATCCTAAGGTGGCCGTGCCCTCTGAAGCACACCCTGCTTCCCTGTCTATCTTATTTTTCAGTGGGATCATCACTTACTAATTGACCGTCATGTGGTATTGAATATGAATAATGTTGTTGGGTACATGCTTACTGAGGTAGTAAATCAATTGTGAGGTGGAGACATTTTCTCACAGATTCTCAAAGGTGTTTGGCTAGAAACAGTTTCACTGTAGAAGATGGAGTTGCAAACTGCTTCAGATATCTTTCGTGTATTTAACAGAGTTCAGATGATCAATGAAACCTTTTTCTCCATTTTCTTTTAAAGTCAGCAATCACTTTGTTTCTCCAATGTTTTTTTTAATGTTCCTTTCATTTGTGAATTTACTGTATGAAAAGCATCACTCAACCTAGACGACTATATCATGAAACAATCCCACTGCAAAACAGAGGGAGAAAATTATAATAGGCTCGCCATGTATTTACAATACACCTGAGTCATCACAGTGACTCAGACAAGGAAAAGACAGGTTTAAATAAACACTGATGATAGAATCATGCATAAAGGAGAATATTTTCCTGGAAGTGTAAGAAAGGCCTACATTTTTCGACGTACTTAAATGCCTCCCTCCCCTTACTACAGCCAAAGGCTTGAAGGAGGACCAGCTGAATGCATGAACAATAGTAGCAGTACAGGCTATTAGAACACCACTAATATACTAATGCACTATGAGACCGGGTGGACCCATAAATTAGAGGTAAGAGGGACAAATATATGGCGTGAAGAACACCAAACTGACAGTGTTGTGTGGGTGTCTTAGCACTGCAGGAGCAGGTGAACGTGACCATGTGACTGGCATCTTGGGTTCTTGGAGGAAACCACTTGATCATCACTGGACTTTTCCAGAAGACAACGATCCCAGGCGTGTGCAAAGTCAACAAATGTTTGGCTATTTCATTTTTCCTGAACTGTGTCCTTCAGTGGCCACCTTCATCCCAAGATCTGACTTCTGGCGTGGAAACCAGAGAATATGAATGAGCTGGATGCTTTTGAACATCCAGAGTGAGATACTACAGAAAACACTTAAACTGGAGGTCATGAGGCAGTCTACTGTTAGATAGCGGTTTTGATAGTTTATTTCTGTTGTTAATATGTTTGGAGAAAAAAAATCTGCCTCTTTCAGTTTCCCTCACTTCAACTGATGGTTAAAATAAATCCAAACACTGATTAAATCAACAAATTTACCTCGACAAGTTTTAATTGAGAAGCCAGCAACTTCAGTGCTTTAAGTTTTAACATTTGAGGATGAGTGTCACAGCAATAAATGGTGGAGGGGATGCTGTAATTTGGGCCCATTAAAGGGTCTTGAGGGTGCTGTCAAGTGTTGTGTAATGACTGGTAAGGTGGCAGCGGAGGAGTAACTACATAGATTATGTGAAGAATCGACCATCTTGATGAACACTTGACCCCTGCAGACACTGAATGTGAACTGTATTTTTGTAAGACACATGCTGGTAATATTGTATTATTAATAAACGCATTTTGGGGGATTCAATGTTGTGACGATCGCATCTGAAAAGCCTGCAAACAATGAATGGGAAGTGTCTGCGCGTCTTTTTTGAAACATTATTTAGTTTTGGCCACATGTTTAATAAACAGGGATAGCCCATTATTTGGACAACAATGAAAGAAAACATTTTTGCCTTAAGGGAGGAGTAGATTATATTGTCATCATTGAAACAATGCCACTTTATTTTCAAAGTCATCAATAAAAAATCAAACGGGATCAGTTTTTAGAAACACCTACCGGATAAGTGCACAAGAGATCCACAAAAGAGCTTCGTTTCCAATTAATGGGCAATAGACGGACCTATTGGCCAAACCGCGAGGACCCTGTGAGGGGCTATGCGGACACCGCTATGGAATTTCCCAGTGAGTTACGGGCATGCCTTCATGACTTTTTTCTCTGTACACTTTCTTTAGTTGTTGGTCTATTTTCACGCTTTAGTCGTTGGGGGACTACATGATGGGTTGATGTTTAATCGCTGACAGTTGTACGCAAATAGGCGCGTGCTCTCCCTTGCGGGCTATCACGTTATCACTATATCCTTAGGGGAGGTAAATAAAAGGTTTTCCCAAAGCACAGCGGTGATGCAAAGTCTGGTAGGTGAGTGCTCTCGCCAGCAGCACAGGGCTTTTTTTTCTCTCCACGGACCTACATGCCTGGCGGACTACGGCGGAGAGCAGCGCACTTGGTGGCATTTTGGACCTGTTGGATATTTGACTGGTGTCAAACCGTGACGCCGGTGCACGCATTTAATTATCTCACAATGTTTTTAAAAGATGCGGCACCTTTTCGCGAATGTTTCGGAAAACAGGTAGAGGTAAGACTGAGTATTTTTCAGACTGAAGTTTCACTTTGTGCGCATTACTTGGACGCATATCCAGTGTACACAGGCTGCTCAGTGGCCCATATTTAACCACGCTTTTCGGACTGCAGATGCATGGATGATTGTATAGATTAGATATGAGGCTATGCGTTTTGCGGAATATTGAGCTATCTCTTTAGGCCTGGATTTCTACAGTTACTTATCCATATTTTACTGAAAAAGTCTCTCCAATGTATGGCAAACACCGCATCCTAAATGCCTGGATTGTAATTTAACAACGTTTCGTGGAAATAGATTGGGTAATTCCACCAGGGGCGGATCTCCTGGAGGGCTTGGGGGAGCAGCTGCCCCCACTGACCTAAACTTTTGTGTCCATAAAAATAAAGTTGTGTCTATAAGCTGTTATATTTAGCTACAGTGGTTAAAACAAATGTAATTAGTTCTAACGTGAGCATGGTGTCTTCTGTTGTTACTGTGAGCAAAGTGTTACTTTCTGTCAGATAAATGACACATTCAGCAGTAAGGTTTGTCCCACGAATTTAGGATTTTTATGAATGAAAGGGGAAGTGCTTAATAGAATGACCATCCTAATTTAAAAAAAGATTGTCATGCTTAATGTTTCTTTTAACATGCAACTTTTACTATAACAGATGACACATTACAAGCTGTGTTATTGGTATGCAATGGCATAGATTTCCTGTCTCCTACACTGTCATGATAGTGTTGTGAGCAATGGGTGAATACATGAAAGTGTATTGTTCACTGTTTCCAGAAAAGGTCTAATGAATATAGTCACATCTGGATTTTAATTGTACTGTTATTCTAATGTTCCTCATAAAAGTGCTTAAGACAATGTTAGTTTTTATCTAATATCTTAAAATCCTCGTAAATTATTAGATGTTGAATTCTTGATGGGTGTGTTTTGTGTAAAATGGGTCTGATATTGTTTTCTGAGATTATTGCAAAAAACAAACTGGTCACACCTTACAAAGCCTAAAAACACATGGCAACACAGGACAGAAGTCTTGGCTGTTAACTTCTGAAAAGTCTCAACTGTTAATGTAATGAAAGGTTGGAAGGGAAAAAAAGTAAAATAAGTATATTTATATCTTATATGTTCATGTTCATGTTTGACACATTCATATTGATCAGTGTAGTCTTTAAAACTGGAGGACAGATCAATGGGATCTGGATTGAATCTGTCTTGCTAAGGAATTTGAATGATTTCCCCTTTCTGTGACAATGCCTAACCTAAAAGTTATCTTACATCTGAACCATTGTGAGTCAGAGTATTTGAACTGGTCTGCAGTGCAAATGAAAAACAAATAGGTATTTCAGTATTTTCAGCAAGAAAACGCAGACAACAGGACAGAAGGGAGATAGGAGGGGAGAGGGAAGAGAGATAGTACTGATAGAAAGGTACAAAGCCATGGAAAGATGGGGATAGGAATTACATCAGGAATCCATTTACCTATAGAACTGTACTCCAACCCCACTCTGCTAAACCATCTTACTTTGTTTAAAAGATTCTACACACAGCACTTCTTAGAACACTGCCACACATTTGGCTGTGCTGCAGAACTCTACTCCTCCAAGTAACTATCAAGTTAATAAAATGTGAAAATGAATCTAAATGATGCTGCTGATGCAAAGCATTGTGGAACTATCTGTGTGCGGTGCAAGTTTGATTCTCACTTAAGCCAAAGTTCCTCTTTTTTTTGCCACATAAAGTCTCTGCAGATGCATTGATCTAATGGAAAGATGCTGAGTATTGATTACCATTGTGACTCTCATTTTTGTTCACTGGGAAAATACACAGCAAGTCTGTTTCTTTAGCATGACACAGCAGACTGGAAAATGAAGGGCAGTTTTTGGAAACGTCATCACATACTTCTGTCAGCAGAAAAACGCAAAAGGTTATCAGAATGTGACAGTGCTTAGGGATTCAAGCAGAGCAGCAGGAAATTATGTCACTCTTACAACCCTGCACTTTATCATGTGGAAGACCAGTTCAAATTGGAGAAGTAGTTAAAAGACTTCAAAAGGATAAGCTTAATGAAGGATACATGCTTTATTTATCTACTTATCGGTCCTCTGCGCTGTTTGGCACTTTGCCAATTAGAAGGTTTAAACTGCTAACCTCGTGTCTGGCACAAATTATTAAAATAGCACGTGTCAAAAGTGTCTGTTCATGTGAGCAACCAGCGGCCTGTCCAAAGCATCTGTCACATAGCCGGAGGGAAGCTTGTCATTATCCAGAGTGCAACCACTTGCATACTACTGCTCCTAATCTAAAATAGCAACATTATTTTGGCAGCTGATATTGGCAGAAAAAGCAGCTTGTAGTGTGGCCACAGCCCTGGACTGCAAATTCCACCACTGTGGTGAGAAAGTTAAGAGATAATGTATGTGTGAACAAGCTTTTTAAATTGATAAATTCTCACGTAGGCAGTGGCGGTGGCTGAAAGGTCACCGGTAATCTTCAGGCTGAGTCACACACATCAAGTGTCAGAGCATGTGGGGAAAAAAAGGCCATTCATGTGTCTGTGCAGACATTGCTTTGCTCAGAAACGAGCCGTTTACATTCCATCCTTTCGGTGAGCATCAGTCATAAAGGTGCTGCACAACAGAGCAAGTTTTGCTTGAATGATAATGTAAAAAAAAAAAGAGCTTTTATGAACTTTTAACCAAGTGACTAAAAAACTATATAAGACCACAAAAGAGCCAGTTGTTCAAATATGTACCCCACTGCTAGTCTACACAGACTACGGTCGCTTGCTGAAGGGAATAATTTGGCTGCAGAGCTGCTAAGCAGTGGCTGTGAAGTTGTTGGATGCCATAGCACTATAGAGTTTCTGGAAAGTGTCTTTCAAACTTGAGGTGGTGTAAGTCAGACTTGGTGGTCTATAGACACAGACTGATCCTAAATGTCATTTACAATCCCCCCGCTGACCCTAGCATTGTAGAAAAGAGGGCAAAAGGGTTAAGCTTATTATACCATTAACCTCGACTTAGAGGACCGATACTGATGGGTTACTAGTGGTAGAAAACCTGCTTATTGATCTAATTTTGGAATCCAGCTCCCTTTGTGCACGTTGTTTGGTAGTGTGAGAACTCAATCTGACCCGTATCTGCTCTGTCTGTCTGGAAAGATCATCCCTATGTTCTATCATGCTTTTGCGTCACCAACCCAGGCTGCTGTGAAAGAGTGCATTCAGCATGTGGCACAAGGCTGTATTCCCACATGACATGCAGTAGAATCCCGCTCATTAAACTCCAATAATACTCTAGGCAGAATGTGCCATGACTTCTGTGGTTCTTAGTCACCTCTTTCATGCTTTCTGAAAAAGCTTAGCAATGATGTCTGTATTTCGGATTTAGGCTCACTGATGTCAATATAATGGAACCATTCTGTCAGAAACAAGAGATAGAGAAGATCTTTCCTGCATTGTCATGGTATTTGAGGCTTTCTGCTAATCCAAAATATCACATAGTTTCTTAATGAGAAAGTGCTTCATCATGCCGAGTCATCCCATCATCCTGACTTGACATGTTACGGCCTTAGAAATCCCCTGCTGGTATGCAGTGTGTGCATTTTTGGTGGAAAATCTGACAGCAGTAAAATTTCTTGTACTAGTTATTATGAAAGCAGTAGTATATGTATTATTCTTAGCTAACTTAATTGCCACACAGATTCTCAAACAGAGGTTAGGGCTGACTTATTGACATAGATATATATGTATATACTGTATATAGAGTTTAAACACCTCAACTGATGTTGGCGCATTGCTGTTCTTACAGTATTTGCAGTTGTTCCAAAAGAGTTATCCTGCATTAACCACAATTTAAAGAATAAACAGTCAGTTGATTGCTTTGTGTTCTTGTCAAATATTTTAAATAAAAAATCCAATTAGATTTTTTTCAGATTACAGACATTTTACACTTTAAAGTGTGATGAAAGAGGTGCAACACTTTTGCAAGTTCACGTTATTCAACGTTTCTATAGTTGTTTCATACTGGTTGGAGCAGTATGCAGTAAGATCCAATGGTAGAAAGTGTCTAATAATAAAAAAATCAAGCAGACAAGATTTGCTACTCGTAGCCATGGTTGTGATCTGCAGGGTTCAGTTTGAGACCCGGGGGAAACCTCTCCCTCAAAACCTGCAGTCAGAGAAACCTGCGAAAGCTTACAGGAGGAGTAAAGAAGGTGTTGTGACCAACCTGTCAATGTGTTAGTGGGCTGCTCGGCACATCATGGGAGTCCATCCTAGCAGCATGCCTATAACACAAGAATGGGATACTTCAAGATCATATAAGTTGACCCTAATTATAAAAATGATCCAAAAGTTAAGTTTTAATTCTCATTTGTTTGCTCCCTGAGCCAAAACTGAGTAGTAGCTTCACAAGAGCTCATGCATTCTAGGCTGAAGCATCTGAAATGCTTCAAAAGCAGCATTCCCGACACAAATGAGACTCTATTTTTCATTATCATACTGCTAAAGACAGCATGTGAACACCTATTTTTGATCTAGTTCCAACTGTGAGGCATACTGAAGGGAGAATATGAATGACCACGATACATAAATACATATACAGTTTAAGTCGCACTCAAGTTTTTGTCTCACAGCTGCTGTTCTCATTGAACTTAATTGATCCCCAGCCTTTCAGCAACCGCATTAGTGTATCTGTGTCTTTGATGGCAGGACTGTTTGCCTTGCTGTTGATTGTGTTGGAGTGGACCCGTCCAGGCCTACCATCCCCACTAAGGCCAATCTGTGACCTGAGGGTCCTGAATCATTTCATCCAGGAAGCACGGGACGCAGAAGTCGCTATGGTGAGAGGAAAACGTATGCATGCATTGAGACCTGAAAGTAGGTGAAGGTTGCTGCGGTTCTCAGATCACCTGTATTGAATGTTTGCTTTTGGTTTTTTTTGAGTCACCTCTAAATAGGATCATTATTATTCTGTTCTCAGAAGTCATGTAGAGAAGGATGTGGCCTGTTAGAGTCTGTCTCCGTTCCCCAAACCACAGTCAACTTTGATGACTGGGAGAAGAAAAATGTAAGTAACAGTTAAAATCAGTTGAAAGTTAAACCTTTGAAAGCGGATTTAGATAACTATAAAGTGTAGTGCAAGTTTCTCATCTTGTAGTTTGTAATGTCTTATATGCAGATTGTACTTTTTGGTTGTTTCTAGAGGTCATTTTTCCTGCTTGAGGTGTTTTTGTGGGATCTGTAACCACTGTTAATTTGTAGCGGAAGAGCTGATTACTTCCTACATCCTTTGATCCTTATCACTTCCAAAATGACACTCTGACTCTTTGCCTCTGTTTACCTTTTGGGAAGGCTCTGGAACAAGCCACGGAAGTGCAGACTGGTTTGTGGCTGTTACAGCAGGCCCTCAGCTTACTACGAACATCGGTCACCAACACGGCACTAAATGGCCACATAGACAACACCGTCAGAAATCTGCTCAGCATCAACGCTGTGCTACGGAGCCTCAACATCCAAGTGAGTTACTGCAGATGGGGTGCAAACGCAGACATGACGAGTTGGGTTTGCTTTTAGCCTTTTGTAACTGCAACAGTTTAAAATGTGCCTAATGTTTAAAAGATTGAGAAATTCTAATAAAAAATAAGAAATAAATGTGGTCTAATTACATGCAAATTCATTTGAAGGGATTATTTATAACCGTAAGAAGTAAGTTTGACTGATCTCTAAAAAGCATAAAGTTAGATAAAGAAAGTCAGCAGCTATGATCTCCCTTAAGAACCTGCTTGTCATTGACATTTAAACATAACTGATAACTGTTGTCTCTGTTCTTAATCAAATTTAGAAATGACTATTTACAGGAATGGCAAACTATGGCAAACTATTCCTGCAAACTTTCCTTGAACAGTGCAGGATTGCTGGAGAGGCAAAAAAAATAAAAATCCCTGCTCGACTGCAGGGATCGATCAGCTGGGAGAATTGTCAAATTCTGGAGTGGTGGTGCATTGTTGTACTGTGCTGTGACACCTGCACAAAAATGACCAAAGAGTGTGAATTATTAGAGGAAAACTTCTCCCGTATCCTTACGGCAAAACTCAGTGTCAAAACCTTTGAGAAGGACAAGCTTGATGCATTTTGAAACAAACACAGTCCGTACAGACATCCTCAAAAGAGCCGTGCCGAGACCGAGAGTCTCACATAATCAGAAACGTTTTTTTAAGGAAAAGTTGTTAAAGATCTCTCAGGCAATAACTGAAAACTCCAAAGGACTCTGCATTAAGCTGTGATGCCTTTCAAATGGAGTAACACAAACCCAGTGAGGCCTGACGTAAAATATGGGAATTCAAGTCCTCATAATTAGAGGAGCTTCAGTCTGAAATAAAAAAAAAAAAAACATCCTAGTCTCCTCTTGCATTTTTTTCCTTTAAAAGGGATTTCGATCAACAGGGCTGTTAACCCACACCTGCAAGTGCCGATCACACGCCTGTACTTTGACATTTATTGGGACATCTGCAGTGGATATGCTTATTAACACCTGCTTTTACCCGATTATTACAAGTAGTCATGTATTAAACATTTAATTGGCCTTCAGAATTAAGCATTATTTGCTTTATCTGTTTCAGTGAACCTCCTTGAACTCAAGTTGAGTTTCTTGTAATGAAATAATGGGACTTTCTTCGGTAACTGAGAGATAAGGGCTGTCATGAGACATGTTTTTAAACTGTGAGCCTTTCATAAAAATGCCGTAGGTACTGATGCTGCAGTGCAAGCTTGTTCTTATATCGCCAGAGTTTTGACAAGACAACCTTTGAAATGACTCAGTTCCAAGCCAAGGCCTAATGGATAGCTGTACCCAAGCTGAATGAACCGTCTGTATCTGAGCTCAGGGGTCATGTCAACATGTCTCTTTGTATTCTCTCCCAGGAATATACGCCACCAGCGACCGCAGTGGCACAAGAGGGAACATGGACGGTGTCCTCAGCAGCAGAATTGCTTCAAGTCCATGTTAACTTCCTGCGAGGCAAAGTGCATCTTCTTCTCATGGATGCGCAGGCCTGTCAGCAAGACGTCAGCTGATCAGCCGATCACCGCACCACAGGCAAAAGTAATTTGTGTTTCCAAAAGTACGAAGAAGAACTTGACACTGGTAACCTGCGCGCTGGGTGCTGGATGCAGTTTGGGAGGAGAAAGACACAGCGATCCTCATATATAAGGAGGAAGCTGAAAGGAAAGGACAGTCCCAGCAAGGCTTTGGACGGACGGAGATGACTGCACCTTGGAATGTAGATGAGACTCGTGGACATGTTGAAGTACACTGACCAAAATGTGTCTTTGGGAAGCACTGCTCCAATAGCTGTTCTACAGGCACTGTGTTGCACTTTGTGTGTGGATGTTCTTGTGGATGTGTGTCGAGACTGAAAGTGTCGGTGTGTACGTTGTGTCTGTTTCTAGTGAGGTTGACCCCTACACTCATCTTTGTCGAGTGAACTGTGGAATGAAACACCCAGAAGATATTAATTGCAACTGGAAATTGGAAGACTATGAGGTTGCAAAGAGGCAAAAATGAATGAGACCTCACTCTGCATGCCTTTAACATTTTTCAGCCATGCCTCAGAAATAATAGTCTCATCTGTTGGAATTGGTCGGTGAATAATTTAATATTTTTTGAGTTGTGTAAAAACTATTTATACAGATTTTCTACTTTTAAACTCCAGTCTTTGGGTTAGCTACAGATCTTTAATATTTTAGCTGGTCTCTTTTTTTTGTCTCGTTCTCATTGTGCCACTGAACATTTGCAATGGTTTTCTGGTCATTTGCCGTGGCAAGCTGCTCCTCCTTTTTATAAAGATTGTATGTACCCTAACAGCTGTGTGACACCGCATGTTCTTTCCAAGAACAGAGGCCTTCCAAGTTTATGCTGAGTTTCGATGATGAGAGCAGGAGGTCGGTGCGGGGGGGGGGGGGGGGGGTTTCATGAGAACTGTGAAACTGTTATCTGTGTTTTAATTTCTGCCTAACCCCAACACTCAGCCCGTCTCCATACACTGATAGCCAGACTGCCTGGAAAAATGTACAATTAACATCCTGTGGAGCTGTAATTGTAAACAGTTTTCCAGAACCTGACGCTAGCACTGCACCTTCCCTCCCTCCATTGTTCGTCATCAAACGCCAGGCAGGCAATCAGCTCGTCCTGAGAACTTGAGGCTTTCTTTAAAGGGGGATGCTCAAACTATTTCACATTAGTTAAGTGTTCTTCCTTGTTTTTTCCGTATTTTTATATTTTGCTGCGCAAGTGCAAGATGTTTTTGAGGATGTTTGTGCATTTTCTTTCCTGTTTTTTTTTTGTTTTTTTGCATTGTTTTGTTCCAACACTGTAAAATTCACTATTTAAATACAAAATATTGTTCTTGGATAAAGAAAGGATAGATGGAAACACAACAAGGGGAAGTCTGGTCATTTCGTGTGTTATCTGCCTCTTTAAGGGCAGTAGCGTCAACAACAGGGACCTGACACAGGCTGAAAGACAGTAATACAGTCACTTCTGGTCTTACACGCACTCAGATAAAACTGTCATGTCACTGATGTACGTATAATGTTTAAAAAAACAAAACAAACAAACCTTGATGTCATTTTATTTTTTGTGGAGAAATCAAATCGATCATTGTACGCCACATCAATTTTGCACAAGGAAACACCAGCAGCAGTTCAAAGATAGGATAAACCACCTTTAAGTCAATTTTTTTTTTATTTCTCTGAGCCACATGCTGTAAACAAACTGAGAAAACATTGTTTTGACAAGCTGCCATTGAGCTTCATTTGCTGGAGGATAACATCCTGGCATGGTTACCGCAGCTAAATACTGACACCTAGTGGACAACGATACAACTTGAAAGCAAACATTTCTATATTTATGTGCTCTAATTTGGATCTTTGAACACATGCAGACTCATTGGTCTTTAGAATCAAACACAACTGTAGGTGGACATTTTGCACGACACACGTTTACACATGATGGGTACGATCAAAGTTTCGCCTGAAAAACGCCACTGTTGCTCCAAGTCATGCAAACGTAACAAAAGCAGGATTACGGGTGAACACAGAAGACATTTTGCATGACCGTCTCCTCCATTCTGAAGTCTCCAGCTGCGGTCAACTTAGATCTTCACACAAAGGTCCCACCAGATGATATTTTTTATGTGTATCGGTTCATGAAAGAACAAATAAGACAACAGAGAAAAAGCAGAATCTCTGGAATACACAGGACACACACCTCTGTTTGGGTCACTGAGGGTCTGGGTAGAAAACTTTGATATGAATGGCTGAGTTGTTGCGTGTACGCGTCATGGGCTCCCCAGCTTCATCGGGATCATCAGGCTCCAAGTCGTCCACGAGCTCCACAGTGGAGGTGTTGGCTGCCAGCTGCAGCGCGCCCTGACTACTGGTCTGCAGCTGAAGGGCAATGTTGATGGCCCTGTTGATGGCGAGACCTAAGCCGTGGACGCAGATCTCTCTGTGACCTCCACCTTCCAGAAGCTTCTGACAGCGTGCCAGCTGAGCCCTGAAGTCAGTTTTCATGTTGACATAGACATCGTTCCGTCGCTTTGGGAGTTTTCGGGGCAGGCGCTTCCTCAGGGTGTACTCCACAGGGTCCATCTCCACAGCCGGAGAGCTGGACTCTGGATTAATCGGAGGGGCAGAGGACATTCCAGGGTTGCGTGTCTCGGTCATGTTTCTCTGTATATATACACATATATATATATATATGTATGTGTGTGGGCAGCGACAAGGGGCCAAATAAAGAAAGCTGAGGGAAAGAAGCAAGCAGATAAACTGTTGAAACACGACCAAATTATAAGAGAGCATGTTTGCCGACTATGAACCTTTGAATTTTTTTGATCTCTAAAACTTTAGAAATTAAAATCTCCACACAAATGACCATAATATAGATATAGATGTGTAGACACAAACCATGTTTAATAAAAGTCTCATCCTTGTTTTGATAACAATGATAAGGAGTACTTGAATGAACGTGAATGTTAACGAGCCAACCTTTCATAGATATCAGGCCATTTGGAAACTGAGGGATATTTCTCTCCATGTGCATGGGATATCTCTAATGTGCCCGCATCCCTTGCATCGATCAAACCAACGTTTAAATCCCTCTTAAACATGCTAAATGATTGAATATGAAGGACAAAATAAGGCTAATAACAGCCGGGCAGGAAAACGGTGAGCGAACCATACGAAGCCGTACAATGGCCAACCATCATGAGTCAAAGTAAGTGTTTTCCGTTTCAATACCATCCAAATAATGAGCAGACTTACCTCCAGAGAACAGATTTAGGTCACAGTGTTGCTTTAACTTGTCGTTGACGTCTGAGATACATGTTTCTCTCTTTCTCTCGACAGCTTCCTTTAGCCTGAGCCGAGCGGGCAGATTATTTTTTGAGGACCCGGAAGTGCTATGCTCGGGGAATGAAATTTCGGTAACACCACACATTGATATGCCATATATTAGATATTTAAACCGTCCCACCTTCCCCTCTTTCAACTTTGTGAAATAAACACGTGCATGGAGTCACACACACGTCTGCTGGGGATCGCTTAAACTAAAGGGACGAGTAGAATCAAAGAATGCACAGCAAGCCCTTTAAAAAGCCTCCCACTTTCTTCATGCGCTGCGATATTCAGTGGAAGTAAATTATCCAAGTGTTTTACTGCCATCTTGTGGCCTAGAATGGTTAATGTAGAGACATTCAAGGCATTTTTAGAACATGGGGAAAAAAATGTCGTTACCAAGCTTTGCATAGAGAAAGATTTACATAAAACGACTCAGTGAAATCGTGTTTCTAGAGAAAGAATAAAGGATCTATATTATTTTGTTAAATGAATAGTTCTTTTGATCATTTTCATTATTATTTCAAAGAAATAAATCACCTTATTCTGTATTTGTAACATAGACTATTAATCATAGTAATATAAAAACAGGTGAGAAGTTAGTTCTATGATATTTTAAATGGCAGGTGTGGGAGCAATCACGTAATGTATAAGTAAAGTTATAGAGGTTTGAAATTATTGTGAATTCTAGAACAAGTAGGAATGGTGGAAAAACACACACCAGTGTGTTTAAATGGACAACAGACTGCACTGGATATTCAACAGCTAGCTACCTCTAGGGGTGAGAGCACTGACAAAATGCAAAAGTGAACAAAACTTCAGCCAGAGAGGATGACAACAGAGAAATGGTCTGTTGTCACCACCTGCAGAACCACTCCTTTAGAGTGGTTGTCTTGTGTTCACATGTAATGAAATGTGAGCTGCAATAAAGTTGCCGTTGTCATTGCTAATTTTTGCAAAAAGATGTTGCATATCTTCTAAAAGTCTGTTGTGGAGAGAACCAGCTGGTTCAGCAGCATCAGAGCCAGTGACTCGAAGAGGCTGAACAAACTGATAAAGAAAGCTGACTCTGTGCTGCTCTGGAGTCTCTGCAGCTGACTGTACAAAGAAGAATACTGCACAAGGTGGTCAACATGATAAACAACACCACACACCTTTTTTAATAACACAACAGACAACAGACTGTTCAGCCAGAGATTTCTTCAGGCTTCTTCTATAACGACAAGTAACTTAGAAAAAAAGATATGGAAACAATGCAATTTCTCTTTAGGGATTAAAAAAAAAAACTATGATTCAATTCTTAAAATGTTATGGATGCAATAAAGGCCTAACTTTGTGTTTCTCTGCCTCTCTGCAAACCATATATGTATTTGTAGTTACATGAAGTGACTGCAGCCCAGTCACTGCAAATGAAAATGCTCTGCTGCTGTTAACACTACATGTTCCCCACACAAAAACACTTTGCAAAGAGATGGACTTTCAGTTCTGACTTAAAGCACCCAAAAAAGCTTGCTAACCTGACTTCCATAGAAGATTATTGGGAAAATAATTAGCAGATGAATATAGTTTGTCAAAATAACGTGTGTATCAAATTTCAGCAGGCAGTTCATACTCAGTGTCTGTGCTGTGTTTCTGGGAACTGCATATTTCTGTTTGGACAGATGGACATGGCATGTTGAGGCAGTTTAAATTTGAACCCCAGGTTGAGCCAGACTTGTAGAGATCTATAATATAGGGATTCACGTCTTTGATTTTGTAAGATACATTCTGGCTGTGAGGCAACAGTACCAACCACCACACCACCTTAAAACCCTACTGCTCATTTTTCTCAAATTAGTCCAGCTTAGCTTTTCATTTGTTTTACAGATGACTTGAAATAAACTTTTAATTCCAAACATGGGAAGCTGATGATTTCTTTGTCTTTTATTCAAATTGCTCACTTTGATCTTATCATGATCTTATCAAAGTGTGAACATTAATCTTTGCGTAGTTTCATGTGGACGGTTTTATCAGGCCATTTACTGTAAACAGCTTCAACTTCCAGCAAATTTAAAGTAAAAGTGTTATCGGCCAGCAGATGGCAATAAAAGGAGGGATTGCACAATGGCACTCATTCTGTAAAAGTAGGTTGTTTTATGCTGATGTTTTATTGGTTATATTTCCATTATTTGTAAGATAAGACCAGAAACTAAGTAACAATTGAGTTATATTGCTGTTTAGATAAAGTGATAAATGTGAGGCAGAGCTTGGACACTTGAACTCTGACTCATATTATAATCAGATAGCAAACAGTAGTGGTGACTTCCAGGAAAACAAAAGTAAAAGTGTTTTCGGCCAGCAGGCGGCTATAAAAGGAGGGCTGTGCACAACTTCTCTACACAGTTCAGGTTGGAGCTCATTCTGGAAAGGTAGGTTGTTTTATGCTTATGTTTTACTGATTATGTTTCCATTATTTGTACCAGAAACTAAGTAAAAATGAAGTTAGACTGCTATTTAGATAAAGTGATAAATGTAGGGCAGAGCTTGGACTATGAACTCTTATTCTGACTTGAGACGTGGCAACCTCAACATTCACAGGCAGAAACAAGATAACTAACTATGTACTGAATCTTGTTTTCAATGCTGTCATTTTATTTATCTATTTATTTTATCTTTCTGAATCAGGAACGAGAATAAGCATGCACAGTATGAAAAGATTAATTGAATTGTGGTGTCAATATTTTAATTTTCATCCAAAATGGATGAATCAGCCTGACTGTGAACCTAACACAAATGAATTATTTAAGGCGACGGCTGCTATCACCTGCTTTGATCTGGACTGGCCACAGTCTCAATGTTCCATCCTTATCATGGGTACAATACCACAAAATTAGGAGATTTTCTGCAGGGCTGGATTGGTAATCAATCATACCATGGGTATGTTCCTGGTGGCCTTATGCATTTTGGTACCAGTATGGAATTGTTGGGGGTTTTTCACCTAAGACTGATGGCCACATCGAGCAAGACAGTAAGAAAGAAGGAGGCTGCAATAACGACGTGGCCTTTGTCTTTTTTTTAAATGTGACTTTTAATTCTGGAAAGGGGTGGCACTCAGCTTTTGGGGAATAATCTGCAAAACTACTCGTGTTTGTCAGCAGTTATTTGTAGTGGGCCTGTGTCCAAGAAAATGTTTTGGAAACCTCCTGTCTATAGTACATCATATAGAGTGCATACATATCATATATGATATGGCCCATAAAAGGTGATTAATAAGTAAACTTGCCATCAAGGACACAGTGCTTCCATAACTCTGGAAGGAAGCAGTATGATTAGCATGTGCGCATGCATGTGTTTGCACCATTTGTGTACGTGTGTTCCGGTCCAAGCCTTCCACTACTTTAACAAATTGCGCCACAGCCCTGGTAAACTTATACTTTGTCATAAAACTTCAGCAGAAAATAAGGCAGCTCTGTGCTAATCAGCATTGTTTTTTTCCCTCCTACTTTCAGGAGAACAGCAAAAGAGCAAGTAGACTCTAGAGGGACATGCACAGGTGAAATGCAGGTAACAAAAAGCTGTTGGAAGTCCAAGCTAGATGAAAGAGGAAGCAATATAAAGGCAAAGTCATATGATGTTAAAATTGAGTTGACCTATTCTGTATTAATAACTTATGAATCATTTTAAATGTCTCCACCTCACTGTTATTTCTTGTTGAAAGTACGTAATTGTTCTTGTGCAGGTCAGCTATGATACTACACAAACAAACATCTCTCTTTCCCACGTAATGTCCACTGAGATGAAAATGAATGATGATTATCATAATTTTTCTTTCCTTGTCTCACACACTAAAATATCCATTTTGGTCCAGTTGAAAATACTTAGCAATACGTTTTGAATGTAAAATGAACAGATCTGGTTAGAATTTGATAGTATTTGTAGGTCATGGCATTCATCAAAATCATTGCTTTTTTTGTTGGATTGTTTAGAATTTGGACTAGATTGTGAATATTGAGAACAGCAATCTGTGTTGTAAGGTTATATCATTAATATAAATGGACTGTCTAACATATTTTAAAAACACATAATAATAATAATAATTTAAACATAGAAATATGCATTTCTATTCCTCCTAAAAGCCAGTCATCTCTTTCGGGTTGTTTGTGTTCAAGATGCAGTGATTGTTTCTGCACCATGCCACAAAGTTATTGACCAGTTCATTTTACTCAGCATCTTGTAAAAGGGAAACTTAACCTTATCTTAAAAGTAGAGATGATGTCTTCAAGTCACTGGTGATCCTGGGTTTGTTATTGGGGAAGTATCTCACTGTCCTTGTGGGAATAATACTCTCCACACAGAAGTTAATGTAATCTGTCAGATACTCAGTCATGGCATATCATCTCCATGTGGCTCACAGAGTGTATTCCAGTCTGTGGACTTAAGGCATCCCCACAGATATTTTGCAGCTTCCTTAGACCAATTTTTAGTGACAGTCAGTGGATCGAAATAATTAATTTGATTATACCTATAGTTGGATTATGCTCCTTATTTGGGCAAGGGCAATTATCCAATGGTGGTGAATAAATGGAATAATTGGCACAAAGCATGTCATACCCCAGTACGATAGGTGGCGCTGTACCCATTGAATAGATAGAAGAATTGAAAATAATGTTTCCATAACAAGACAAAACACGTCTGGGTTACTGTCATTGACAAACTTAACTTAAAGGTATTAGTGTCTCTGTCTTTCACTGATTCAGTGATATATGGGTTGCAATTGTTTTATTCATGCATGAAGATATGTGCAGGGTGCTAATGAGCAGTTACCTATTGAGAAATAAATTTGGTAATGTACATCTGTACTGAAATGCTAATTTGCCAAATTCTAATAGCCCTACACTGAATCACTGAGAAAACACAGATGCAACTCGGAGTTGAGGTCTAGCATCATTCAGCTGTGCAGTCGGTGCAATTACATTACTGGAATGTACTGACCCAGATATGGATGAATAAAAAAAAAAAGGCTTGACTGGAATCCCAGTCCACCCATTGTCCTCATTCATTGATTATAAAGTCATTTATTAGGGATACTTATATGTCTTTATTTTTCATATTCGTCAGAAGGTAATGAATGATGGGGACTCCTTTTTTGACCTTTACTGTGAGGAAGAAGAGGACCCTCAATCAACAGCATGTTCTGCCTGCAAGGATGACTGTCAGCACTCTGATAAAGATGATAAAGGTCAGTGAATTAACTTTTGTTTTAGCTGAAAGGCAGAGTATGATGTGTAATCCATAAGCAGCTTCATGTGAAAACATTATCATAAACATAAGGATTGTTATTTCCACAGCCTTTTGTCCTCATGCAAAGACAAAGGTGTACAATATCAGCTGCGAGTTAGTATCTCTGCCACTAGACACTCCTGCTGGTGAAGTGGACAACTACACTGTGATCAATTGTATGGATGGAGAAATTGTAAAAATGTCATCTACAAACAGAGAAGACGAACAAAACCTGCTTCAACCACCACAATCAAGTAAGTGACAGAAAAGTAAACATTTGTTAAAATGAAAAATTAGCAAGGTTTATTTTAAGACATTATGAAGTGAAACTGGTGTAGGAGCCATAATTTGGAATGTGGAAATACCTCCTCCTGATTGCAAATGTAATAATTCTCTATGTCCACAGAGACGGACCTGGAGAGCCTGTTGGAAGATCTGAGGTTGGAGAAGTATTACCACAGAGAGAGGCTTTCACTCAGCAAGATACTCGAGATTGATGAGAACATCATTACAGATGAAGCTCTTACGTGTAAATCAGACATTCCTAGGTATTTTCTAAAGAAATTGATGATGGTTAATGTGACAGCGAGAAAATCAAAATTTACATCAGTATGTGAGTCAAAGAGTGATGATGAATTGGGAACAATGGAGTTTAGTTTTGATGGTCTGCTCGACAGCTCAAACACAGATGACATGATAAACCCTCTCGACATTATCACTGCTCTCTTTCTGTGTTCTGATGGTTTTGTACAGCAAGAAATGGCACTAAAAATGTCTATGTGTCAGTTCTCTGTGCCTCTGCTGCTTCCCAACTGTGACACAAAACAGTGCACACTCATGCTGTGGGCCATGAGAGACATTGTTAAGAAGTACAGACCTCAGTATCTTTTAGAATCCAAAGGCTTCATTGAAGAAAGAATTGTTCATTCTGAACTTCCAATGATCTCTTTTGTGAGACTGGGTGAGTGCTCCTTGTCTAAATCACAGATCCTCAATAAGCTTCTGAGCAGTTCTGAGCAGAACCATGATGCCTTTGTTCATCGTGACATGGAGTGTGGAGACAGTCCAAGAAAAATATCCAATGGACTGACTGAAATTACCTGGTACCTTCCTTGTGGGAACACAAACATGGACATTTTTGTTGAGCCAGTTGCTATAGCTAACCTTCATGGTGACATTTCTTCATTTGAGGCACAATATTCCTTTCTGTGTCAGACCTCTGCAGCAGTTTTTGTGTTTTTTGACCATTTGGACCCTGAATGTGAGATCCTTACAAACCAAAACCACAAAGCACAGATCTTCTTGGTCGGCAACCATCAAAGCAAACACTTCAGTTTAGATGCTCTAAAAAAAATAGCAATGAAGTTAGGTTTGAAAAAAAACAACATCCTTATAAAGACGAAACAAACAAATGATGCAGACTTTGTCCAGTGTTTGAGGAAAACTGTCAGTGATGTTGTTGAGAACTCAAAGATGAAGATGCCAATAGAGCAGATGGTCAACATTGCCCATGAACTGGGAATCTTGGTTGATGAAGACTCTCCTGAGTGCCAGGCTGGAAAGAAAAACGCAGATGCCATCACTGCAGAAATTGAAGACATGCTTAAATACAAAGAAGCTCAGCTTCCTCTGCAAGGACAAATATGGAAGGATCTGACTTGCTTAGAGAAGGAAGAATTTCGGCTTCGGAAAGTTGGTTCTGAAAACACAGAACAGTACAAGAGTAATCTTCAGGAGCAGAGGGAACAACTGAGGAAAAAGCAGAACTCTTATGACATGTCATCAGCTATGAGTTGCTTCATCAATGCGATATCCAGCCCAGGAGCAGAGAGGCGTTATTTCTTGAAATGGATGAGAATGAACCTGGATAACGTGTCTCGTATTAAACTGTCTGGACTCAGGAAGCTGTACAAAGAAAAGTGCAAAGATTCAGAGAACAAAGAAGAGATCAAAGAAATTGACAGACAACTTTCCAACAGCTCACTGGGGACTGAACACTTCTTTCGTGAAATGGGTCAGATCTATGAAGCTTCACTTTCTCTTCCAGAAACACATCCATCACGTCAACAACTGCAACATCTCCCCAAACTCTGTGCACAGCTGTTACTGGATGGATTTCCTCTGGAGCTTGTAGATGGAGATGCTTCCAACATACCTCTCAGATGGGTGAGTGACGTTCTCTCTCAGCTCAATGACTCGGCGTCTTCAAAGAACAAGATACTGGTTGTCACAGTTCTTGGAGTCCAGAGCACAGGAAAGTCCACTCTGCTTAACACCATGTTTGGAGTGCAGTTCGCAGTCAGCAGTGGTCGATGTACTCGAGGTGCCTTCATGCTGCTCATCAAAGTCAACGAAGACATGAAAACAGTTCTCAACTGTGACTTCATGGTGATCATCGACACTGAGGGCTTAAAGTCACCGGAGCTCGCACAGCTGGATAACAGCCATGAACATGATAATGAGCTCGCAACACTTGTTGTGGGGTTGAGTGATATCACCATTATCAATGTTGCAATGGAGAATTCAACAGAAATGAAGGACATCCTGCAGATCGTGGTGCATGCTTTTCTCAGGATGAAAGAGGTGGGAAAAAAGCCTAAATGTCAGTTTGTCCACCAGAACGTTTCCGACGTTTCAGCCCATGAGAAGAACCTACGAGACAGGAAACTGCTCTTACAACAGCTGAATGAGATGACCCAAGCAGCAGCCAAAATGGAAAGGAAAGAGAAGAACAAGAGCTTCACTGATGTGATGGAGTACAGTGCAGACACTGGGAACTGCTACGTTCCAGGACTCTGGAATGGAAACCCACCAATGGCACCAGTCAATGCAGGATACAGTGAGGCTGTGTATGAGCTGAAGAAAAACATCATCCAACAACTGGGAAAGTGTCAGTCATCTGCTAACAATATCCTGGAGTTTAGAGAGTGGATGACCAGCCTGTGGAACGCAGTAAAGCATGAAAACTTCATCTTCAGCTTCAGAAACAGCCTCGTGGCTGATGCATACATCAGGCTCTGCACAGAGTTCAACAAATGGGAGTGGGAGTTCAAAAAAGAAATGTACACCTGGGTAACCAATGCAGAGACAAGAATTTCAAATTTTGGCACAGTTCCTGCAAACCCTGACATATCTGACATGACAGAATTCCTCTCTCAGTTAAAAAGTGAAGCTGTCACTGTGCTGTGCCAAGGGGAGAAAAAGATCCTTGACAATCTGAAGGAATACTTCAAGCAAACAGAGGGTCATGTCTATCTGGTTGAACGATACAGGGAGGAATTCTCAAACAGTGCAAAGAGTCTTCGAAAAGAACTGGAGCGCTCCATAAGTAACCAGCTCACAGCAGCAGCTGACATCAGACGAGGAATGACAGAACTCGATCAAATCAAGGAAAACCACACAAAAGAAATAGAAAAAGCAGTGTGTGCATTAATTGAAGAATGTCGAACGAAAAAAGCTCAGATGACAGACAGAGAGCTGGACAAAGAGTTTGAAAAGATGTGGAGTCAAACACTCGAAAAACTGTCTTTCTCTAAGCAAAAGACAGCAGATGTTTTCACCAGCGTGTCTCACTGTCTGAGAGCAAATTTATCACACAAGGGGAGTCATGCATGTGAACTGATGAGCACGACAAATCTGAGAGATTGTGGGTTGAAGCCTTTCAAATACACAGCTGAAAGATTGTGGGAAAAATTTGTAGGTTGGTTCAGCTTAAAAGATCTGGTAAAGGCCAGACAAAGTTTGGCTGACAGCATCATAGCTGCTTGCAACAACTCTGTAGATGAGAAATTGAAAAGACAAACCAACTACCATGATACTTATAGTCAGGAGATCCTTCACATCATTGATGAGAGGCTGCAAACCAATTCAGATGTTGGCACAGACATTGAGTTTGAGGTTTCTCTAAAGCAGCACATCTGTGGATCTGCAGCCAGAGAGTTTCAGAAAATGAATGAAGAATTCATAGAAGCAAATGATCCTTACAGACGTCTGGTTAACAACAAAGAAATGTTTCGTTCAGATTTCCAAGACGTATTCCATAAACGAGACCAGTGCCAGAAGAAGGCTGACGAATTCACCAACAACTGCTTGAAGCCTGCTGTTGAAAATTTTGTTAACCGTTTCCTGAGCCCTGATATCATTGATGAAATGCTGACAAAGGAGCAATTCAGCACACGAATCTCATTTCAGTATTCAATCTTACTGGATTTGCTTTCAAAGCGTGACTTCAAAAACTACCTGGACTACATTAACTCATATGAGGATTATGTTAAATCATGGATATTGGACCAAATTGTGGAGTGTTTCTCAGATGGGGTTACAATAAAAAGGTTTGTGGACAAACATCTTCTGTCAATCATCAACAATATAGATGGTGCTATCAAAGAGGCAGAAACAAAAAAGAATGGCAACCTGAAGACATTTGTAGAAGACATCTGCAAAGAGCTCGGTGATAAATTGGTCATTTCCCAGAAGGATCTTCGTGATTTAATGGTCCTGAACAATGCCGACACGGAGCCGTTTGCACATTCACTCAAAGTGTGTTTAAAAGAGCTGGGACACACTCTGAGAGAAGAGTTTAAAGAAAACGACATCCAAACGAAACTAACTCAACTCCACGTAAAGCCTCAGGATGAGCTTTTCGACAGAGTGATTGGTTGTGGCAAACAGTGTCCATTCTGCAATGTCCCATGTGAGGCAGGAGGAAAAGGTCACAGCGAGCACTTTGCTTCACTGCATCGATCACAGGGCTTTGGTACTTGTAGGTGGGACAGAACAGGGAAACTTGCTCATGAAATATGCACTTCTCTTGTGAATAGTGATGCAAGATTTAACACTGGTTTTACAAACGGATACCATCCGTTCAAGAGTTACATGGAAATTTTCCCACACTGGAAAATTGTTACAGATGTGAGCCTTCAGGCATCAGATTATTGGAAATATGTGATGGCAAAGTACAACAACGACTTTTCCAAAGAGTTTGATGCAAAGCCTGCTGACATCCCTGAATGTTGGACAAAAATCACAAAAATTCAGGCAAAAGCGAGCCTTCAAGAGTCGTTCAGCATCAAACATTCATAAAAACATTTCTCTTGAGTCGCTCCCGGTGTCAGAAGTACATGTTCTATGTTTTGGGTTCACTTTATTTTTCATTTTGTAAAAAGTAAAAAACCCTTATAATTATTACATTAGTTCATTCAACAATAGTTTAAGATGCTATAATTTCATTCAGATATCTTTTTTTTTATTTCTATGTTTTAGAAAATGCAGTGTAAGAAAATAAAATCTAAAAGTCATCTTTGCTAGTTTAATGGCGCACATCTTATACAAATTAATCTGTTTTGTTTTAAATATTATTACTGTTATCATACCACTGAAGGAAGAACTTAGCCAAAGCAAATTGAAGCAAAGAAAATGTTCTTCATCACTTTTCATTAATGTTTCCAAAGTTTGTTTTTTGTTTCTTTGAAACTTTTTTTTTCTTATACTAAAGATGAAGCAGTTAGCATGTAATTATTAAGCTGTCATGCTCTGAATTTAAAATCATACACATTCATTGTATTGAAGGATAATTCTGTTTTTTAAGAATGCTGGACGATTAAGCGGTGCTGTCATTAGTCTAATTATGAAATTAATTTGGAGCTGCTGACCTATTTGAGTTTTCTGATTTCATTTATTCATACTTTTAAATTTTATACTGTTTCGAGGCATTTTCCATTTTATATGTGCCATTTATTAGCCTGTCACTGAAGAGACAAAAGTTTCAGTTTGACTGTCAATGTCTTTAATGTTTCCCCTTCAGAGTCACATCGTTATCGCACTGACTGAGTTTAAGTTGAAGATTCATGTGAGTGTGTAAATAAACTTATCGTTTGTTTCCCATCGTACAGCGTTAATTTGTGTCAACTGCTGATATGACACAAGATCTGTATGTGTACTCAGTGATATGCAAGAAGCCTTGTTTAGAGAATTTATCATCTTCACAGATGGCTGTTAAAACGATAGATGTCAGACAATGGTAGACTTTGTCCTGTTCCCACTTAAATGTCTAACTTTTGATATGTATTCTTTGTTTAATCGTGAATAAAACACTGATTTATAAGATTCCAAATGATTGCTTTGTTTTATTTACATTTTGCACAGCATCCCAAATGTTTTAGAGTGGGGGTTGGAAACACAGTGAGATCTTCATACTTTTCAACTGAATGAAACAATTTTGGCATCTCCTATGGCAATAGCAGTATCCAATATCAGCAGTGACTCACTGTCCCGGCAGTGGGACTGGGTTGTCCCATTCTTACTGAGAGGTCAAGCCAAAAATGACTCTTTTAAATTCAACACTAACTATTGAACTGAATGTCTTAAAGATACAACAAAACCTCTCAGATCTAAAACCATATAAGGAAGGTTATATCAGGCCATTTCCCATAAGAGGCGTGATTTCTTGTAAACTGCATCATACCGAAACTGAAAGTAGTTTCAGCCACCAGAGGACAATAAAAGGAGGGGTGTGCAAAGCATCACTGCTCAGACATATACAGTTCTGTGTGGAGTTAACTTTAGAGGACAAACCCCTGTCAGTACATGACAAGAAAGACTCTTTCATGAAGAAATTGGGTTTTGCCCTGAGCAGAACTTTTCCTAAGTTAGGTCATTTCATGCTGTTTATTTTTAGGTTACCATCACATTATTTGTGCAATGAGACTGAAAATGATGAGAAGTAATAATGTGAAAAATGAATGATTTCTGAATTGCTTTCTGAGCTTGTGCTAAAACTCATTGTGACTTCAATCATGTGGCAAATTCAGCCAGCCAGTCAAAGAGAAACACAATGAAAACAAACAAAGAATAGATAAAGTAACAAAGTCAACTTAAGGGATTCAACTACAAAACTGTTACTTTTTGATGGAAATTTCGGAAGAAAATCCATAAAACACATGTAGCATTTCTGCTCATGGCTTTTTTTGAATTGCTAACATTACTTGTCTCTTGAATCCTCTTGCTTGTGCTCTTTTTATGTTCATTACATTTCGAAGGTGGAGACCAAGAAAGAGATGATTAATACATTACAAAATAGACATATATATCTATATAATATACTGTACATGTACATGAATATTGAATTTGGTGTATCAGTTTACACCCAGTTTGTTGGGATGGATCTCACATTTAGAACTATGATCAATTGGAAGTTGATCCACAATATTTAGTCTAGCTCATAAAAATATAGGACCCAGTGTTGTTTTCAGCAGTTAAGATAAAAAGTTGCGATATAAATGCAGTTCACTTAACCTTAACGGTGAACTTCTACAGGGAATAAAACTCAAATAAAATTCAAAAACCAAAACCTAACATTCCAAAAATCCAAAGGTTACACAGCACTTGAAGTCAGTCATACATTTCAACAAAATATGTTAAACTCAGTTGTTTTTATATTTTCTGTGAAATTCTGACATTTAATCTCAGAAATAATTTCTGGTCAAAAAGCAGAAAAAAGGTCAGGAAATAGCACAGGAAGCACAGAGGTATTGTAGGGTGGTGTGTAACCTTAAGAAGCTGCTGAATACATGACACGCTTCAGACCCTATGGAGTGGTTGTCCCATTGTTACTGAGAGGTCAAGCCAAAAATGACTCTTTGTCCACTTGAAAAATCTTGAAATTGTTTCCAAACAGCTCTTCAGTAAATGCAAATTTGAATCTGTTCAAAATAACTTGTAGGTTAATACAGCTGTACAGTAGATGTTCTGTTATGTAACAACTTAGAACCTATCTCTTCACCTAAATTAAACATGAAGACCCATATGTGTAGGATCTAAGGAAAAATATGCACTTAACAATGAACTCGGATCAGTTTTGACCTACATTTTTACGCCGAAGTCTAACTTCATACTTCATTTGAGAGTAAAATGTATAAATTAAGCCTTGTGTTTAAATTCAACACTAACTATTGAACTGAATGTCTTAAAGATACAACAAAACCTCTCAGATCTAAAACCATATAAGGAAGGTTATATCAGGCCATTTCCCATAAGAGGCGTGATTTCTTGTAAACTGCATCATACCGAAACTGAAAGTAGTTTCAGCCACCAGAGGACAATAAAAGGAGGGGTGTGCAAAGCATCACTGCTCAGACATATACAGTTCTGTGTGGAGTTAACTTTAGAGGACAAACCCCTGTCAGTACATAACAAGAAAGACTCTTTCATGAAGAAATTGGGTTTTGCCCTGAGCAGAACTTTTCCTAAGGTAGGTCATTTCATGCTGTTTATTTTTAGGTTACCATCACATTATTTGTGCAATGAGACTGAAAATGATGAGAAGCAATAATGTGAAAAATGAATGATTTCTGAATTGCTTTCTGAGCTTGTGCTAAAACACATTGTGACTTCAATCATGTGGCAAATTCAGCCAGCCAGTCAAAGAGAAACACAATGAAAACAAACAAAGAATAGATAAAGTAACAAAGTCAACTTAAGGGATTCAACTACAAAACTGTTACTTTTTGATGGAAATTTCGGAAGAAAATCCATAAAACACATGTAGCATTTCTGCTCATGGCTTTTTTTGAATTGCTAACATTACTTGTCTCTTGAATCCTCTTGCTTGTGCTCTTTTTATGTTCATTACATTTCGAAGGTGGAGACCAAGAAAGAGATGATTAATACATTACAAAATAGACATATATATCTATATAATATACTGTACATGTACATGAATATTGAATTTGGTGTATCAGTTTACACCCAGTTTGTTGGGATGGATCTCACATTTAGAACTATGATCAATTGGAAGTTGATCCACAATATTTAGTCTAGCTCATAAAAATATAGGACCCAGTGTTGTTTTCAGCAGTTAAGATAAAAAGTTGCGATATAAATGCAGTTCACTTAACCTTAACGGTGAACTTCTACAGGGAATAAAACTCAAATAAAATTCAAAAACCAAAACCTAACATTCCAAAAATCCAAAGGTTACACAGCACTTGAAGTCAGTCATACATTTCAACAAAATATGTTAAACTCAGTTGTTTTTATATTTTCTGTGAAATTCTGACATTTAATCTCAGAAATAATTTCTGGTCAAAAAGCAGAAAAAAGGTCAGGAAATAGCACAGGAAGCACAGAGGTATTGTAGGGTGGTGTGTAACCTTAAGAAGCTGCTGAATACATGACACGCTTCAGACCCTATGGAGTGGTTGTCCCATTGTTACTGAGAGGTCAAGCCAAAAATGACTCTTTGTCCACTTGAAAAATCTTGAAATTGTTTCCAAACAGCTCTTCAGTAAATGCAAATTTGAATCTGTTCAAAATAACTTGTAGGTTAATACAGCTGTACAGTAGATGTTCTGTTATGTAACAACTTAGAACCTATCTCTTCACCTAAATTAAACATGAAGACCCATATGTGTAGGATCTAAGGAAAAATATGCACTTAACAATGAACTCGGATCAGTTTTGACCTACATTTTTACGCCGAAGTCTAACTTCATACTTCATTTGAGAGTAAAATGTATAAATTAAGCCTTGTGTTTAAATTCAACACTAACTATTGAACTGAATGTCTTAAAGATACAACAAAACCTCTCAGATCTAAAACCATATAAGGAAGGTTATATCAGGCCATTTCCCATAAGAGGCGTGATTTCTTGTAAACTGCATCATACCGAAACTGAAAGTAGTTTCAGCCACCAGAGGACAATAAAAGGAGGGGTGTGCAAAGCATCACTGCTCAGACATATACAGTTCTGTGTGGAGTTAACTTTAGAGGACAAACCCCTGTCAGTACATGACAAGAAAGACTCTTTCATGAAGAAATTGGGTTTTGCCCTGAGCAGAACTTTTCCTAAGGTAGGTCATTTCATGCTGTTTATTTTTAGGTTACCATCACATTATTTGTGCAATGAGACTGAAAATGATGAGAAGTAATAATGTGAAAAATGAATGATTTCTGAATTGCTTTCTGAGCTTGTGCTAAAACTCATTGTGACTTCAATCATGTGGCAAATTCAGCCAGCCAGTCAAAGAGAAACACAATGAAAACAAACAAAGAATAGATAAAGTAACAAAGTCAACTTAAGGGATTCAACTACAAAACTGTTACTTTTTGATGGAAATTTCGGAAGAAAATCCATAAAACACATGTAGCATTTCTGCTCATGGCTTTTTTTGAATTGCTAACATTACTTGTCTCTTGAATCCTCTTGCTTGTGCTCTTTTTATGTTCATTACATTTCGAAGGTGGAGACCAAGAAAGAGATGATTAATACATTACAAAATAGACATATATATCTATATAATATACTGTACATGTACATGAATATTGAATTTGGTGTATCAGTTTACACCCAGTTTGTTGGGATGGATCTCACATTTAGAACTATGATCAATTGGAAGTTGATCCACAATATTTAGTCTAGCTCATAAAAATATAGGACCCAGTGTTGTTTTCAGCAGTTAAGATAAAAAGTTGCGATATAAATGCAGTTCACTTAACCTTAACGGTGAACTTCTACAGGGAATAAAACTCAAATAAAATTCAAAAACCAAAACCTAACATTCCAAAAATCCAAAGGTTACACAGCACTTGAAGTCAGTCATACATTTCAACAAAATATGTTAAACTCAGTTGTTTTTATATTTTCTGTGAAATTCTGACATTTAATCTCAGAAATAATTTCTGGTCAAAAAGCAGAAAAAAGGTCAGGAAATAGCACAGGAAGCACAGAGGTATTGTAGGGTGGTGTGTAACCTTAAGAAGCTGCTGAATACATGACACGCTTCAGACCCTATGGAGTGGTTGTCCCATTGTTACTGAGAGGTCAAGCCAAAAATGACTCTTTGTCCACTTGAAAAATCTTGAAATTGTTTCCAAACAGCTCTTCAGTAAATGCAAATTTGAATCTGTTCAAAATAACTTGTAGGTTAATACAGCTGTACAGTAGATGTTCTGTTATGTAACAACTTAGAACCTATCTCTTCACCTAAATTAAACATGAAGACCCATATGTGTAGGATCTAAGGAAAAATATGCACTTAACAATGAACTCGGATCAGTTTTGACCTACATTTTTACGCCGAAGTCTAACTTCATACTTCATTTGAGAGTAAAATGTATAAATTAAGCCTTGTGTTTAAATTAACACTAACTATTGAACTGAATGTCTTAAAGATACAACAAAACCTCTCAGATCTAAAACCATATAAGGAAGGTTATATCAGGCCATTTCCCATAAGAGGCGTGATTTCTTGTAAACTGCATCATACCGAAACTGAAAGTAGTTTCAGCCACCAGAGGACAATAAAAGGAGGGGTGTGCAAAGCATCACTGCTCAGACATATACAGTTCTGTGTGGAGTTAACTTTAGAGGACAAACCCCTGTCAGTACATAACAAGAAAGACTCTTTCATGAAGAAATTGGGGTTTTGCCCTGAGCAGAACTTTTCCTAAGGTAGGTCATTTCATGCTGTTTATTTTTAGGTTACCATCACATTATTTGTGCAATGAGACTGAAAATGATGAGAAGTAATAATGTGAAAAATGAATGATTTCTGAATTGCTTTCTGAGCTTGTGCTAAAACTCATTGTGACTTCAATCATGTGGCAAATTCAGCCAGCCAGTCAAAGAGAAACACAATGAAAACAAACAAAGAATAGATAAAGTAACAAAGTCAACTTAAGGGATTCAACTACAAAACTGTTACTTTTTGATGGAAATTTCGGAAGAAAATCCATAAAACACATGTAGCATTTCTGCTCATGGCTTTTTTTGAATTGCTAACATTACTTGTCTCTTGAATCCTCTTGCTTGTGCTCTTTTTATGTTCATTACATTTCGAAGGTGGAGACCAAGAAAGAGATGATTAATACATTACAAAATAGACATATATATCTATATAATATACTGTACATGTACATGAATATTGAATTTGGTGTATCAGTTTACACCCAGTTTGTTGGGATGGATCTCACATTTAGAACTATGATCAATTGGAAGTTGATCCACAATATTTAGTCTAGCTCATAAAAATATAGGACCCAGTGTTGTTTTCAGCAGTTAAGATAAAAAGTTGCGATATAAATGCAGTTCACTTAACCTTAACGGTGAACTTCTACAGGGAATAAAACTCAAATAAAATTCAAAAACCAAAACCTAACATTCCAAAAATCCAAAGGTTACACAGCACTTGAAGTCAGTCATACATTTCAACAAAATATGTTAAACTCAGTTGTTTTTATATTTTCTGTGAAATTCTGACATTTAATCTCAGAAATAATTTCTGGTCAAAAAGCAGAAAAAAGGTCAGGAAATAGCACAGGAAGCACAGAGGTATTGTAGGGTGGTGTGTAACCTTAAGAAGCTGCTGAATACATGACACGCTTCAGACCCTATGGAGTGGTTGTCCCATTGTTACTGAGAGGTCAAGCCAAAAATGACTCTTTGTCCACTTGAAAAATCTTGAAATTGTTTCCAAACAGCTCTTCAGTAAATGCAAATTTGAATCTGTTCAAAATAACTTGTAGGTTAATACAGCTGTACAGTAGATGTTCTGTTATGTAACAACTTAGAACCTATCTCTTCACCTAAATTAAACATGAAGACCCATATGTGTAGGATCTAAGGAAAAATATGCACTTAACAATGAACTCGGATCAGTTTTGACCTACATTTTTACGCCGAAGTCTAACTTCATACTTCATTTGAGAGTAAAATGTATAAATTAAGCCTTGTGTTTAAATTCAACACTAACTATTGAACTGAATGTCTTAAAGATACAACAAAACCTCTCAGATCTAAAACCATATAAGGAAGGTTATATCAGGCCATTTCCCATAAGAGGCGTGATTTCTTGTAAACTGCATCATACCGAAACTGAAAGTAGTTTCAGCCACCAGAGGACAATAAAAGGAGGGGTGTGCAAAGCATCACTGCTCAGACATATACAGTTCTGTGTGGAGTTAACTTTAGAGGACAAACCCCTGTCAGTACATGACAAGAAAGACTCTTTCATGAAGAAATTGGGTTTTGCCCTGAGCAGAACTTTTCCTAAGGTAGGTCATTTCATGCTGTTTATTTTTAGGTTACCATCACATTATTTGTGCAATGAGACTGAAAATGATGAGAAGTAATAATGTGAAAAATGAATGATTTCTGAATTGCTTTCTGAGCTTGTGCTAAAACTCATTGTGACTTCAATCATGTGGCAAATTCAGCCAGCCAGTCAAAGAGAAACACAATGAAAACAAACAAAGAATAGATAAAGTAACAAAGTCAACTTAAGGGATTCAACTACAAAACTGTTACTTTTTGATGGAAATTTCGGAAGAAAATCCATAAAACACATGTAGCATTTCTGCTCATGGCTTTTTTTGAATTGCTAACATTACTTGTCTCTTGAATCCTCTTGCTTGTGCTCTTTTTATGTTCATTACATTTCGAAGGTGGAGACCAAGAAAGAGATGATTAATACATTACAAAATAGACATATATATCTATATAATATACTGTACATGTACATGAATATTGAATTTGGTGTATCAGTTTACACCCAGTTTGTTGGGATGGATCTCACATTTAGAACTATGATCAATTGGAAGTTGATCCACAATATTTAGTCTAGCTCATAAAAATATAGGACCCAGTGTTGTTTTCAGCAGTTAAGATAAAAAGTTGCGATATAAATGCAGTTCACTTAACCTTAACGGTGAACTTCTACAGGGAATAAAACTCAAATAAAATTCAAAAACCAAAACCTAACATTCCAAAAATCCAAAGGTTACACAGCACTTGAAGTCAGTCATACATTTCAACAAAATATGTTAAACTCAGTTGTTTTTATATTTTCTGTGAAATTCTGACATTTAATCTCAGAAATAATTTCTGGTCAAAAAGCAGAAAAAAGGTCAGGAAATAGCACAGGAAGCACAGAGGTATTGTAGGGTGGTGTGTAACCTTAAGAAGCTGCTGAATACATGACACGCTTCAGACCCTATGGAGTGGTTGTCCCATTGTTACTGAGAGGTCAAGCCAAAAATGACTCTTTGTCCACTTGAAAAATCTTGAAATTGTTTCCAAACAGCTCTTCAGTAAATGCAAATTTGAATCTGTTCAAAATAACTTGTAGGTTAATACAGCTGTACAGTAGATGTTCTGTTATGTAACAACTTAGAACCTATCTCTTCACCTAAATTAAACATGAAGACCCATATGTGTAGGATCTAAGGAAAAATATGCACTTAACAATGAACTCGGATCAGTTTTGACCTACATTTTTACGCCGAAGTCTAACTTCATACTTCATTTGAGAGTAAAATGTATAAATTAAGCCTTGTGTTTAAATTCAACACTAACTATTGAACTGAATGTCTTAAAGATACAACAAAACCTCTCAGATCTAAAACCATATAAGGAAGGTTATATCAGGCCATTTCCCATAAGAGGCGTGATTTCTTGTAAACTGCATCATACCGAAACTGAAAGTAGTTTCAGCCACCAGAGGACAATAAAAGGAGGGGTGTGCCAAGCATCACTGCTCAGACATATACAGTTCTGTGTGGAGTTAACTTTAGAGGACAAACCCCTGTCAGTACATAACAAGAAAGACTCTTTCATGAAGAAATTGGGTTTTGCCCTGAGCAGAACTTTTCCTAAGGTAGGTCATTTCATGCTGTTTATTTTTAGGTTACCATCACATTATTTGTGCAATGAGACTGAAAATGATGAGAAGCAATAATGTGAAAAATGAATGATTTCTGAATTGCTTTCTGAGCTTGTGCTAAAACACATTGTGACTTCAATCATGTGGCAAATTCAGCCAGCCAGTCAAAGAGAAACACAATGAAAACAAACAAAGAATAGATAAAGTAACAAAGTCAACTTAAGGGATTCAACTACAAAACTGTTACTTTTTGATGGAAATTTCGGAAGAAAATCCATAAAACACATGTAGCATTTCTGCTCATGGCTTTTTTTGAATTGCTAACATTACTTGTCTCTTGAATCCTCTTGCTTGTGCTCTTTTTATGTTCATTACATTTCGAAGGTGGAGACCAAGAAAGAGATGATTAATACATTACAAAATAGACATATATATCTATATAATATACTGTACATGTACATGAATATTGAATTTGGTGTATCAGTTTACACCCAGTTTGTTGGGATGGATCTCACATTTAGAACTATGATCAATTGGAAGTTGATCCACAATATTTAGTCTAGCTCATAAAAATATAGGACCCAGTGTTGTTTTCAGCAGTTAAGATAAAAAGTTGCGATATAAATGCAGTTCACTTAACCTTAACGGTGAACTTCTACAGGGAATAAAACTCAAATAAAATTCAAAAACCAAAACCTAACATTCCAAAAATCCAAAGGTTACACAGCACTTGAAGTCAGTCATACATTTCAACAAAATATGTTAAACTCAGTTGTTTTTATATTTTCTGTGAAATTCTGACATTTAATCTCAGAAATAATTTCTGGTCAAAAAGCAGAAAAAAGGTCAGGAAATAGCACAGGAAGCACAGAGGTATTGTAGGGTGGTGTGTAACCTTAAGAAGCTGCTGAATACATGACACGCTTCAGACCCTATGGAGTGGTTGTCCCATTGTTACTGAGAGGTCAAGCCAAAAATGACTCTTTGTCCACTTGAAAAATCTTGAAATTGTTTCCAAACAGCTCTTCAGTAATTGCAAATTTGAATCTGTTCAAAATAACTTGTAGGTTAATACAGCTGTACAGTAGATGTTCTGTTATGTAACAACTTAGAACCTATCTCTTTACCTAAATTAAACATGAAGACCCATATGTGTAGGATCTAAGGAAAAATATGCACTTAACAATGAACTCGGATCAGTTTTGACCTACATTTTTACGCCGAAGTCTAACTTCATACTTCATTTGAGAGTAAAATGTATAAATTAAGCCTTGTGTTTAAATTCAACACTAACTATTGAACTGAATGTCTTAAAGATACAACAAAACCTCTCAGATCTAAAACCATATAAGGAAGGTTATATCAGGCCATTTCCCATAAGAGGCGTGATTTCTTGTAAACTGCATCATACCGAAACTGAAAGTAGTTTCAGCCACCAGAGGACAATAAAAGGAGGGGTGTGCAAAGCATCACTGCTCAGACATATACAGTTCTGTGTGGAGTTAACTTTAGAGGACAAACCCCTGTCAGTACATGACAAGAAAGACTCTTTCATGAAGAAATTGGGTTTTGCCCTGAGCAGAACTTTTCCTAAGGTAGGTCATTTCATGCTGTTTATTTTTAGGTTACCATCACATTATTTGTGCAATGAGACTGAAAATGATGAGAAGTAATAATGTGAAAAATGAATGATTTCTGAATTGCTTTCTGAGCTTGTGCTAAAACTCATTGTGACTTCAATCATGTGGCAAATTCAGCCAGCCAGTCAAAGAGAAACACAATGAAAACAAACAAAGAATAGATAAAGTAACAAAGTCAACTTAAGGGATTCAACTACAAAACTGTTACTTTTTGATGGAAATTTCGGAAGAAAATCCATAAAACACATGTAGCATTTCTGCTCATGGCTTTTTTTGAATTGCTAACATTACTTGTCTCTTGAATCCTCTTGCTTGTGCTCTTTTTATGTTCATTACATTTCGAAGGTGGAGACCAAGAAAGAGATGATTAATACATTACAAAATAGACATATATATCTATATAATATACTGTACATGTACATGAATATTGAATTTGGTGTATCAGTTTACACCCAGTTTGTTGGGATGGATCTCACATTTAGAACTATGATCAATTGGAAGTTGATCCACAATATTTAGTCTAGCTCATAAAAATATAGGACCCAGTGTTGTTTTCAGCAGTTAAGATAAAAAGTTGCGATATAAATGCAGTTCACTTAACCTTAACGGTGAACTTCTACAGGGAATAAAACTCAAATAAAATTCAAAAACCAAAACCTAACATTCCAAAAATCCAAAGGTTACACAGCACTTGAAGTCAGTCATACATTTCAACAAAATATGTTAAACTCAGTTGTTTTTATATTTTCTGTGAAATTCTGACATTTAATCTCAGAAATAATTTCTGGTCAAAAAGCAGAAAAAAGGTCAGGAAATAGCACAGGAAGCACAGAGGTATTGTAGGGTGGTGTGTAACCTTAAGAAGCTGCTGAATACATGACACGCTTCAGACCCTATGGAGTGGTTGTCCCATTGTTACTGAGAGGTCAAGCCAAAAATGACTCTTTGTCCACTTGAAAAATCTTGAAATTGTTTCCAAACAGCTCTTCAGTAAATGCAAATTTGAATCTGTTCAAAATAACTTGTAGGTTAATACAGCTGTACAGTAGATGTTCTGTTATGTAACAACTTAGAACCTATCTCTTCACCTAAATTAAACATGAAGACCCATATGTGTAGGATCTAAGGAAAAATATGCACTTAACAATGAACTCGGATCAGTTTTGACCTACATTTTTACGCCGAAGTCTAACTTCATACTTCATTTGAGAGTAAAATGTATAAATTAAGCCTTGTGTTTAAATTCAACACTAACTATTGAACTGAATGTCTTAAAGATACAACAAAACCTCTCAGATCTAAAACCATATAAGGAAGGTTATATCAGGCCATTTCCCATAAGAGGCGTGATTTCTTGTAAACTGCATCATACCGAAACTGAAAGTAGTTTCAGCCACCAGAGGACAATAAAAGGAGGGGTGTGCAAAGCATCACTGCTCAGACATATACAGTTCTGTGTGGAGTTAACTTTAGAGGACAAACCCCTGTCAGTACATAACAAGAAAGACTCTTTCATGAAGAAATTGGGTTTTGCCCTGAGCAGAACTTTTCCTAAGGTAGGTCATTTCATGCTGTTTATTTTTAGGTTACCATCACATTATTTGTGCAATGAGACTGAAAATGATGAGAAGCAATAATGTGAAAAATGAATGATTTCTGAATTGCTTTCTGAGCTTGTGCTAAAACACATTGTGACTTCAATCATGTGGCAAATTCAGCCAGCCAGTCAAAGAGAAACACAATGAAAACAAACAAAGAATAGATAAAGTAACAAAGTCAACTTAAGGGATTCAACTACAAAACTGTTACTTTTTGATGGAAATTTCGGAAGAAAATCCATAAAACACATGTAGCATTTCTGCTCATGGCTTTTTTTGAATTGCTAACATTACTTGTCTCTTGAATCCTCTTGCTTGTGCTCTTTTTATGTTCATTACATTTCGAAGGTGGAGACCAAGAAAGAGATGATTAATACATTACAAAATAGACATATATATCTATATAATATACTGTACATGTACATGAATATTGAATTTGGTGTATCAGTTTACACCCAGTTTGTTGGGATGGATCTCACATTTAGAACTATGATCAATTGGAAGTTGATCCACAATATTTAGTCTAGCTCATAAAAATATAGGACCCAGTGTTGTTTTCAGCAGTTAAGATAAAAAGTTGCGATATAAATGCAGTTCACTTAACCTTAACGGTGAACTTCTACAGGGAATAAAACTCAAATAAAATTCAAAAACCAAAACCTAACATTCCAAAAATCCAAAGGTTACACAGCACTTGAAGTCAGTCATACATTTCAACAAAATATGTTAAACTCAGTTGTTTTTATATTTTCTGTGAAATTCTGACATTTAATCTCAGAAATAATTTCTGGTCAAAAAGCAGAAAAAAGGTCAGGAAATAGCACAGGAAGCACAGAGGTATTGTAGGGTGGTGTGTAACCTTAAGAAGCTGCTGAATACATGACACGCTTCAGACCCTATGGAGTGGTTGTCCCATTGTTACTGAGAGGTCAAGCCAAAAATGACTCTTTGTCCACTTGAAAAATCTTGAAATTGTTTCCAAACAGCTCTTCAGTAAATGCAAATTTGAATCTGTTCAAAATAACTTGTAGGTTAATACAGCTGTACAGTAGATGTTCTGTTATGTAACAACTTAGAACCTATCTCTTCACCTAAATTAAACATGAAGACCCATATGTGTAGGATCTAAGGAAAAATATGCACTTAACAATGAACTCGGATCAGTTTTGACCTACATTTTTACGCCGAAGTCTAACTTCATACTTCATTTGAGAGTAAAATGTATAAATTAAGCCTTGTGTTTAAATTCAACACTAACTATTGAACTGAATGTCTTAAAGATACAACAAAACCTCTCAGATCTAAAACCATATAAGGAAGGTTATATCAGGCCATTTCCCATAAGAGGCGTGATTTCTTGTAAACTGCATCATACCGAAACTGAAAGTAGTTTCAGCCACCAGAGGACAATAAAAGGAGGGGTGTGCAAAGCATCACTGCTCAGACATATACAGTTCTGTGTGGAGTTAACTTTAGAGGACAAACCCCTGTCAGTACATGACAAGAAAGACTCTTTCATGAAGAAATTGGGTTTTGCCCTGAGCAGAACTTTTCCTAAGGTAGGTCATTTCATGCTGTTTATTTTTAGGTTACCATCACATTATTTGTGCAATGAGACTGAAAATGATGAGAAGTAATAATGTGAAAAATGAATGATTTCTGAATTGCTTTCTGAGCTTGTGCTAAAACTCATTGTGACTTCAATCATGTGGCAAATTCAGCCAGCCAGTCAAAGAGAAACACAATGAAAACAAACAAAGAATAGATAAAGTAACAAAGTCAACTTAAGGGATTCAACTACAAAACTGTTACTTTTTGATGGAAATTTCGGAAGAAAATCCATAAAACACATGTAGCATTTCTGCTCATGGCTTTTTTTGAATTGCTAACATTACTTGTCTCTTGAATCCTCTTGCTTGTGCTCTTTTTATGTTCATTACATTTCGAAGGTGGAGACCAAGAAAGAGATGATTAATACATTACAAAATAGACATATATATCTATATAATATACTGTACATGTACATGAATATTGAATTTGGTGTATCAGTTTACACCCAGTTTGTTGGGATGGATCTCACATTTAGAACTATGATCAATTGGAAGTTGATCCACAATATTTAGTCTAGCTCATAAAAATATAGGACCCAGTGTTGTTTTCAGCAGTTAAGATAAAAAGTTGCGATATAAATGCAGTTCACTTAACCTTAACGGTGAACTTCTACAGGGAATAAAACTCAAATAAAATTCAAAAACCAAAACCTAACATTCCAAAAATCCAAAGGTTACACAGCACTTGAAGTCAGTCATACATTTCAACAAAATATGTTAAACTCAGTTGTTTTTATATTTTCTGTGAAATTCTGACATTTAATCTCAGAAATAATTTCTGGTCAAAAAGCAGAAAAAAGGTCAGGAAATAGCACAGGAAGCACAGAGGTATTGTAGGGTGGTGTGTAACCTTAAGAAGCTGCTGAATACATGACACGCTTCAGACCCTATGGAGTGGTTGTCCCATTGTTACTGAGAGGTCAAGCCAAAAATGACTCTTTGTCCACTTGAAAAATCTTGAAATTGTTTCCAAACAGCTCTTCAGTAAATGCAAATTTGAATCTGTTCAAAATAACTTGTAGGTTAATACAGCTGTACAGTAGATGTTCTGTTATGTAACAACTTAGAACCTATCTCTTCACCTAAATTAAACATGAAGACCCATATGTGTAGGATCTAAGGAAAAATATGCACTTAACAATGAACTCGGATCAGTTTTGACCTACATTTTTACGCCGAAGTCTAACTTCATACTTCATTTGAGAGTAAAATGTATAAATTAAGCCTTGTGTTTAAATTCAACACTAACTATTGAACTGAATGTCTTAAAGATACAACAAAACCTCTCAGATCTAAAACCATATAAGGAAGGTTATATCAGGCCATTTCCCATAAGAGGCGTGATTTCTTGTAAACTGCATCATACCGAAACTGAAAGTAGTTTCAGCCACCAGAGGACAATAAAAGGAGGGGTGTGCAAAGCATCACTGCTCAGACATATACAGTTCTGTGTGGAGTTAACTTTAGAGGACAAACCCCTGTCAGTACATAACAAGAAAGACTCTTTCATGAAGAAATTGGGTTTTGCCCTGAGCAGAACTTTTCCTAAGGTAGGTCATTTCATGCTGTTTATTTTTAGGTTACCATCACATTATTTGTGCAATGAGACTGAAAATGATGAGAAGCAATAATGTGAAAAATGAATGATTTCTGAATTGCTTTCTGAGCTTGTGCTAAAACACATTGTGACTTCAATCATGTGGCAAATTCAGCCAGCCAGTCAAAGAGAAACACAATGAAAACAAACAAAGAATAGATAAAGTAACAAAGTCAACTTAAGGGATTCAACTACAAAACTGTTACTTTTTGATGGAAATTTCGGAAGAAAATCCATAAAACACATGTAGCATTTCTGCTCATGGCTTTTTTTGAATTGCTAACATTACTTGTCTCTTGAATCCTCTTGCTTGTGCTCTTTTTATGTTCATTACATTTCGAAGGTGGAGACCAAGAAAGAGATGATTAATACATTACAAAATAGACATATATATCTATATAATATACTGTACATGTACATGAATATTGAATTTGGTGTATCAGTTTACACCCAGTTTGTTGGGATGGATCTCACATTTAGAACTATGATCAATTGGAAGTTGATCCACAATATTTAGTCTAGCTCACAAAAATATAGGACCCAGTGTTGTTTTCAGCAGTTAAGATAAAAAGTTGCGATATAAATGCAGTTCATTTAACCTTAACGGTGAACTTCTACAGGGAATAAAACTCAAATAAAATTCAAAAACCAAAACCTAACATTCCACAAATCCAAAGGTTACACAGCACTTGAAGTCAGTCATACATTTCAACAAAATATGTTAAACTCAGTTGTTTTTATATTTTCTGTGAAATTCTGACATTTAATCTCAGAAATAATTTCTGGTCAAAAAGCAGAAAAAAGGTCAGGAAATAGCACAGGAAGCACAGAGGTATTGTAGGGTGGTGTGTAACCTTAAGAAGCTGCTGAATACATGACACGCTTCAGACCCTATGGAGTGGTTGTCCCATTGTTACTGAGAGGTCAAGCCAAAAATGACTCTTTGTCCACTTGAAAAATCTTGAAATTGTTTCCAAACAGCTCTTCAGTAATTGCAAATTTGAATCTGTTCAAAATAACTTGTAGGTTAATACAGCTGTACAGTAGATGTTCTGTTATGTAACAACTTAGAACCTATCTCTTTACCTAAATTAAACATGAAGACCCATATGTGTAGGATCTAAGGAAAAATATGCACTTAACAATGAACTCGGATCAGTTTTGACCTACATTTTTACGCCGAAGTCTAACTTCATACTTCATTTGAGAGTAAAATGTATAAATTAAGCCTTGTGTTTAAATTCAACACTAACTATTGAACTGAATGTCTTAAAGATACAACAAAACCTCTCAGATCTAAAACCATATAAGGAAGGTTATATCAGGCCATTTCCCATAAGAGGCGTGATTTCTTGTAAACTGCATCATACCGAAACTGAAAGTAGTTTCAGCCACCAGAGGACAATAAAAGGAGGGGTGTGCAAAGCATCACTGCTCAGACATATACAGTTCTGTGTGGAGTTAACTTTAGAGGACAAACCCCTGTCAGTACATGACAAGAAAGACTCTTTCATGAAGAAATTGGGTTTTGCCCTGAGCAGAACTTTTCCTAAGGTAGGTCATTTCATGCTGTTTATTTTTAGGTTACCATCACATTATTTGTGCAATGAGACTGAAAATGATGAGAAGTAATAATGTGAAAAATGAATGATTTCTGAATTGCTTTCTGAGCTTGTGCTAAAACTCATTGTGACCTCAATCATGTGGCAAATTCAGCCAGTCAGTTCAGAAGCAGGTAGAGAGGAAACTACTGACCAAATTGCCTTTTTAATTTTACCAGCCTAAATCTTTGACTGCGACTGATCCCCAGTCCTAACATAGATTAACTGTATGAACTATCAGCTACTCCTGCTTTGATCTGCACTGGTCACATTATCAGTGCCCCAACCTTATCATGGGTATCTTACCATGATAGGCCTAACAGCAGGCATTTTACTGCTAGTCTTAGTACTTAGAAGATAAAGACTAAAATAGTTATTTCTTGCTACTTTCAGAGAGCAGCTGTCTGAATCATCTATATCAGTGTGAGAGGCCAGAATCTGCATCCAAACAGGAGGTACGCAGCTATCTTGTAAACATCCAACATAAAATACAAATGCTGTCCTTATGATTATGCTTCATGTATCATGTGTGTGAAATACTTAGTACTGGAAGGTATTATCTTTGTTCCAATGAACTACTCCTGATATCTATCCTATATGTCTGTACTGAATTTGGAAGGAAAGCATTTAAGTGTGTTGCTTTCTCTGCTTGGAATAAGTTGCAGAATTGAGTGAACCTGCAAGAGATGGTTTCTCTGCACAGATTTAAGCTAATTTTAAACATATTAGAAGCAGATATGTCTGATGATAAATGCTGTGACTGACCACTCTGCCTCCATTTGGCCTGTGATAAATGTAATGGTTGCATTTTCTTTTTTTCTTTACAGTTTATGCTTTTGTTGTTTAATCTTATTTTATTTTCTGGTTCCTTTTTATAATATTTACGTGTATATATCGTTTTGTGTTCAGTGTATGTGTATTGCTGTGTCTATTTCTGCTGACCTGAGCTGCTGCCTGTCTTGACCAGGAGGCTTGTTGGAAAATAGATTTGGAAACTTATTACTTGGTTAAATAAAGGTGAAATGAGTATATAAATACTTACATTTATTAGTCTGGAATATTAAAAGGGAATTAATGATGAATTGTGAGGAAGTAGAAGGCCCTCCATCAAAAGCATGCTCTGCCTGCAAGTCTGACTGTAAGCTGGATAATAAAGAAATGTCACTGATTAAAATGAATATTTCCACAGAAAAGCAAAATGATAACTAACTCTGCGTAAATAAATTAATCCTTTATTATTGCTATTTCCACAGCCCATTGCCCCCATGTGAGAACAACAATCAATCCTTCCTGCAGTGAGTTTGTTTCTTAGCAGTTGGACACGCCTCATAGTGAAGTTGAGGGTTTCAATATGATGAACTACAATGAGACAGCAGACATAAAGAGCCCGACCCAGAGATCAGGGGAACAAAACTCCCTTCAGAGGAAACCCCCTGAAGAAATGCAGGATGAACGAACAAGTAAGTCTGTTATGAAACCTGCACACACAAGTGAAAGAAAAAGTCAAACATTAGTTGGAAACAAATATTAGAGAGAATAACTGAAAAAAAATGATAATGTATGATTTAATTGATTGAATCTTGGATGAATAGATGAATCTAGGATCTTAAAGAAGGCCGAAGGACAGGAATGTTAATTATCAAACCAAATACATAGGGAGCCTGAGAGTGCTAAATTTTTCAGGTTTGTCTAGTTTGTTTCCAGTGATCAACACCTCATTACAGTTCTTTGTGCGAAACAACCTTTCTATTGTTTATTATTTGATAAATTATCAAGATTCCTTGTTCCCACAGAAACAGACCTGGAGTGCCTGTTGGGGGATCTGGGGTTGGAGGAGTTCCACAAAATTAAGCTTTCACTCAGCAAGATGCTTGAGATTGATGAAAACACCATTACGGATGCACCTCTCAAGTGTAAATCGGACATTCCTTGGTTTTTTCTAAAGAAATTGATGATGGTTAATGTGACCGCAAGGAATGTAAAGTGTTCGTCAATATGTGAGTCAAACTGTGATGATGCATCAATGAATACAGAGGTAGATTTTGATTATTTTTTCAACAGCTCAAACACAGATGACATGATAAACCCTCTCGACATTATCACTGCTCTCTTTCTGTGTTCTGATGGTTTTGTACAGCAAGAAATGGCACTAAAAATGTCTATGTGTCAGTTCTCTGTGCCTCTGCTGCTTCCCAACTGTGACACAAAACAGTGCACACTCATGCTGTGGGCCATGAGAGACATTGTTAAGAAGTACAGACCTCAGTATCTTTTAGAATCCAAAGGCTTCATTGAAGAAAGAATTGTTCATTCTGAACTTCCAATGGTCTCTTTTGTGAGACTGGGTGAGTGCTCCTTGTCTAAATCACAGATCCTCAATAAGCTTCTGAGCAGTTCTCAGCAGAACCATGATTCCTTTGTTCATCGTGACATGGAGTGTGGAGACAGTCCAAGAAAAATATCCAATGGACTGACTGAAATCACCTGGTACCTTCCTTGTGGGAACACAAACATGGACATTTTTGTTGAGCCAGTTGCTATAGCTAACCTTCATGGTGACATTTCTTCATTTGAAGCACAATACTCCTTTCTGTGTCAGACCTCTGCAGCAGTTTTTGTGTTTTTTGACCATATGGACCCTGAATGTGAAATCCTTACGAACCAAAACCACAAAGCACAGATCTTCTTGGTCGGCAACCATCAAAGCAAACACTTCAGTCTAGATGCTCTAAAAAAAATAGCAATGAAGTTAGGTTTGAAAAAAAACAACATCCTTTTAAAGACGAAACAAACAAATGATGCAGACTTTGTCCAGTGTTTGAGGAAAACTGTCAGTGATGTTGTTGAGAACTCAAAGATGAAGATGCCAATAGAGCAGATGGTCAACATTGCCCATGAACTGGGAATCTTGGTTGATGAAGACTCTCCTGAGTGCCAGGCTGGAAAGAAAAACGCAGATGCCATCACTGCAGAAATTGAAGACATGCTTAAATACAAAGAAGCTCAGCTTCCTCTGCAAGGACAAATATGGAAGGATCTGACTTGCTTAGAGAAGGAAGAATTTCGGCTTCGGAAAGCTGGTTCTGAAGACATAGAACAGTACAAGAGTAATCTTCAGGAGCAGAGGGAACAACTGAGGAAAAAGCAGAACTCTTATGACATGTCATCAGCTATGGTTTGCTTCATCAATGCGATATCCAGCCCAGGAGCAGAGAGGCGTTATTTCTTGAAATGGATGAGAATGAACCTGGATAACGTGTCTCGTATTAAACTGTCTGGACTCAGGGAGCTGTACAAAGAAAAGTGCAAAGATTCAGAGAACAAAGAAGAGATCAAAGAAATTGACAGACAACTTTCCAACAGCTCACTGGGGACTGAACACTTCTTTCGTGAAATGGGTCAGATCTATGAAGCTTCACTTTCTCTTCCAGAAACACATCCATCACGTCAACAACTGCAACATCTCCCCAAACTCTGTGCACAGCTGTTACTGGATGGATTTCCTCTGGAGCTTGTAGATGGAGATGCTTCCAACATACCTCTCAGATGGGTGAGTGACGTTCTCTCTCAGCTCAATGAGTCGGCGTCTCCAAAGAACAAGATACTGGTTGTCACAGTTCTTGGAGTCCAGAGCACAGGAAAGTCCACTCTGCTTAACACCATGTTTGGAGTGCAGTTCGCAGTCAGCAGTGGTCGATGCACTCGAGGTGCCTTCATGCTGCTCATCAAAGTCAATGAAGACATGAAAACAGTTCTCAACTGTGACTTCATGGTGATCATCGACACTGAGGGCTTAAAGTCACCGGAGCTCGCACAGCTGGATAACAGCCATGAACATGATAATGAGCTCGCAACACTTGTTGTGGGGTTGAGTGATATCACCATTATCAATGTTGCAATGGAGAATTCAACAGAAATGAAGGACATCCTGCAGATCGTGGTGCATGCTTTTCTCAGGATGAAAGAGGTGGGAAAAAAGCCTAAATGTCAATTTGTCCACCAGAACGTTTCTGATGTTTCAGCCCATGAGAAGAACCTACGAGACAGGAAACTGCTCTTACAACAGCTGAATGAGATGACCCAAGCAGCAGCCAAAATGGAAAAGAAAGATGAGAACAAGAGCTTCACTGATGTGATGGAGTACAGTGCAGACACTGGGAACTGCTACGTTCCAGGACTCTGGAATGGAAACCCACCAATGGCACCAGTCAATGCAGGATACAGTGAGGCTGTGTATGAGCTGAAGAAAAACATCATCCAACAACTGGGAAAGTGTCAGTCATCTGCTAACAATATCCTGGAGTTTAGAGAGTGGATGACCAGCCTGTGGAACGCAGTAAAGCATGAAAACTTCATCTTCAGCTTCAGAAACAGCCTCGTGGCTGATGCATACATCAGGCTCTGCACAGAGTTCAACAAATGGGAGTGGGAGTTCAAAAAAGAAATGTACACCTGGGTAACCAATCAAGAGACAAGAATTTCAAATTTTCGTACAGATGCTGCAAACCGCAAAATGACAGAATTCCTCTCTCAGTTAAAAAGTGAAGCTGTCACTGTGCTGTGCCAAGGGGAGAAAAAGATCCTTGACAATCTGAAGGAATACTTCAAGCAAACAGAGGGTCATGTCTATCTGGTTGAAGGATACAGAGAGGAATTCTCAAACAGTGCAAAGAGTCTTCGAAGAGAACTGGAGCGCTCCATAAGTAACCAGCTCACAGCAGCAGCTGACATCAGACGAGGAATGACTGAACTTGATCAAATCAAGGAAAACCACACAAAAGAAATAGAAAAAGCAGTGTGTGCATTAATTGAAGAATGTCGACAGAAAAAAGTCCAGATGACAGACACAGAGCTGGACAAAGAGTTTGATAAGATGTGGAGTCAAACACTGAAAAAACTGTCTGTCTCAAAACAAAAAGCCACAGATGTTTTCACCAGCGTGTCTCACTGTCTGAGAGCAAATTTATCACACAAGGGGAGTCATGCATGTGAACTGATGAGCAAGACAAATCTGAGAGATTGTGGGTTGAAGCCTTTCAAATACACAGCTGAAAGATTGTGGGAAAAATTTGTAGGTTTCTTCAGCTTAAAAGATCTGGTAAAGGCCAGACAAAGTTTGGCTGACAGCATCATAGCTGCTTGCAAGAACTCTGTAGATGAGAAATTGAAAAGACAAACCAACTACCATGATACTTACATTCAGGAGATCCTTCACATCATCGATGAGAGGCTGCAAACCAATAGAAATGTTGGCACAGACATCGAGTTTGAGGTTTCTCTAAAGCAGCACATCTGTGGATCTGCAGCCAGAGAGTTTCAGCAAATGCATGAAGAGTTTCTACATGTGAATGATCCTCACACTTGTCTCAATCAAAACAAGGACAAGTTCCAGGAAGATTTCAAAGACTTGTTCAATGAACGAGACCAGTGCCAGAAGAAGGCTGAAGAATTCACCAACAAATGTCTGAAGCCTGCTGTTGAAGAATTTGTCAACCGTTCTTTGGGTCTTGATATCATTGATGAAATGCTGACAAAGCAGCAGTTCAGCACACGAATGTCCTTCCAGTATTCAATTCTACTGGATTTGCTTTCAAAGGATGATTTCATCATGTATCTGAAGTACATTAAGTCATATGAGGATTATGTAAAAACGTGGATACTTGAGAAAACAAAGGAGCATTTCTCACGTGTGTCTACATGTAAGTTTGAGGATCGACATCTTAAGTCAATCAATAACAGCATAAATGATGCTATAAACAACTCCAAAGAACAAATGCAGGGAAACCTAACGGCATTTGTAGAAGAAATCTGCAAAGAACTCGATGATAAACTGGCCATTTCAAAGGGGGATCTTGATGCTTTCATGGCCCTGAACAATGCCGACCAGGAACAGTTTGCACACTGGCTCAAAATTTCTGTGACGGACATGGAAGAAGCTCTTAAAGAGAAGTTTAAAAACACAACCTTTGAAACCAAACTGAAACATCTTCCTAAAGAGAATGAGCTTTTCAACAGAGTGATTGGTTGTGGCAAACAGTGTCCATTCTGCAAGGTCCCATGTGAAGCAGGAGGAAAAGGTCACACTGAGCACTTTGCTTCACTGCATCGACCAAAGGGCCTGGGTACATACAGATGGGATGGAACAAAAAAACTTGTTTGTGACATATGTAGTTCCAGTGTGATAAGTGACACACGTTTTTGCTGCATGGAAACAAAAGGTGAATGGCATCCTTATAAGAATTACAAGGTAATTTTTCCAGAGTGGAACATCGTACCAGATGGAAGCCTTCAGGCATCAGACTACTGGAAATATGTCATGAATAAGTACAACGCTGATTTTGCCAAAGCATATGATGCAGAGAAGGCTGACATTCCCCAATCTTGGGTCAATGTCACAGTGAAACAGGCAAATGCCAGCCTTAAGGAGTCATTCAGCATCAAGTGAGACCAATTACATAAACCTCAGATAGAGTTAAGAAGTGAATCTCCTACTCCTTTAGATCATGTTATTGTTTCCCCTCTATATATTAACAGAAAACCACAGTGGGATAACTGCTGCTTACCTTTCCGGGGTTTGAATCTAACATTATTAATAAAAAGTAAAGTGATATTAGTCAGTTTTTTTTTTCTTTCAGTGAAATTGGTTTCTTGTTGAATTATCACTTAAAAAGTAGTCAAATGAACAAGGTGATAAAATGCTTTTTCTTTTCATTGACTGAGTATAACATGCGTGTTGTTGCAGTTTTTGGGATTAATCTGGTGCCACTTGTAGGTCACTTAGCTTTGTAGTGCGAGTATGTGAAGAATTTAGAATCCACCTCTTTAATCTAAAGTGTCTGCTTGGAACAATTTAAAGATGCTTCATTCTCGATGTCAGCATATCTGATAACTAAATAAAGAAAATAAACCTGCATTCTGGCTGTGAATGTCTCGGATGTGTTACAGGTGAGAATCAGAATATACAGGAAATATCTTACAAATAAAACAAAAACTATTTTACTTAACCGTCCTTCTTCCCATCACATCTCATGTTTCTGAGATAAAGAACAAAAACAAGACAACTACAAGCAGTAGAAGAAACAAAGCTGAAGGATGAAGTGGGTGAGCGGACATGTGTTGTTATCGTATGTGTTGGCTGTGTTAATCGTGTGCGTTAATGCTCAACTAGCATGTGACACAGGATCTTTGTATTTTGTTACAGTTTGTAAAATCAATTCAGTGCAGACTCTGAAGCAGACACCAGTGGAGGCAGGAATAGGTAGAAATGATTTAGGTTGACAGTTCAGATATGAGAGTCTCTGTAGAAATCGAGAGGTTGGTTATTTGTGAGGAGATGAAGGTTCGGCAACAGGAGAGCAGCAGCCCAGATTCCACCCCCGATAAGGAACACACAATCCTGCACGACCCAGCACACAGCTCAGGAAAAAAAACATACAACTAGTGCAACTGTGGCCAGCCCAAAGCAAGGCCCAGGTTAATGTCCGTTACACTTTGATTATGAAACAAGCAGTTTGCTTCAAACACCGTTAGATAAAAAAATAAAAAAACAACCTACAACTCTATTCCATCTGAAAACATGTTGTAAAAGATGGACGGACACCAGGAATTCCCTCAAAATTACAAAGTTTATTCAAATTAATATAAAAATACCACAGTCTATTTAGCTAAAAAAAATTACTGTAGAGAAAAAGCAGTTAAAATAAAGTGAGACATTAAAAGGGTAAAACAACATTGGGGATGACTGTGGCAACAAACCTGGGAGTAAAATCTGTAGGGATCAGGTCCTCAGCCTACAGCAACCCATCACCACACAAAAGAAACATGCACTGATGGTTAAAATCCACACCAACCGGGAGAGGGGTGAAGGTGACAAGGACAGGTGAGCTCCTTCTACCAAGATGCCAGAAAACAGAACAATGAAACAAAGCAGGGCATACTCACCAGGCTAATTGCCCTTTTTGCAGTGCAGTTGATTCTAAAACCAGGAAATATGAGGACCTACTGCTATGGTAGCCCAGAAGGGACATCTTGACTACCGGCTACACAACCATGACATACAGTATTTCCACAGTAATGTGCATTAACTCTTTTTAGCTCGGTCGACCGCAGTTTTCCTGTGTTGGTTTGAGAGTTTTTGTAACAAGGAAAAAGCTTTACAACCACTAAGGTGTCATACTTGGAGAGTTATAAAATACTGCAGTGTGTTACTGTCAGTGTATTCTTGGTTCAGATGAATGATTATCTGACAGTATTAATGGCCCATCCTGTTTATTAAGTCAAGTTATATCTATATTATAATAACTTTAAACTGATAACTGAAATCTTTTATCTTGAGTTTTGATGGACTAAATTAAGAGAATTTCTTCCGTTCAAGTTAATATCGCATCCAAGATTTAAACAAAGCAATAATAAAATAAAACTGATATTTAAAGCTGATCTTACAGAATATCAAAAAGAGTTTCATATTTTTATCACAAGAAACAAATTCAGTCAAGTTATGTTGAAAACTGAGTTGAAAAAGTCTGGGAAACTGAAATCATAAGTAATGATGGTTTGAAACTATATATAAACTGTACCATAGGTAAAAGTAAAGAAATGTTAATTACTGTGGCTAAAAAAAGAATTAGATTAAATTTATTTGAACTATTCAAAGTTCAAGGGGCAAAAAGTAAAAAAAAAAAATCCACCGGAATCTACTTTTGCTACAAATTCTCAAAATAAAGATAAATACAACATAAAACTGTCAAAAAATCAGTTTGTAGCGTGAAAGTAACAACTCACGATGCTGATTTTTCTCAGCAAACATCTTAGATTTTCAATCTTTGTGTCTATGTTCATCTATGCTCCATCTCTCTTTTATTTCACCTCAGCCATCCACTGAAATCTGTTTCTGAATAAATCTGAGGTGAGAAATAAGCACTTGTCGTTAAAACTTTGCACGTGTTACAAGTACAGGACTTCAAAAGTTTGTTCCAACATTTGGGAGCCACACCCAAAGTGTGTGACCCAAGCAGGAAGTGTAGTTTAGCTTGAAGAAAAAATGTCAAACTTATTTTCATCAAGATGCTACATTCTTCAAATGAGTCTTCAGTCTCTGGCAGAGAAAGATTGGAATAAAAAAAAGAAACAATGCTGAACTTTTTTCTTCATAAGCCCATCACAACTACCACATGAGCCCCTGTCAGGGCTATCATGATATAATCTCATAAGACTGCACCCATCAAAATATAACATTCACAGTAACAAGTAAGATCACAATAATACTGATGATGAGTGGAAGTTGTACTCGTGTTTTAAGCTTTTATAATCTGCTAAAGATATGCATCTCATGTGTTGGTAAAGAAACCCTGAAAAGGCTGGAAAAGTGACAAAATGTCCTCATATTGAACAGTGCTTTACAGTGAAAGGAGTCAGAGAACACATTTAGAAGAACTCTAAGTTGAAAAAACAATTTTTCATCCGACACACTGAGAGTACTTCTGAGGCTGTGTGAAAACAAATACAAACACTAACTCTGAAGCCCCTCATCAAAGCAGAGTACAGGAACCTGTAACCATGCAACATACAGAACGAGTGATAATGAAACAACTAGATTAATATCAGTTTTATATTTGTTTCATCTAATTGAACTTTGTTTCATAAGAATTTTAGCAAAAGTGTTGTGTCATTTAAATTACCCTGATAAAGAGGTAATCACTAAAATATGTGTTTTGCTTTTGTCACTTTTAGTATTTAGTTAACGAGAGACTTGAACAAACATAGTGTATAGTAATGTTGCACAGGTAAATGTGGGCTAACTGTGCAGATCTAGCTGATAAAAGCTAACTAAAGTGAGAAAAATATTAGCATTGATTAGATAAATATCACCATGTATCTTTACTAATCAGTGCCACTTATCCATATGTAACCCACTGAGCAAAATACAGCCCAAATCTAAAAAAAAGTGATTCATGGCCCTCCAGATGATGTCTTCAGAGAGAAAGTGACATTTAAGACATCAATGAAAAGCCATAATACAAACAGCTATTGATGTTGTCATGCGAGCTTCTCTCGATATCTGTTTTCTGACCATGTATTACACATGCATCCAAATCCTCTCTTACAAGTCATATGACATAACACGTAGGAGCAAAGTGGGATTATTGTCAGGCTAAGAATCTTGCCCCTCAACAGGATGTGAAATTTATGATCAAACCAAGGCCCTCTAATAACAGAATTACTTCTCCTCTTCCTCATCAACAGCCAACTGCCTGAGATTTAGTTGCACATTTCCAACCACACCATTAAACCGAGTAATGGGAAAAGGACTGTATGGTGAGCCTCTGGTGTGTTTGGTGTCTTCTCATGAGAACACTTCTGGAAGAAGAATGCACTTTACAGGGCCGATCAAAAGTATTTCCGAAATTGATGTGGATGCAAGACATATAGGTGTGGTCTAAAAGAGGAAAATTAAACGATACATTGTCTAATATAAATTGAAACAAACAATTTGCATAAGCTTACCTGCAACACTCAATCAAATCAGGGTAGTTTTTGTGGAAAAACACTGGCATCTATTGGTCAATCAGGGACATTTCACCATGTGAATCGATGAGCAAAACTGCTGTTTCAGTACAAAAAAAGGCTGGAATAAATGCATAGAAGCTGTAAACAGTGACATTAGCGAAGCGAAAAAGAGATCACAGTTTTCACAGGTATAGTCTCAGATACAATTAACAGTGGGCTCCAACGATACAATATACCATAATATACAAAGGTAAAGAGGAATATTTCACTGATTTAACAACAGGAATGAACCTGTAATGAACAAACTATCGCAGTTGCTTATCATAAGGACGGCTGCATAGTTCTCTCACTTTTACTCACGTTATGCCCTCAGAACAATCAGTAACTAGGTCGTAATTAGGAGTCCACAACATTAGCCAATACACACACACACACACACACACACACACACACACACACACACACACACACACACACACACACATGCATGTATTTTTATATATACACACACATAAATGCAACAAGCTGTTATTAGGAACAGACACAAACTTGAACAGCAACTGGCTCACACACATATATGTGTGCTCATGTTCATAGAAAATAGGAAAATACAGTGATGCTCTGGACCAACTGCACCTGAGAAACTGCACGTACTTAACTTACAATAATTACTCATTTACAGATATTTTGTGCGTACTCCCTACATAAGTGCCGTTGCAAGAAGTTGCCTGTTGTTTGATGTTCAAAACATGATATATAAAGCAGATACACAGTTAGAGATAGCAGCACTGCTATAGCACTTCGTACTGCCAACTTCTGACTAATTATTGACACGGTTTAATGAGACATTCGTCTGCCATCGCGCAAAGTTCAGGTCTATGTTCAGCTAATTTAGAGGTCAAACAGGTTCATTTAACATAATCCAGCCAATTTATTATGCGTTCTGTTTTTATTCAGTCATACAGTGATTTTGATTCACTTTTGTTTAAAATAGAAAAGGTGAATATCAAACATATAACTGTTCCCTCCAAAAAAACACGAGTGCTCTTTTCATATGAAAATGTATCTGACGATGAGGTTTAAACCAGAAAAAAACAACAGAAATCTAAAAAGCTGCAGAGTTACTTTGATTTAATCTTTTAGCTGTCAAAACGATATTAGCTCACAGACCACACGGTTTTCAGCCTGAGACCTTGTTGCACATTTGCAAGTTCTTTGGTCCCAACTATGTGTAGTTAAGTTTCATTTTCTCGTGGCCTAGTTATCCATGCTGTTTCTGGGAAATTAAAGGGAAAGTGACTGCACCCATCAGGATAAAAGGAACGGCTGAAGCATTTTACTGGCAGTTGCAAGGAAGCGTGGTACTTTATAATCAGACTAAAGTTGAGTCAGTTTAACGTTTAGTTTATACAAACTTGGACAAACAATGACATATTTTTGCTGTTGTAAGATATTTCTTATGAAGGTAAGTCACTAGTCCTTTGATCATTTGTGCACATCTTGTAAATTTAGTCCTTTGTTTATTCCAGGCTGATTACTCTCGTACAATACGGGACGGCTGTATTGTAGCTGTATCAGAATATAAGATTAACTTTTTATTGTTGTCATTATTGTTTTCTGTTACATTTACTCGGAATAAGTTTGAATAGTCTGGACCAAGTGTGACGAGGTGACTGAGAGTTTATCTGCAACAATGGAAAGCTCCGATGAAGAAGATGTAAGAGAAGAATTATGTCATGAAAATTTAGGAGTAAACAACAGAACACATGAACAGAATATCTTGCAGATTGACTGGTTTGACTTGTGGTGAATATTTGTCTAATTTATCAAGGAGTTCTTTGATGCATCAGATATCAGTGTTTCTGCACAACTGAAAACTGGGACAACAAGCAAACCAGCTACTACTGCTGTCAAAACAAGTAAGTCAAAAAAGATGAATTGATAACTGAAAAAGAACCAAAACAAACCCAGATTTAGAAAAAAAAAGGAAATAGTGACCACGATTGTCAGTTTATGGATCTAATCTTTGTTAAATGTTCTAATCTAAAAATGAATCTAAATTAATAAAAAATGAAAGACTAAAGCAGTAAAATAAGATAAAAAGGTGTAAAATGAACAAAATAGATAAAATGCTTTTCAGCTCATATAGTTAAAAACGTCTAAACTTCAACATGAAGTTAAAACACAGAGTGGAGACACAGAACCAAAATATCTGTAAAACTTCCGAATACAGCTACAAGGTACAGCTACAATACAGTGTATGAGCATCTTGCATGAGGTGGCAACAGCTGAACCATGAGGTGGATACCAGCTGGACTGCCGATAAATGGTGATCGAACAGACGTGCTACAGCTTTAGAGATAAAACTGGTCTTGATACAAAAAACAAAGAAAAGTGGAATGTTTGCCCACAGATGCTATTAAGTGCAATGATGCTAACTGTAAAGATGAAAAGTTCAGTCTGGAACAAGTTGATAGGCGAGCATCACACTGAAGCTTGTGCAGCTGTGTGTCATTGCTCTTTCTAAGTCATGGGCAATAGCAGGTAAACTGAGTAATAACTAAGTTATTCTGATTTTTGGAAAGAAGTGAGAATTCTTAACAAATGCATAATGTCTCTACCATGCACTACAGGTGGGAGCTCTGGAACAGACAATATTATTGAATAATGTCAGCATGATAGCTCCTCATTTAATTGTGTTAAAAGGGACTTGTATAAGGAAGGAAATATTGAGGTTGATGATAAAATTGTGTTTATGTTAAATCAAGTGTTTAAGCAGTAACTAAGCTGGCTGATAACAAAGCAAGTGGTTTTGATCATATGTCTGCTGAACACTTTCAATATGCCATCGGTACCATAGCCCTTCTGCTGGCCATGTCTTTCACTGGCTTTATTTTTCATAGCTTCTGACCACATTCAATCCTGTCTGCTTTGTTAGTGTCACTTATCAAAGACAAAGCCGGTAGAGTGGGTAGTTCAGATAATTACAGGCCCATTGCTTGATCCAACATCTTGTCAAAAGTTCTTGAAATAATTCTTCAGGTTGGCAATGGTGCCGGACAAGAGGCGATTTTATCCCCAGTTCTTTTTATTCAGATTATAGATAATCTGTACAGACACCTGAATGATTGTCAGACTGGGTGCATGGTTGGTAATTTACTGGCGAACCATGTCAGGTATGCAGACGATCGTGTGGCTCTTAGTCCGAGTAACATTGGCCTTCAGCAGCTTCTTTCTATTTTGTTCTGCACGTGCTGTTGCTGAGCTGATTGTGTGACGTAGGCTTCATGTTTATTTGATCTGATCACAGGTGGCCACTCAGGACACATGTGAAGACGCACTGTAATGGCAAACGTGAATACATCCATTTAGTGCTGTGATCAAACCACCCAGGACTTATGTTAGCACTAAATGTGAACCGTCTCTATGACACAGTCCACCATTACAACATATAAATTCTTGTTTAGTAACAAACAACTAAAAAAGCTCTGAAAAGTCCATTCAAATGCATCTGGGTCAGCTCTAAAGAAAGAAGTTCTTTTTCTTTTTGAATCAGATTCACCTTTTAATTTTTCTATCCATCAGCATACTCAGCATTTTCTGCAAGTATCTTATCTTTAAAGTACTGATACAAATGACAAAACACGATAAATTACTTTCAAGATAAGTGGCAGGATACCACACTATAAATGGTGGTATGTATAGTGTACCTTTTATCCCATATTTGATTCCTGTTATGTTTGTAAGTTATGTGGTTTTTAAAGTTTTTTCATACGATTCCTTTCTGACAAAAACACAAGCGATCTGTTTGTTGGGAAAAAGAGAAATTGTAATGTTGGAGTTTTTTTCCCCCCTCAACAATCATTATAAGCTGCCATTTTGCAGGTCTACTCCCGCAATGGCTTTTCTAACAGCTGTCTTTATTTCTACAGAGACAGACCTGGAGAGTCTTCTGGAGGACATTGGGTTGAAGCAGCATGGCACTGAGAAGCTTTCACTCAGCAAGCTGCTTGAGATTGATGAGAAAACCATTACGGATACACCTCTCAAGTGTAAATCGGACATCCCTTGGTATTTTCTTAAGAAATTGATGATGGTTAATGTGACAGCTAGGAAAGTAAAGTGTTCATCAATATGTGAGTCAAACTGCGAGGATGAATCTGGGACAACAGAGGTAGATTTTGATGATCTTTTCAACAGCTCAAACACAGATGACATGATAAACCCTCTCGACATTATCACTGCTTTCTTTCTGTGTTCTGATGGTTTTGTACAGCAAGAAATGGCACTAAAAATGTCTATGTGTCAGTTCTCTGTGCCTCTGCTGCTTCCCAACTGTGAGACAAAACAGTGCACACTCATGCTGTGGGCCATGAGAGACATTGTTAAGAAGTACAGACCTCAACATCTTTTAGAATCCAAAGGGTTCATTGAAGAAAGAATTGTTCATTCTGAACTTCCAATGGTCTCTTTTGTGAGACTGGGTGAGTGCTCCTTGTCTAAATCACAGATCCTCAATAAGCTTCTGAGCAGTTCTGAGCAGTACCATGAAACCTTTGTTCATCGTGACATGGAGTGTGGAGGCAGTCCAAGAAGAATATCCAATGGACTGACTGAAATGACCTGGTACCTTCCTTGTGGGAACACAAACATGGACATTTTTGTTGAGCCAGTTGCTATAGCTAACCTTCATGGTGACATTTCTTCATTTGAGGCACAATACTCCTTTCTGTGTCAGACCTCTGCAGCAGTTTTTGTGTTTTTTGACCATTTGGACCCTGAATGTGAGATCCTTACGAACCAAAACCACAAAGCACAGATCTTCTTGGTCGGCAACCATCAAAGCAAACACTTCAGTTTAGATGCTCTAAAAAAAATAGCAATGAAGTTAGGTTTGAAAAAAAACAACATCCTTTTAAAGACGAAACAAACAAATGATGCAGACTTTGTCCAGTGTTTGAGAAAAACTGTCAGTGATGTTGTTGAGAACTCAAAGATGAAGATGCCAATAGAGCAGATGGTCAACATTGCCCATGAACTGGGAATCTTGGTTGATGAAGACTCTCCTGAGTGCCAGGCTGGAAAGGAAAACGCAGATACCATCACTGCAGAAATTGAAGACATGCTTAAATACAAAGAAGCTCAGCTTCCTCTGCAAGGACAAATATGGAAGGATCTGACTTGCTTAGAGAAGGAAGAATTTCGGCTTCAGAAAGCTGGTTCTGAAGACATAGAACAGTACAAGAGTAATCTTCAGGAGCAGAGGGAACAACTGAGGAAAAAGCAGAACTCTTATGACATGTCATCAGCTATGATTTGCTTCATCAATGCGATATCCAGCCCAGGAGCAGAGAAGTGTTATTTCCTGAAATGGATGAGAATGAACCTGGATAACGTGTCTCGTATTAAACTGTCTGGACTCAGGGAGCTGTACAAAGAAAAGTGCAAAGATTCAGAGAACAAAGAAGAGATCAAAGAAATTGACAGACAACTTTCCAACAGCTCACTGGGGACTGAACACTTCTTTCGTGAAATGGGTCAGATCTATGAAGCTTCACTTTCTCTTCCAGAAACACATCCATCACGTCAACAACTGCAACATCTCCCCAAACTCTGTGCACAGCTGTTACTGGATGGATTTCCTCTGGAGCTTGTAGATGGAGATGCTTCCAACATACCTCTCAGATGGGTGAGTGACGTTCTCTCTCAGCTCAATGAGTCGGCGTCTCCAAAGAACAAGATACTGGTTGTCACAGTTCTTGGAGTCCAGAGCACAGGAAAGTCCACTCTGCTTAACACCATGTTTGGAGTGCAGTTCGCAGTCAGCAGTGGTCGATGCACTCGAGGTGCCTTCATGCTGCTCATCAAAGTCAATGAAGACATGAAAACAGTTCTCAACTGTGACTTCATGGTGATCATCGACACTGAGGGCTTAAAGTCACCGGAGCTCGCACAGCTGGATAACAGCCATGAACATGATAATGAGCTCGCAACACTTGTTGTGGGGTTGAGTGATATCACCATTATCAATGTTGCAATGGAGAATTCAACAGAAATGAAGGACATCCTGCAGATCGTGGTGCATGCTTTTCTCAGGATGAAAGAGGTGGGAAAAAAGCCTAAATGTCAGTTTGTCCACCAGAACGTTTCTGATGTTTCAGCCCATGAGAAGAACCTACGAGACAGGAAACTGCTCTTACAACAGCTGAATGAGATGACCCAAGCAGCAGCCAAAATGGAAAAGAAAGATGAGAACAAGAGCTTCACTGATGTGATGGAGTACAGTGCAGACACTGGGAACTGCTACGTTCCAGGACTCTGGAATGGAAACCCACCAATGGCACCAGTCAATGCAGGATACAGTGAGGCTGTGTATGAGCTGAAGAAAAACATCATCCAACAACTGGGAAAGTGTCAGTCATCTGCTAACAATATCCTGGAGTTTAGAGAGTGGATGACCAGCCTGTGGAACGCAGTAAAGCATGAAAACTTCATCTTCAGCTTCAGAAACAGCCTCGTGGCTGATGCATACATCAGGCTCTGCACAGAGTTCAACAAATGGGAGTGGGAGTTCAAAAAAGAAATGTACACCTGGGTAACCAATCAAGAGACAAGAATTTCAAATTTTCGTACAGATGCTGCAAACCGCAAAATGACAGAATTCCTCTCTCAGTTAAAAAGTGAAGCTGTCACTGTGCTGTGCCAAGGGGAGAAAAAGATCCTTGACAATCTGAAGGAATACTTCAAGCAAACAGAGGGTCATGTCTATCTGGTTGAAGGATACAGAGAGGAATTCTCAAACAGTGCAAAGAGTCTTCGAAGAGAACTGGAGCGCTCCATAAGTAACCAGCTCACAGCAGCAGCTGACATCAGACGAGGAATGACTGAACTTGATCAAATCAAGGAAAACCACACAAAAGAAATAGAAAAAGCAGTGTGTGCATTAATTGAAGAATGTCGACAGAAAAAAGTCCAGATGACAGACAGAGAGCTGGACAAAGAGTTTGAAAAGATGTGGAGTCAAACACTGAAAAAACTGTCTGTCTCAAAACAAAAAGCCACAGATGTTTTCACCAGCGTGTCTCACTGTCTGAGAGCAAATTTATCACACAAGGGGAGTCATGCATGTGAACTGATGAGCAAGACAAATCTGAGAGATTGTGGGTTGAAGCCTTTCAAATACACAGCTGAAAGATTGTGGGAAAAATTTGTAGGTTTCTTCAGCTTAAAAGATCTGGTAAAGGCCAGACAAAGTTTGGCTGACAGCATCATAGCTGCTTGCAAGAACTCTGTAGATGAGAAATTGAAAAGACAAACCAACTACCATGATACTTACAGTCAGGAGATCCTTCACATCATCGATGAGAGGCTGCAAACCGATAGAAATGTTGGCACAGACATTGAGTTTGAGGTTTCTCTAAAGCAGCACATCTGTGGATCTGCAGCCAGAGAGTTTCAGAAAATGCATGAAGAGTTTCTACATGTGAATGATCCTCACACTTGTCTCAATCAAAACAAGGACAAGTTCCAGGAAGATTTCAAAGACTTGTTCAATGAACGAGACCAGTGCCAGAAGAAGGCTGAAGAATTCACCAACAAATGTCTGAAGCCTGCTGTTGAAGAATTTGTCAACCGTTCTTTGGGTCTTGATATCATTGATGAAATGCTGACAAAGCAGCAGTTCAGCACACGAATGTCCTTCCAGTATTCAATTCTACTGGATTTGCTTTCAAAGGATGATTTCATCATGTATCTGAAGTACATTAAGTCATATGAGGATTATGTAAAAACGTGGATACTTGAGAAAACAAAGGAGCATTTCTCACGTGTGTCTACATGTAAGTTTGAGGATCAACATCTTAAGTCAATCAATAACAGCATAAATGATGCTATAAACAACTCCAAAGAACAAATGCAGGGAAACCTAACGGCATTTGTAGAAGAAATCTGCAAAGAACTCGATGATAAACTGGCCATTTCAAAGGGGGATCTTGATGCTTTCATGGCCCTGAACAATGCTGACCAGGAACAGTTTGCACACTGGCTCAAAATTTCTGTGACGGACATGGAAGAAGCTCTTAAAGAGAAGTTTAAAAACACAACCTTTGAAACCAAACTGAAACATCTTCCTAAAGAGAATGAGCTTTTCAACAGAGTGATTGGTTGTGGCAAACAGTGTCCATTCTGCAAGGTCCCATGTGAAGCAGGAGGAAAAGGTCACACTGAGCACTTTGCTTCACTGCATCGACCACAGGGCCTGGGTACATACAGATGGGATGGAACAAAAAAACTTCTTTGTGACATATGTAGTTCCAGTGTGATAAGTGACACACGTTTTCGCTGCATGGAAACAAAAGGTGAATGGCATCCTTATAAGAATTACAAGAAAATTTTTCCAGAGTGGAACATCGTACCAGATGGAAGCCTTCAGGCATCAGACTACTGGAAATATGTCATGAATAAGTACAACGCTGATTTTGCCAAAGCATATGATGCAGAGAAGGCTGACATTCCCCAATCTTGGGTCAATGTCAAAGTGAAACAGGCAGAAGACAGCCTTAAGGAGTCATTCAGCATCAAGTGAGACCAATTACATAAACCTCAGATAGAGTTAAGAAGTGAATCTCCTACTCCTTTAGATCATGTTATTGTTTCCCCTCTATATATTAACAGAAAACCACAGTGGGATAACTGCTGCTTACCTTTCCGGGGTTTGAATCTAACATTATTAATAAAAAGTAAAGTGATATTAGTCAGTTTTTTTTTTCTTTCAGTGAAATTGGTTTCTTGTTGAATTATCACTTAAAAAGTAGTCAAATGAACAAGGTGATAAAATGCTTTTTCTTTTCATTGACTGAGTATAACATGCGTGTTGTTGCAGTTTTTGGGATTAATCTGGTGCCACTTGTAGGTCACTTAGCTTTGTAGTGCGAGTATGTGAAGAATTTAGAATCCACCTCTTTAATCTAAAGTGTCTGCTTGGAACAATTTAAAGATGCTTCATTCTCGATGTCAGCATATCTGATAACTAAATAAAGAAAATAAACCTGCATTCTGGCTGTGAATGTCTCTGATGTGTTACAGGTGAGAATCAGAATATATCTTATATAAAATATCTTACAAATAAAACAAAAACTATTTTACTTAACCGTCCTTCTTCCCATCACATCTCATGTTTCTGAGATAAAGAACAAAAACAAGACAACTACAAGCAGTAGAAGAAACAAAGCTGAAGGATGAAGTGGGTGAGCGGACATGTGTTGTTATCGTATGTGTTGGCTGTGTTAATCTTGTGCATTAATGCTCAACTAGCATGTGACACAGGATCTTTGTATTTTGTTACAGTTTGTAAAATCAATTCAGTGCAGACTCTGAAGCAGACACCAGTGGAGGCAGGAATAGGTACATACAACTAGTGCAACTGTGGCCAGCCCAAAGCAAGGCCCAGGTTAATGTCCGTTACACTTTGATTATGAAACAAGCAGTTTGCTTCAAACACCGTTAGATAAAACAATAAAAAAACAACCTACAACTCTATTCCATCTGAAAACATGTTGTAAAAGATGGACGGACACCAGGAATTCCCTCAGAATTACAAAGTTTATTCAAATTAATATAAAAATACCACAGTCTATTTAGCTAAAAAAAAATTGCTGTAGAGAAAAAGCAGTTAAAATAAAGTGAGACATTAAAAGGGTAAAACAACATTGCGGATGACTGTGGCAACAAACCTGGGAGTAAAATCTGTAGGGATCAGGTCCTCAGCCTACAGCAACCCATCACCACACAAAAGAAACATGCACTGATGGTTAAAATCCACACCAACCGGGAGAGGGGTGAAGGTGACAAGGACAGGTGAGCTCCTTCTACCAAGATGCCAGAAAACAGAACAATGAAACAAAGCAGGGCATACTCACCAGGCTAATTGCCCTTTTTGCAGTGCAGTTGATTCTAAAACCAGGAAATATGAGGACCTACTGCTATGGTAGCCCAGAAGGGACATCTTGACTACCGGCTACACAACCATGACATACAGTATTTCCACAGTAATGTGCATTAACTCTTTTTAGCTCGGTCGACCGCAGTTTTCCTGTGTTGGTTTGAGAGTTTTTGTAACAAGGAAAAAGCTTTACAACCACTAAGGTGTCATACTTGGAGAGTTATAAAATACTGCAGTGTGTTACTGTCAGTGTATTCTTGGTTCAGATGAATGATTATCTGACAGTATTAATGGTCCATCCTGTTTATTAAGTCAAGTTATATCTATATTATAATAACTTTAAACTGATAACTGAAATCTTTTATCTTGAGTTTTGATGGACTAAATTAAGAGAATTTCTTCCGTTCAAGTTAATATCGCATCCAAGATTTAAACAAAGCAATAATAAAATAAAACTGATATTTAAAGCTGATCTTACAGAATATCAAAAAGAGTTTCATATTTTTATCACAAGAAACAAATTCAGTCAAGTTATGTTGAAAACTGAGTTGAAAAAGTCTGGGAAAGTGAAATCATAAGTAATGATGGTTTGAAACTATATATAAACTGTACCATAGGTAAAAGTAAAGAAATGTTAATTACTGTGGCTAAAAAATAATTAGATTAAATTTATTTGAACTATTCAAAGTTCAAGGGGCAAAAAGTAAAAAAAAAAAATCCACCGGAATCTACTTTTGCTACAAATTCTCAAAATAAAGATAAATACAACATAAAACTGTCAAAAAATCAGTTTGTAGCGTGAAAGTAACAACTCACGATGCTGATTTTTCTCAGCAAACATCTTAGATTTTCAATCTTTGTGTCTATGTTTATCTATGCTACATCTCTCTTTTATTTCACCTCAGCCATCCACTGAAATCTGTTTCTGAATAAATCTGAGGTGAGAAATAAGCACTTGTCGTTAAAACTTTGCACATGTTACAAGTACAGGACTTCAAAAGTTTGTTCCAACATTTGGGAGCCACACCCAAAGTGTGTGACCCAAGCAGGAAGTGTAGTTTAGCTTGAAGAAAAAATGTCAAACTTATTTTCATCAAGATGCTACATTCTTCAAATGAGTCTTCAGTCTCTGGCAGAGAAAGATTGGAATAAAAAAAAGAAACAATGCTGAACTTTTTTCTTCATAAGCCCATCACAACTACCACATGAGCCCCTGTCAGGGCTATCATGATATAATCTCATAAGACTGCACCCATCAAAATATAACATTCACAGTAACAAGTAAGATCACAATAATACTGATGATGAGTGGAAGTTGTACTCGTGTTTTAAGCTTTTATAATCTGCTAAAGATATGCATCTCATGTGTTGGTAAAGAAACCCTGAAAAGGCTGGAAAAGTGACAAAATGTCCTCATATTGAACAGTGCTTTACAGTGAAAGGAGTCAGAGAACACATTTCGAAGAACTCTAAGTTGAAAAAACAATTTTTCATCCGACACACTGAGAGTACTTCTGAGGCTGTGTGAAAACAAATACAAACACTAACTCTGAAGCCCCTCATCAAAGCAGAGTACAGGAACCTGTAACCATGCAACATACAGAACGAGTGATAATGAAACAACTAGATTAATATCAGTTTTATATTTGTTTCATCTAATTGAACTTTGTTTCATAGGAATTTTAGCAAAAGTGTTGTGTCATTTAAATTACCCTGATAAAGAGGTAATCACTAAAATATGTGTTTTGCTTTTGTCACTTTTAGTATTTAGTTAACGAGAGACTTGAACAAACATAGTGTATAGTAATGTTGCACAGGTAAATGTGGGCTAACTGTGCAGATCTAGCTGATAAAAGCTAACTAAAGTGAGAAAAATATTAGCATTGATTAGATAAATATCACCATGTATCTTTACTAATCAGTGCCACTTATCCATATGTAACCCACTGAGCAAAATGAGCAAAAAAAAGTGATTCATGGCCCTCCAGATGATGTCTTCAGAGAGAAAGTGACATTTAAGACATCAATGAAAAGCCATAATACAAACAGATATTGATGTTGTCATGCGAGCTTCTCTCGATATCTGTTTTCTGACCATGTATTACACATGCATCCAAATCCTCTCTTACAAGTCATATGACATAACACGTAGGAGCAAAGTGGGATTATTGTCAGGCTAAGAATCTTGCCCCTCAACAGGATGTGAAATTTATGATCAAACCAAGGCCCTCTAATAACAGAATTACTTCTCCTCTTCCTCATCAACAGCCAACTGCCTGAGATTTAGTTGCACATTTCCAACCACACCATTAAACCGAGTAATGGGAAAAGGACTGTATGGTGAGCCTCTGGTGTGTTTGGTGTCTTCTCATGAGAACACTTCTGGAAGAAGAATGCACTTTACAGGGCCGATCAAAAGTATTTCCGAAATTGATGTGGATGCAAGACATATAGGTGTGGTCTAAAAGAGGAAAATTAAACGATACATTGTTTAATATAAATTGAAACAAACAATTTGCATAAGCTTACCTGCAACACTCAATCAAATCAGGGTAGTTTTTGTGGAAAAACACTGGCATCTATTGGTCAATCAGGGACATTTCACCATGTGAATCGATGAGCAAAACTGCTGTTTCAGTACAAAAAAAGGCTGGAATAAATGCATAGAAGCTGTAAACAGTGACATTAGCGAAGCGAAAAAGAGATCACAGTTTTCACAGGTATAGTCTCAGATACAATTAACAGTGGGCTCCAACGATACAATATACCATAATATACAAAGGTAAAGAGGAATATTTCACTGATTTAACAACAGGAATGAACCTGTAATGAACAAACTATCGCAGTTGCTTATCATAAGGACGGCTGCATAGTTCTCTCACTTTTACTCACGTTATGCCCTCAGAACAATCAGTAACTAGGTCGTAATTAGGAGTCCACAACATTAGCCAATACACACACACACACACACACACACACACACATGCATGTATTTTTATATATACACACACATAAATGCAACAAGCTGTTATTAGGAACAGACACAAACTTGAACAGCAACTGGCTCACACACATATATGTGTGCTCATGTTCATAGAAAATAGGAAAATACAGTGATGCTCTGGACCAACTGCACCTGAGAAACTGCACGTACTTAACTTACAATAATTACTCATATACAGATATTTTGTGCGTACTCCCTACATAAGTGCCGTTGCAAGAAGTTGCCTGTTGTTTGATGTTCAAAACATGATATATAAAGCAGATACACAGTTAGAGATAGCAGCACTGCTATAGCACTTCGTACTGCCAACTTCTGACTAATTATTGACACGGTTTAATGACACATTCGTCTGCCATCGCGCAAAGTTCAGGTCTATGTTCAGCTAATTTAGAGGTCAAACAGGTTCATTTAACATAATCCAGCCAATTTATTATGCGTTCTGTTTTTATTCAGTCATACAGTGATTTTGATTCACTTTTGTTTAAAATAGAAAAGGTGAATATCAAACATATAACTGTTCCCTCCAAAAAAACACGAGTGCTCTTTTCATATGAAAATGTATCTGACGATGAGGTTTAAACCAGAAAAAAACTACAGAAATCTAAAAAGCTGCAGAGTTACTTTGATTTAATCTTTTAGCTGTCAAAACGATATTAGCTCACAGACCACACGGTTTTCAGCCTGAGACCTTGTTGCACATTTGCAAGTTCTTTGGTCCCAACTATGTGTAGTTAAGTTTCATTTTCTCGTGGCCTAGTTATCCATGCTGTTTCTGGGAAATTAAAGGGAAAGTGACTGCACCCATCAGGATAAAAGGAACGGCTGAAGCATTTTACTGGCAGTTGCAAGGAAGCGTGGTACTTTATAATCAGACTAAAGTTGAGTCAGTTTAACGTTTAGTTTATACAAACTTGGACAAACAATGACATATTTTTGCTGTTGTAAGATATTTCTTATGAAGGTAAGTCACTAGTCCTTTGATCATTTGTGCACGTCTTGTAAATTTAGTCCTTTGTTTATTCCAGGCTGATTACTCTCGTACTATACGGGACGGCTGTACTGTAGCTGTATCAGAATATAAGATTAACTTTTTTTGTTGTCATTCTTGTTTTCTGTTACATTTACTCCGAAGAAGTTTGAGTAATCTGGACCAAGTGTGACGAGGTGACTGAGAGTTTATCTGCAACAATGGAAAGCTCCGATGAAGAAGATGTAAGAGAAGAATTATGGCATGAAAATTTAGGAGTAGACAACAGAACACATGAACAGAATATCTTGCAGATTGACTGGTTTGACTTGTGGTGAATATTTGTCTCATTTATCAAGGAGGTCTTTGATGCATCAGATATCATAGCTGAGCTTCCCTGTGAGGAAGGAAACACTTCTGTCTCACAGCAGCCTGACTGTAAGTATGAATGAGTGCAGCCACAAGATATTTTTACAAATAAAACATCCTTTAATGTGAAGACATGGAGAGTATTTTGTTTCTGATTTTTCTTCAGATATTCCTCCACCAGCAGAAGTGACAGTTCTCCATGTTGGCGATCAGACTGTTTCTCTTAGTTTTGCACCCAGTGGCTCCTCTGTTAGATGTAAACTCCACATAGATTACACCAGTGAGACACACAGAGACAGCGTCATCACTGAAGATGACGACTTTGCAGATGTTAAGGGACTCAATCCTGGGACCGAGTATAAGTTCAGCATCAAAAGGATCACAGAGAGTGGCAATCAGAGCGAAGCCACCTCTGTATCTGTATTTACAGGTAAATCTGATCTCTGGTGGTTTTACAGCTAAACACACTTTAAATAATTGACTGTTGAACACCTTTTACATGTTAATGAATAGAGTGAGCGGGTCTTTCTCATTTTTCTTAGAATTAAACTTTAATTTTCGTTTCTCTCACAGAGCCCGCCCCTCCTGTGCTGATAACAGTCTCTAATATCAGGAGTGACTCACTGTCTCTCCAGTGGGAGCCCCCTGCGGGTGAGGTGGAGAGCTTCATTGTGTTATGCAGCATTGAAGGAGAAACTGTGCAAGAGTTAACAACAGACGCAAACAGTGTAACGTTCAGCAGCCTGAGGCCAGGGGTGTGTTACTCCATCAGTGTTTCTGCACAACTGAAAACTGGGACAACAAGCAAACCAGCTACTACTGCTGTCAAAACAAGTAAGTCAAAAAAGATGAATTGATAACTGAAAAAGAACCAAAACAAACCCAGATTTGAAAAAGGAGGGGAAAAAGGATATAGTGACCACGATTGTCAGTTTATGGATCTAATCTTTGTTAAATGTTCTAATCTGACTCTTCTGTGGATTACAGAGTAAACTAATCAAAAATGAAAGACTAAAGCAGTAAAATAAGATAAAAAGGTGTAAAATGAACAACATAGATCAAATGCTTTTCAGCTCATATAGTTAAAAACGTCTAACTAAAACATGAAGTTAAAACATATAATTAAAATAATATAGAACAAAAGTGAAAGGAATAAAGTAAATCAATAAAATCAAATAAAAGCCTGATTTAAAAAGGTGAGTCTTCAGCCTCTTTTTAAAAACAACAGTCTCTGCGGCCCTGAGATACTCTGGCAGGCTGGTTCACAATCGGGGGCCATAATAACTAAAAGCCGCCTCCCTGTGTGTTTTCAATTGAACACGTGGTATGGTTAAAAGGCCAGTGCCGGAAGACCTCAGGGTCTTCTAAGCTCAGAGTCAAAAATCACGCCCAGATTTTTTACAGTTTTTGATGGTTTAAGATCTTGTAATTTTGTTAAAAGTTTCTCTCTCTGGCCTTCAGGACCAATGACTAAAACCTAAGTTTTGTCCTGGTTAAGCTGTAGGAAGTTTGCTGTCATCCATGACTTGATATCTAAAATGCAGTTAAAAAGGGCATCACGTGGCCCTGTTCATCAGGAGACACGGCAATGTACAGTTTCGTATCGTCAGCATAATTATGAAAGCTGATGCCGTGCCTCCTGATGACACCCCCAAGGGCAAGCCTGTAAAGATTAAAAAGAATTGGACCTAAAATTGACCCCTGGGGAATCCCACACTTGATGTCATGGGTTCCTGAAGAACATGTATCCATAATTACAAAGAAGTATCGATCTGTGAAGTAAGAAGCAAACCAGTTAAACAGTACCAGAGAGGCCGACCAGGTTCCTCAGTCTGTTAAATAAAATGTGATGGTCTACTGTATCGAAGGCGGCGATAAGATCCAGTGGTACCAGGACTATGAGTTTATGGTTATCTAAGTTGCACCTGGTATCATTCAAAATCTTTAAAAGGGCAGTCTCAGTACTGTGGTTCCTTCTAAAACCAGATTTATACTTCTCCAAAATGTTGTTCATGTTAAAAAAATCATTTACTTAGTTAAAAAAAATCTTTTCTAATATTTTACTTCAAAATGGTAAGTTGGATACAAATTGTTAAGAATGTTTGGGTCTTCTTCAGAAGGGGCTTCACCACCGCTGTTTTAAAAGAGGTGGGAAGACACCCGTCTGGAGAGAGCAATTCACAATGTTTAAAAGCTGTTCCTCAAAGAATCCATAAAATGTTTTAAAAAATGGTGAAGGAATTGTGTCTAAAAGGCAGGTTGTAGGGTTTACCTGGGAGAAGACTCGACCAAGTGTCCTTGCATCAACCAGGGCAAAACTCTCCAGTGTTTCCTCAGGTAAAAGCAATGAGCCAGGTATGGTGACAGCTAAAAACTATCGTGATAAAAAACTCAAGACCCGAGACAACAGAGAACAGCTTCACCTTTTGTGTTGCATCTTATTGTCAGCCTTGCTAGTGGCTTGAACAACGACATGTCACCCTGTCTATCTGGACATCTATTTGCTCCAGAGTGAAATATCTCATCCATCTACTCCAACTGAAGACACTAGAAAGGCACATTTTGAGGGTTGGAAACAAGTGTTGGGAATGATAAATAATCAAACAAAACAGCCCAGGTTTAGTGTGATAATATCTCATCTGTATATTTACTCATACACAAAGAAAATAAATCCAGAGCACATGTCATGTATTGTTTATACATTCATAAACATTATTTTCAAGATAAAAGGGGGACTACTAGAATTTATTATTGTGGAATCCAATTCTAGTGAGCACGTTCACACATTTTTTTTTTAGACCAGTTTCTGTTATAAAAACTTAACTATATCCACTCTGGGAATTTATGATGGATATCTCTTCTCCTTCATTGTATGAGCTGTAAAGTTGAGTAATTTGTTTTTTCGATTTCTCAAACAGAATGAACATAGACATTGAGCTAGTGGAGACACAGAACAAAAATATCTGTAAAGTTTCCGAATACAGCTACAAGGTACAGCTACAATACAGTGTATGAGCATCTTGCATGAGGTGGCAACAGCTGAACCATGAGGTGGATACCAGCTGGACTGCCGATAAATGGTGATCGAACAGACGTGCTACAGCTTTAGAGATTAATACAAAAAACAAAGAAAAGTGGAATGTTTGCCCACAGATGCTATTAAGTACAATGATGCTAACTGTAAAGATGAAAAGTTCAGTCTGGAACAAGTTGATAGGCGAGCATCACACTGAAGCTTGTGCAGCTGTGTGTCATTGCTCTTTCTAAGTCATGGGCAATAGCAGGTAAACTGAGTAATAACTAAGTTATTCTGATTTTTGGAAAGAAGTGAGAATTCTTAACAAATGCATAATGTCTCCACCATGCACTACAGGTGGGAGCTCTGGAACAGACAATATTATTGAATAATGTCAGCATGATAGCTCCTCATTTAATTGTGTTAAAAGGGACTTGTATAAGGAAGGAAATATTGAGGTTGATGATAAAATTGTGTTTATGTTAAATCAAGTGTTTAAGCAGTAACTAAGCTGGCTGATAACAAAGCAAGTGGTTTAGATCATATGTCTGCTGAACACTTTCAATATGCCATCGGTACCATAGCCCTTCTGCTGGCCATGTCTTTCACTGGCTTTATTTTTCATAGCTTCTGACCACATTCAATCCTGTCTGCTTTGTTAGTGTCACTTATCAAAGACAAAGCCGGTAGAGTGGGTAGTTCAGATAATTACAAGCCCATTGCTTGATCCAACATCTTGTCAAAAGTTCTTGAAATAATTCCTCAGGTTGGCAATGGTGCCGGACAAGAGGCGATTTTATCCCCAGTTCTTTTTATTCAGATTATAGATAATCTGTACAGACACCTGAATGATTGTCAGACTGGGTGCATGGTTGGTAATTTACTGGCGAACCATGTCAGGTATGCAGACGATCGTGTGGCTCTTAGTCCGAGTAACATTGGCCTTCAGCAGCTTCTTTCTATTTTGTTCTGCACGTGCTGTTGCTGAGCTGATTGTGTGACGTAGGCTTCATGTTTATTTGATCTGATCACAGGTGGCCACTCAGGACACATGTGAAGACGCACTGTAATGGCAAACGTGAATACATCCATTTAGTGCTGTGATCAAACCACCCAGGACTTATGTTAGCACTAAATGTGAACCGTCTCTATGACACAGTCCACCATTACAACATATAAATTCTTGTTTAGTAACAAACAACTAAAAAAGCTCTGAAAAGTCCATTCAAATGCATCTGGGTCAGCTCTAAAGAAAGAAGTTCTTTTTCTTTTTGAATCAGATTCACCTTTTAATTTTTCTATCCATCAGCATACTCAGCATTTTCTGCAAGTATCTTATCTTTAAAGTACTGATACAAATGACAAAACACGATAAATTACTTTCAAGATAAGTGGCAGGATACCACACTATAAATGGTGGTATGTATAGTGTACCTTTTATCCCATATTTGATTCCTGTTATGTTTGTAAGTTATGTGGTTTTTAAAGTTTTTTCATACGATTCCTTTCTGACAAAAACACAAGCGATCTGTTTGTTGGGAAAAAGAGAAATTGTAATGTTGGAGTTTTTTTCCCCCCTCAACAATCATTATAAGCTGCCATTTTGCAAGTCTACTCCCGCAATGGCTTTTCTAACAGCTGTCTTTATTTCTACAGAGACAGACCTGGAGAGTCTTCTGGAGGACATTGGGTTGAAGCAGCATGGCACTGAGAAGCTTTCACTCAGCAAGCTGCTTGAGATTGATGAGAAAACCATTACGGATACACCTCTCAAGTGTAAATCGGACATCCCTTGGTATTTTCTTAAGAAATTGATGATGGTTAATGTGACAGCTAGGAAAGTAAAGTGTTCATCAATATGTGAGTCAAACTGCGAGGATGAATCTGGGACAACAGAGGTAGATTTTGATGATCTTTTCAACAGTTCAAACACAGATGACATGATAAACCCTCTCGACATTATCACTGCTCTCTTTCTGTGTTCTGATGGTTTTGTACAGCAAGAAATGGCACTAAAAATGTCTATGTGTCAGTTCTCTGTGCCTCTGCTGCTTCCCAACTGTGACACAAAACAGTGCACACTCATGCTGTGGGCCATGAGAGACATTGTTAAGAAGTACAGACCTCAGTATCTTTTAGAATCCAAAGGGTTCATTGAAGAAAGAATTGTTCATTCTGAACTTCCAATGGTCTCTTTTGTGAGACTGGGTGAGTGCTCCTTGTCCAAATCACAGATCCTCAATAAGCTTCTGAGCAGTTCTGAGCAGAACCATGATGCCTTTGTTCATCGTGACATGGAGTGTGGAGACAGTCCAAGAAAAATATCCAATGGACTGACTGAAATTACCTGGTACCTTCCTTGTGGGAACACAAACATGGACATTTTTGTTGAGCCAGTTGCTATAGCTAACATTCATGGTGACATTTCTTCATTTGAGGCACAATATTCCTTTCTGTGTCAGACCTCTGCAGCAGTTTTTGTGTTTTTTGACCATTTGGACCCTGAATGTGAGATCCTTACAAACCAAAACCACAAAGCACAGATCTTCTTGGTCGGCAACCATCAAAGCAAACACTTCAGTTTAGATGCTCTAAAAAAAATAGCAATGAAGTTAGGTTTGAAAAAAACCAACATCCTTATAAAGACGAAACAAACAAATGATGCAGACTTTGTCCAGTGTTTGAGGAAAACTGTCAGTGATGTTGTTGAGAACTCAAAGATGAAGATGCCAATAGAGCAGATGGTCAACATTGCCCATGAACTGGGAATCTTGGTTGATGAAGACTCTCCTGAGTGCCAGGCTGGAAAGAAAAACGCAGATACCATCACTGCAGAAATTGAAGACATGCTTAAATACAAAGAAGCTCAGCTTCCTCTGCAAGGACAAATATGGAAGGATCTGACTTGCTTAGAGAAGGAAGAATTTCGGCTTCGGAAAGTTGGTTCTGAAAACATAGAACAGTACAAGAGTAATCTTCAGGAGCAGAGGGAACAACTGAGGAAAAAGCAGAACTCTTATGACATGTCATCAGCTATGAGTTGCTTCATCAATGCGATATCCAGCCAAGGAGCAGAGAGGCGTTATTTCCTGAAATGGATGAGAATGAACCTGGATAACGTGTCTCGTATTAAACTGTCTGGACTCAGGAAGCTGTACAAAGAAAAGTGCAAAGATTCAGAGAACAAAGAAGAGATCAAAGAAATTGACAGACAACTTTCCAACAGCTCACTGGGGACTGAACACTTCTTTCGTGAAATGGGTCAGATCTATGAAGCTTCACTTTCTCTTCCAGAAACATATCAATCACGTCAACAACTGCAACATCTCCCCAAACTCTGTGCACAGCTGTTACTGGATGGATTTCCTCTGGAGCTTGTAGATGGAGATGCTTCCAACATACCTCTCAGATGGGTGAGTGACGTTCTCTCTCAGCTCAATGACTCGGCGTCTTCAAAGAACAAGATACTGGTTGTCACAGTTCTTGGAGTCCAGAGCACAGGAAAGTCCACTCTGCTTAACAACATGTTTGGAGTGCAGTTCGCAGTCAGCAGTGGTCGATGTACTCGAGGTGCCTTCATGCTGCTCATCAAAGTCAATGAAGACGTGAAAACAGTTCTCAACTGTGACTTCATGGTGATCATCGACACTGAGGGCTTAAAGTCACCGGAGCTCGCACAGCTGGATAACAGCCATGAACATGATAATGAGCTCGCAACACTTGTTGTGGGGTTGAGTGATATCACCATTATCAATGTTGCAATGGAGAATTCAACAGAAATGAAGGACATCCTGCAGATCGTGGTGCATGCTTTTCTCAGGATGAAAGAGGTGGGAAAAAAGCCTAAATGTCAATTTGTCCACCAGAACGTTTCTGATGTTTCAGCCCATGAGAAGAACCTACGAGACAGGAAACTGCTCTTACAACAGCTGAATGAGATGACCCAAGCAGCAGCCAAAATGGAAAAGAAAGATGAGAACAAGAGCTTCACTGATGTGATGGAGTACAGTGCAGACACTGGGAACTGCTACGTTCCAGGACTCTGGAATGGAAACCCACCAATGGCACCAGTCAATGCAGGATACAGTGAGGCTGTGTATGAGCTGAAGAAAAACATCATCCAACAACTGGGAAAGTGTCAGTCATCTGCTAACAATATCCTGGAGTTTAGAGAGTGGATGACCAGCCTGTTGAACGCAGTAAAGCATGAAAACTTCATCTTCAGCTTCAGAAACAGCCTCGTGGCTGATGCATACATCAGGCTCTGCACAGAGTTCAACAAATGGGAGCGGGAGTTCAAAAAAGAAATGTACACCTGGGTAACCAATCAAGAGACAAGAATTAAAAATTTTGGCACAGTTGCTGAAAACCCTGACATATCTGACATGACAGAATTCCTCTCTCAGTTAAAAAGTGAAGCTGTCACTGTGCTGTGCCAAGGGGAGAAAAAGATCCTTGACAAGCTGAAGGAATACTTCAAGCAAACAGAGGGTCATGTCTATCTGGTTGAAGGATACAGAGAGGAATTCTCAAACAGTGCAAAGAGTCTTCGAAGAGAACTGGAGCGCTCCATAAGTAACCAGCTCACAGCAGCAGCTGACATCAGACGAGGAATGACAGAACTCGATCAAATCAAGGAAAACCACACAAAAGAAATAGAAAAAGCAGTGTGTGCATTAATTGAAGAATGTCGACAGAAAAAAGTCCAGATGACAGACAGAGAGCTGGACAAAGAGTTTGATAAGATGTGGAGTCAAACACTGAAAAAACTGTCTGTCTCAAAACAAAAAGCCACAGATGTTTTCACCAGCGTGTCTCACTGTCTGAGAGCAAATTTATCACACAAGGGGAGTCATGCATGTGAACTGATGAGCACGACAAATCTGAGAGATTGTGGGTTGAAGCCTTTCAAATACACAGCTGATGGTTTGAGTGAAAAATTTGTGCAGACAATTAGAAGTTTGTTCAGCTTAACAGATCTGGTAAAGGCCAGACAAAGTTTGGCTGAGAGCATCATAGCTGCTTGCAACAACTCTGTAGATGAGAAATTGAAAAGACAAACCAACTACCATGATACTTACATTCAGGAGATCCTTCACATCATCGATGAGAGGCTGCAAACCGATAGAAATGTTGGCACAGACATTGAGTTTGAGGTTTCTCTAAAGCAGCACATCTGTGGATCTGCAGCCAGAGAGTTTCAGAAAATGAATGAAGAGTTTCTACATGTGAATGATACTCACACTTGTCTCAATCAAAACAAGGACAAGTTCCAGGAAGATTTCAAAGACTTGTTCAATGAACGAGACCAGTGCCAGAAGAAGGCTGAAGAATTCACCAACAAATGTCTGAAGCCTGCTGTTGAAGAATTTGTCAACCGTTCTTTGGGTCTTGATATCATTGATGAAATGCTGACAAAGCAGCAGTTCAGCACACGAATGTCCTTCCAGTATTCAATTCTACTGGATTTGCTTTCAAAGGGTAACTTCAAAAACTACCTGGACTACATTAACTCATATGAGGATTATGTTAAATCATGGATATTGGACCAAATTGTGGAGTGTTTCTCAGATGGGGTTACAATAGAAGGGTTTGTGGACAAACGGCATCTGTCAATCATCAACAATATAGATGGTGCTATCAAAGAGGCAGAAACAAAAAAGAATGGCAACCTGAAGACATTTGTAGAAGACATCTGCAAAGAGCTCAGTGATAAATTGGTCATTTCCCAGGAGGCTCTTTGTGCTTTAATGGTCCTGAACAATGCCGACACGGAGCCGTTTGCACATTCACTCAAAGGGTGTTTAAAAGAGCTGGAACACACTCTGAGAGAAGAGTTTAAAGAAAACGACATCCAAACGAAACTAACTCAACTCCACGTAAAGCCTCAGGCTGAGCTTTTCAACAGAGTGATTGGTTGTGGCAAACAGTGTCCATTCTGCAATGTCCCATGTGAGGCAGGAGGAAAAGGTCACAGCGAGCACTTTGCTTCACTGCATCGACCACAGGGCTTTGGTAATTGGAGGTCCAGTAGTGGAGAAAAACTTGTCACTGATATATGCTCCTCTCTTGTGAACTCTGACATAGGATTTAGTTGCAATGAAACAAAAAAAAAATTGCATCCTTACAAGCGATATAAGGAAATTTTCTCAGACTGGGGAATCCCTCCTGATGTAAGCCTTGATGCGTCAGACTACTGGAAATATGTGATGAAAACATACCACCATGACTTTGCCAAAGCATACAAGGCAGAGAAGGCTGACATTCCTTCATCATGGAGAAATATCACTGAGACACAGGCAAAAGAAAGCATTCAAAAGTCTTTCAACACAAAGTAAAAAAAAAGCTTATTCTCCTCTAAAGTTACTTTTAATAGGTAGAGGTACTTAGAGGTACTTTTTTATTTTAATTTTATATTAAATATGCCAAAAGGAATAAACACAGTGTTTAAGATGAGTAATACCTACTCTTTAAAGAAAAGCATAGAAAATTCTAGTTTTAGAACTACTGATTCTGGTATTATGATACCACAGAGATTTGGTGATAAAAGAAAGTTTCATGTTTTGTTAGCTTTTGTTTCTTTTGTTTTAGGAGCTTTTATGGACAGTTTTGTTTCTATGATGAATCCAACATTTGCATTTATTTTTCTTGTCAGTGATATCATCACATATTACACAAAAATGTTGATTATGTTTGAAACTACAGTTTCATCATTTACAGTTTTTTTTCTTCTTTCTTCTTATTTTGTTTTAGTTCACATATCTAATGTAAAATACTCATGCAAAAAGATAGTTCTGCTGGTGTGGTCTGATCGACTGAATCAGTCTGTGTCTGAATCACAGTACGTGAAGAATTTAGAATAACTAATGCGTTTGATGACGTTTCACGGGTCTGATGCCAAATATTTGTATATGTGTGTTAAAATATGCAAAGGAAGCAAAAGTAGAAAAACGTAGAATGTTTTTTTATGGTCAAAAGAGCATAAATGAAAATTTAATATCAGAGAAACAAGTAAAAGGACCTGATTATATTTTGATATGAGTTGAGTCCCTATATTTTGCTTTTTTTATGTGCAACAAATAGGGGTAATAATTAAGAGGCAGCATGGAGTCGACTTTCACAGGAGGCCTCTTCATTTGAAACAATCTCCTCTGTAAACAAGATCTTTGCATTTGGAAGGTCTTTTATAATATTGACAGAACGCTATTTTTAATGTTGCAAATTCTGAGTCATATCATGAGTACGAGTAACACTTTTGCTCAATGGTTGTCTTTTCATAAACTAGAATTAAAAAACAAAATTTGGTGGTAATTGTGCCAAAAAAAAAATGCCATTTCTCAATTGCATAGTGTTACTGATGTCAGAATATAAATGTCAGTAAGAACACATTAAACAGCAAAAACAAAAATGTTGAGAGCTAATTTATTGTTCTGCATTAATCATGGCATTAGTTCATGTACAGATGTTGTAGTCTCTCAATGCGGCTGACCCGGGTTTAAGTCCCAGCCTGTGGCCCTGTGCTACATGTCTTCCCACACTCTCTTTGCCCCAACGTCTTGCAGTTGACATACTGTTAGAAAGTTGGAAGTGTAGCAGAGTGGAAACGTAAATTAAATTTCCTTTGGGTTTTGCATTTGTAACCTGGCAAAGACTGAGCCAATGACATCACAGACAGCTGTGGCAGCAGCGCAGGAACTTAAATGAACGTCACATGTTGAAATTACGTCACAGCTGTACTGTTCAATTCATGTAAACAGCAGTCTCACGGGACGATAGAGTAAAACGCTCGGCCTGCAGAAAATTTGCTTTTGTGGTATAACTAAGAACAGTGACAGTGCAGCAGGAGCAGTTTTAAAATACATTAAGATTAATTTAGGCAAAAACAACACATTTGTTCATTCGTAACCTCAGCAACCAATCCCTTCAACAGTCTTAAAAATAAGTAAATAAAAGTGACTCTCCAAGTGTCTATAATAACTGCGATCCCCCTCTGCTAAATATCTACTTTTCTACCCTATTGATGTGTTTCTATGGTGTTTTTTTGTGTTACAAGAAGTATCAGAAGGAAAAATCAGCCATCCGTACTATGGCTGAGCAAGTTTGTTTTAGATATTGAGTTAACTGTTTTTGAAGCACCCGTCTTTCTCCTTGTCCTGTTTAAGCAAGGGTGATACATTCATTCATACATTTTTTTTATTTTTTGGAACAATGTGAACTTGTTTTCTCTGTATTTGCATTGCTAAAATTATTTCTCAATTAGCAAATTAATCCTTCTCGAAGCACTTGGATTTTTTTTAACAGCTCTTTCCACGAACCTGTACTTTTAAAAAGTGGTTGAAACCAAAATCAGCATTTTAAAAAGGAAAGAAGGACATTTAAGGTGACACATACACTTATGGTTTCTGTAAAGGGTGTATTTCAGTATCTTATCATTTGACATGTGTGTGCAGTTAATCAAAGCAACTAAATGGCAGAAGTTACATGGTGACAATACTTAATAAATCTGATTCTTTGTTATTTGTTTTCTAAATCTGTATATCTGTCTTGTATGAGGGAAATATGAATCATTTCAGCATCGGATTCCATCCAAACATCTGATTTCCTTATATTTTAAATGAGTTTATTAAAAAAAGATCAGTCATCACATGTTTCTGTTAAGTGATTAAATAAAAGGGACAAAATCTGCAATCTGGCTATGAATGTCTTTAATGTTTCCCAGATCAGAATCACAGCATACAGTGTATAATAACTTCTAAAATAACAGAAATATCATCACCTCATTTATTTATATATTTTTTACTTTACTTTTTTGTAATCACTTTTTTTTTTTTTCAAATCCCATTATTTAGCTGTTTTTTTTTTTCATGTCAAGTCTTGGGTTTCTGAATTCAACATAGAATGTAAAAACCAGACAACAGGTGCAGATTTGCAGCGGAGACCAAGCTGAGGGTTTATGGGGCTGAGTGTATTTGTGTGGCTGTGTTCATGATGTGCTGATTCAAGGTTTCTAAGATCAATTAGATGCGTCATCTCTTGGTTTGTTGAACCAAAACCTGTGAGCATGTTTGAATAAGCATAGACCTAAATCCAGTGAGGCCTGCAAAGATGTGTTTACATGAATATAGTCGAACGCACTTTATCACTTCACAGAAATATTTGCTCCATCCATCGATCTAGTGTTTGGGACATTAAACTGTTTTCTGCTACGTCATATTACTGTAGGAGAAACAGAACCTCCATAACAACACAACATAGTGGCTGGAATCTAAAGGTTGGACAGAGCTGTGATATCAGAGGCATCTTATGGTATTAAAGCCCTCGTGCAAACCAAAAATGCAATTAAGTGGCTACATAAAGACACTGCTACATGTAAGTGAGCTAACATTGGATGACTGCACTTGTTCGTGGTTTATGCTCTGACCAGAACTCACTGCATTGTAAAGCTGTTTTTAGCCTCTGAGATATTTACAGAAATACTCTGAAGTCACACTCCTCATGCAGCACAGACTCATCAGGTGTATGCCTGGATCACTTTTACAATAACAGCTGGCAAAAAGTGTAAAAAAAAAAAAGGGGACACATGATTCCCAGTAGCTGATCAGTTTTAAACAACATTTTTCAAAATTTCTAAAAATTATATGACTCAGAAGCTCACAGTGCTGACTGCAGTATCTTAGGCCCGCTGTTGTGGGTTGTTGTGAGTTCTGCTACAGTGACTTCCATTATCAAGAACCATGATGCTACAGGGTGCCCACGGGATGATGGGCAATATGAGATGAAGATAAAAAAAACAAGTGTAATTTTTTTTTATTTCATGAAAACTGATGAAAAATGTCAATAAAGTGGCCCTTTTTTTGCAAACTGCACCTGTTGTCTTTTGTTGTCACAAAATAAGCATTCATTCACTCAAAAAACCCAAACAAACAAAAAACAAACAAGAAACTTAATATTTACAAATATTTTGTCTGTTTGCTTGTTACATTTAAAAATGTACAGATTTGATCCTCATCCAGATGTTGTGTCAGTCCTCCATCCTGCCACCAGGTTCTCTATTCTTTGTTCTCAGAGTAGTTTGACTACATTAAATCTGCTACAATGGCGCCCTCCAGTGTTAGCTTAGAAAACAGCCCAGGAAAAGGAACAGGCCGAAGCTGAATACCTTGTTTTTTGTTCTCACCTCCGTTGGCATCACTGTAGCCATGTTGTGGTGAAATTGGTTTCACAACCTCTTACCGCCTCCTTTCCACAGGAGTGAGTACAAAAGGGTTCATATGGACATACTTGCAAGGTATTCCTCTGCCAAACTCTGTTGGCAGAAAGTCAGCCACATCTTTGAATGTCCTTATTTTCTTGTGATCAGTTTGTTCTCTCTTCTGCTTCTCATTTCAAACTTTACGGCTGTGAGTCTTTTTCCCATCTCCTCCTAAGTCTTCCTCGCAGCATGTGAAGAAGACTTTCTTGCATTTCTGTCCATCAACTGTTTCAAATCATTTGTCCAACCCCAGCTTACCCACATCAGATGTTTTGTGATTTACATTGTGCACATTTCCCTTACAGTAGACTTAGAAAATGACGGGAGCAGCCGATTATACAATTCCCCTTCCAGTCCCTAACCCCCCCCCAACACTCCTTTAAGCAGTAATAAAAAAGAAAATAAACAGACTAAAGCTAAAGCACAAGCAAAGACAGCAAAAGTTACTAATCACTCCCACACTGTTCGTAAGCCACCATGAGTTCCTGTGGACTCAAACAACAGTTCAGTTAACATACTGTATTATCAGAGTTTTACCCATGATCCTTGTTTGACATCTTAATTTGGGAAGCAGTGGAGGGCATAGCTGAACTGTGATATTGTATATTCCTACCCAAATGAAAAGAGCACAATCAGAAACAGCAGACAAAAACTGCATCACTTTTACAATATTGTGAAGATAAAAATGTCATCTTGCAGCTCTGAACCGCAGGTTGGAAATGCCCACCAGTGTGCTTGTAGTTTAAGTCTGAACCAGTGAGCTCATGAAACGTCACCAGTTAGGTGAACTAACCCTTGCATGTGATGTGAATATTGGGTTTAACTGAGATAAGGACTTCTGTGGAATAGACATGACAGAGTACAGTCAGGTTTTCCTGTAGTAAAGGACAGAGGAGACGTGAGGGAGTGAGTGGGGATGAAACGGTGAGTATGTGTATGGGTAAGTAGCAGAAAGAAGCTGATGTTGGAGGTAAACCTACCTGTCTGCCTGTCTATCTCATCGTTGGCTAACAAGGATACAACTTTTTGTTAAAGATGTCTGATGACTTATACACACACAAACACACACTTTCTCTCATAGGCACACATCAAACAAAACATGGAGTGGAAATAGGCGGCAGACAGGAGGAGAACAGTGCACGTAGGACAGTGCACGTAGAGGAGCAGAGGCTGCCGGTCCCTGCTTTGTCTCACAAGAATACAAAAATAATTTTGTACAAGCAAGCGACAACATCGGATTTCAAGTAACCTAAAACTGACCAAAGGAAGCAAAAGTAGCAAATGTAAGATGGGCTTACTCATAGGAAATACACTTGTGAATAACATCATGAAGAAGAGCCTGGAAAGGGGGAGTATGATCAAAGTTGTTGGTCTAGCTGCAACATATTCTTCAATTTGTCTTCAATTTTCTTTTTCAAAATGACCGCAGGAAGGCATTGGTGATTTGTTAAGTCGACTGCAGGAATTTCTGTGAGGCTTTAAATGTGTGAGAGAAAAATCCCAAGTTTTTAGGTGGGCAGATAAGATTTGAAAAGATTTGGGAAACGTGCTTTGACTGATTTGGCGTCCTTTACCCCCTTCTTCATCTCTAAAAAATAATTCATGCATAGATCCCCACTGAGAAAACCCACTTATATACTTTCTCCTTTGTACACATTTATATAGAACTATATATATCATTTCTCAATATCTATATTTTCAGCAAAAAATCTTTCCACAATAAAACAACAATCAAACAAATGCTTGAAAAAAAAGAAAAAAAACAAGATGAATAAAATAAAAATAAAATGGCACTTCGTCATGGGATAACACGACCTCTGTTAGTTGACAGTAAATAGGAACACTCTCTGGGTTTTCTTCCCTCTTGATGAGAAAGCAAACTTAGTAATACTCACTTGGCACCAAGAATGCTGGTAGAATGAGATATCAGGTTTCAGTGTTTTCATAGCTTTGTGTCTCCGGTGTGTACAGTAGGCCTTCTCCAGCTCAGTACATTGTGACTCCTTAGAGCAAAGGAGCCTTGCAAAGATTGAGAGTTACATGTGAAATGAGAGAACAAAGCAACAATAAGACACAGATGTGAAAAAAGAGAAAGAAATGTCCACACAACACACCAGAGGGACACAAAAAGAGATGACATCAAAGTAAAAAAGATAAAACAAGGGGCAAAAAACATTTGTCCCTTTGACGATTTTTAGAGGCCATTAGTTTGGAAACAGCAGACCCTTGTTGGAAACAGTACTTTGAAAGATTCAAGTCACTCCCAAACTTATCATCTGCTCCCGTGCAGTTGACCTATCTCACCATACCACCAGTGGAGGGAGCTGCTAAGCTGTACAGCACACAATGGAGGATATGGACTCGCTTTTGGAGAAACAAGAGAATAAGAGAACAGAGTAAAGGCCCACATCAAGAGGCCTTCCTTCTATATCAGAATGAGAGCCAGTATTCCTGGTCTTTAGCTGGCGCTGTGTCAGGGTCCTTACTATACCCTGGTGGTGGAGTGGGGGTGGGGCAGGGTGTTGTTGTGACCGGTGGACGGGAAAGTGTTAAAGGCATGAAGAGGCTGCATGCTAGTGATGGTACTAGGGATCATGGTGATGGTGTTTGGTGTCATCAACGGAACATCGTCGGGGGCACGGCGCAGCGCCAGTGTGTAGTCAGGTGGGCAGGCGGGTCTTAGAATGTCGTGGGGCCGGAGGGGCTCCATGTCGTGGTGAGGATCATGCTCTGAGTGCTTCATCTGCAGGGACATGATCTCCTCCTCCTGGCTGTGAGCCAGGTCATTGGCAGGGCCGCCCCGCTGGGGTGATAGTCGATGCCGTCGCATCTCGTGCCGCTTGTCGCGCTTGTAGTAAAGGGCAGCAAATGCCAAGATGTTGAGGAACAGTAATGAGGCTCCCACAGCAACTGTCACACTCAGTTCGGTGGAGTAGTCACGGGTGTCTCCGGGAAAGAGGTCCTGGTGTGGACGCTCTGAGCCCTCAGGCTCAGGTTCAGAGGGAAAGGTCGGGTAGGGGTGACGAGTGGTAAGAGGACCTGAAGTTCTGGGCCCGGGTCTGACGGTGCCTGGGCCAGGGCCTGGCGGCAAGCGGGTAGTGGTGGGGAAGACCTCGTGTAGACTATGAAGATGGGGGACTAATTCCAGCCAGAAGGCCACCTTATTGGCCCTGTAATTGTCTCTAACACGAGGTTTTAAGCCGATGTGAAGGTACTGCTTGTCCTTTGAGTTGAACTTGGTCCAGATGACCTCTTCAAAGCGGTTTGGCTTGGTGTGAATGAACTTGGTGTCCTGAGGGACTGGCAGGTTGGGGTCACTGGTGAAGCACAGGGAGAAATAAAAGAAATTGACATAAATCAAATTTCTAAATCAAATTCAAAAGAATTAATAAATCAGTCCCAAAAGTTTTTATCAATCAACTTCAATCAAACTCAAGACAGGAAGCTAAACTTTTAAAAACTCTATTCAGACAGAGATTTGTCTATCTCCTCAAAAGTGTAAGAAAATCTTTAAAAAGTCACTCTGACCCTGCCACAAATAAGTCCTACACTGGCAGGATAACCACTGAGTTGCACCTCAGAGCATATATGCATACATATGTATGTATAAACGAATAAATAAAAGAAATGAGAGAATTTGGAATGAGGCCTACCCAGTTTTGGCAAAGTTGGTCCAGTAAGTCATGACCACAGCACTCAACATCACATCATTCTTTGAGAAGTTGCACGGAAAGAGGTCTGTGGCACCGATCATGGGCACACCAAACACATATGGTATCTCATCTCCATGGGCAGCATCAGCCCATTCGGGTCGCGTCTCTGTTTGGCAGTGGTGGTAAAATGTGTAAAAATAAACTGGAGACTGAAATTCAGCGTGAAGTTTGGCAGTGGCAACGGCTGGTGCCACCCACTGGTGATCTGTAAACAGAGCTAACAGAGTCTTTCTTCGCATGTCGCCATTGTCTCTGTCCGCCCAGTCTGTGTACATGAACTTAATTGTCTCCCTCAGGATGTCTTTGCCTAGACAAGAAGAGGCAAAGAGGAAAAAGGGAAATAGATAGAGAGATAAAAGGGTAGGAGTAAGGTAAGATCCATGACAAAGAAAGGGTAGAGAAAGACAGAAGTATAGAGTACAGTGTTGTGAACTCAAGTGTGGAATTTAATACAAACTTAATACTTTAAATGACAGCAACATTCTTTTGTGGGGATGGTCAGTGTGGAAATACCAGATGGGGGATTTCTACATCAAAGAAGAGAAATTTACAACAACCTTTGTCCACGAAAGCATTTTGGGGGAGTTTTCTCAGCCCCTCTTTCCACAGACCTGTGCCATAAATTTAAGTAAATGTATTAATAGCTTAGTGCTAAGCTGAACAAACAACGGAGCCTCTCATGAGAGTATTGGGGAAAACCAGAACAGGACCCTTCTGACTTTATAAGGGCTCAAAGTAAACAATGGTGACAGTTTGCCCTGACTCTGACTCAAGCCAGAGACAGTCGCAGCATGGACCTCTCAAAAGGATCTCACCCAGAATCACTTTTTAGCTGAATCTTGAAACTGTATTAAATGTGCTTTATATCTTTGTACAAGTTGTTTCATGTTCTCAGTGATATCACAAGCTGCATCATGACCGTACGTGGAAGGATATGAGAGAAGTAATTATTTTGGGAAATGACTAATCAGCTTATGGAGCCACATTGCCCCAGAGTGGTCCGTAGTACTGAATAGTTAAACCCAAAACGAAGTCAACAACTTGCATATGACATGTGACATTTACATGAAATAATGCAAATGTTAACCAATGCTTCAGCTGTTTCTTATTGTATTCCGTGTTTAACACAGGAAAATAACATTGTTTGGTTTGTTATTCATACGTCATAATTTTACAGATATCCATCTGAATTTTGAGACTCATAACCATCATGTTATATTATGTTATGTTATGTTGTTTTTGATGTCTTTATATCCTAAGTTTATGCTATATCTTTACCCTTTATATCTTAACAAGTTATGGTGTTTTTAGAATCCTCTGAGAGGAGGAATACAGGAGTCGAGTTGCTTTGAGGCACCCTCGTTGCAGGTCCCCTTACAAAATACGCCCAGGCAGACGTCACAACAGTTTCAGGCATACCATTGGCTGAAAGTGTAGCGTAGGCCTACGTCATGCCCCGCCTCCGCGAATCAAACTCCGGAAACCGCGAGGAAAAGTGAGAATATTGAAAGTCCAGATGAGTCCAGATCAGTAGAGAGGATGAAGAGCAGAGAGTTTTAAGATTGATGGAATGAGAGTCTGGCGAGGAGTCTTTGAAAATGGAAGGAGAGGAAGATGAGATGGAAGAAGAAGGTCCGAACAAAGACAGAAAGGGAAGAATGTAGTAGAAAGATACGTTTTGCGTTTTTGTTCATCCCTCATCCTGTCTCCTCTCCATAGCGCGTTTTAAACTCTGCTGCTGCAGCATCCTCACCTATTTTTGATCACCAAAAGGAGCCAGTGTTAAGCTTGTCAACCTTTTTGTCAATCTTTGATGAATTTAAGTTCACCTCATCAGAGTTGGTCAGCAACCAAAACCAACTCGACCCTCAGACAATTTTATCATTATTTGCGGTGAATTCCGACACACTACCCGTTCGTCTTCTGAGCTACCAGAAGCCCTCCGGCGCAGGAAAGCAACCGGTCCAGTCCCTGAAAGTCAACCACAACGAAGGCCGCGAGACGCGGAACCGAGAGAGGCCCAGTTGGACCCGCCGGCGATTATCTGTGGTTCGGAGCTGACCTAACCGTAAGATCTGCCCTGTTCTTACATTTCAGACGGTATGCGGTGGGTGTCGAGAGAATTCGCAGTTAAAATGATAAATGAACCCAAGTTTGTTAGCTTTTAAATTCAAATAGTAACAAACCTAGACTATTGAATGATTCTGGTATCCATCCATCCCCTCCATCCCCTCCCCTTAGGCAATTCACTAAGTGTTTCTTATATAATCATCCATATTCAAAGCATTTCTCCTGTTGTCTTAAGGTTCATGTCTTTGGTCATGTCATTTTAATAAATAGTTCATATATAAAATCAACCGGCTTTTGTGTATTGTACTTTACGTATGTGTGAGTCCAACAAAACGAGAATTCACGAGAAGCGACTATATGAAACTGGAATTGATTAGTTATTAATTAATAATTGATTATTTATTTAACATACCAGAATCGTAAGATTCTGTCATTTTCCTTCGATTGAAGGTGGTGCCCTAAAACGAGGAAAAGTAAGGCTTATTGAGATTGACACTTTCGGATAAATCCTTCTTATCACTTCTTATCTTATCACATCATGCTATGAATATATATTGTTGGTGTCTCGTGTGCTGGCGATATATAATTTGGCTACAACAGTATACAGATTAAAGTACAGAGGGAAGATATTTAAACAGAAGAGAATGAGTAACATAAAGAGCACAAGATAATTTGCCTCAAAGATGTTAGAATGACTGACAAGCACTTGAGAGGAAGCGTGACTGCATTATTCAAACTTGTCTGTATTTTGACTGTGGCCTGCTGCGAGGGGTTTGCAGGCTGATCTGTTAGGAACAACAGCACTGTGATTGGGAGCCGGCTGCCTGGGGGCTGATGAGCGACAGCATTAGTGCCCACAGAGCTCCAAAGGCCAAAGCACAGACCCACCGTGGTGAAAGATAATCTCCATGATAGAAAATCTCTTTAGTATGCTTGTCTTGGATGTTATACTTCACTGAACTCACATCTTATTTATTCACATTTTTTACTCACATGTTTTAAAGAGCTGCATTTTCACAGGGAGCTTGGAGATGTTGATGCATATTTTTTTCGTTGAAAGCATGTCAAAGCATCACAAGCCATGTTTATAATAAAAGACTGATACATATACAATTTCTACTTGATTTTCAGCCTGTAATGTGTAAAACCCTGAAAGACTACACCTACATGGTCTCCAAATAAGTCTAAAACAGTTATTACGACCTAGAATTGTCATCTGAGTGAGGTCACAGAGAAACTTTGAAGGCTGGCAGAAATATGGGATTGGTGTCGCTTACCCTCAGGATATCCGTAGAGGTTGTCTACAAAATTAGAGATGGTGTAGTCAAATGCCGCAGCTGAGATCCCATCATTGTCCTCGCTGTCGTCCACAAACTTCAGCCCCTCACCTTGGTTCACCCCTATGAGGATGTCATAGTTGAGGAACTCCCCCTGGTGGTGCAATAAGGGAATAACATCAAATTATGCTCAAAACTTGTTTTGTGCATTCATCTTGGAGTTTAAAACCATTTCAATTAGTCTGATTATAATATCAATAACTGTAAGTATGAATAGTATGATGTATTTCGATCAATAAATAGCTCTTCTTATGAGATCAGTGAAATAATCTATTTTCTTCTGTCATGAGTTATCGTTCAGGTTGTTATGTTTGTTCCACCATAAGGTAATGAATACCCAAAATGTTAGTTGAGGTCAGTGCTACCTGCTGACCTAATACTGCTCGTTTGGAGCTTTGGAAGTCTATAGTCTCTATTGATTCACAACGTGAGCAAAAGGATCTTTTGATGCTCAACATTCATTGTTTTTTTCAGTGCATTAACTTGTTTGGGGAGTTAAAGGGAGAGATGACAAAACAGCAGCAAAATCAGACTTGGTGAGGATCTGCATTTCTTTCTTCCTTTCAGTTTGTCTGTGAGAAACTTCAAATTTCCCAATTATTTTATAAAAATTATAATTTCTGACTATAGTGTGCCATAAAAGCAGATAGCACACATAGTAATTGAAAACAATTTAAAGATAATGATAGTGCTCCCCAGCTAGAAATAATGAGTCATGCGTTATTGTCAAATGCAGTGGTTCCCAAATGTCAAGGCCTCCAGGAGACATTAGAAAGAAGAAAAAAGTGACAGAAAAATTAAATGCCACTATAACAAGCTACAGATCTATTCTTTTCTAATTGTCTTGTCAAAATCATTTCAATGAAACTGAAGAGAATGACTTTATTTTTGATTGGACTGCATGCTTTTCAAGCAATTAACCTATGATGAAGGGTTTAAAAGTACACAATTCTTTTTTGAAGGGATCACAAAGCAAAAATAAAGACTGAATCATGGGTCTAACATATACCACTATGGGTGTTAAGAGCTCATGTATGGACCATCAGCTACTCATACAATGAAACTCCAGGAGGGATCATGGCCTCAGATATAGCTGTCAGACCCTCACCTGTTGCATGAGGATCTCAGGATCGTCTGGCACCACATCTCCATCCACCACAGGGCCAAAGGCAATGTGGTAGCGGGCTGGCTGGATGTCCTGGTCCACCAGCTCCCTGAAGGTCTTGCGCCTCAGGCAGTCAACTAGGTCTGCTGTCTCTGAGTAGGTGCAGCCCACCTTCCGGGCCAGGATCTTAGTGTACTTGAGGGGCTGGTAGTTGACAGACCAGCTGGAGATGGCCGTACCACTCTGTGCAATGGCCCTGTGGAACAGACCTGAAAAGACAGAGGGATATCAATATGGGGCCTTTTTGTCACCATAAAAATGTGGCAAAAAGGTTTGTGAGGTCACTTAGTGTTGTGCATTGCACCTCATATATTTTGGGAGTTAGGAGAGAACATGATGCAAAGAAACTTCATCATCATACATAATAATGGCATAATTCCATTATTATAAAAACACTGCCAGTTTTAATTTTTCATCTCATCTTTGTCACAAGAGAAGATCTGGCAGATATGAGATGAACTACAGACTAAAGTGTCCCTGACAGAGCTTGCTATGGGAATGTAGCTTAAAAACATAGAGGCAGAATTGTGAATAACCTCTTCTGAGATGTCAAAAGATCCATTTTCCTGTTTCTTCTTTGAGCTTCATTCTAGCTTTATGCCTCTCTTGCTCCCACCCTCTTTGTCTCCCTCTGTTTCTTTAGCTCTGCCTGTCCTGTGCTTTTAAACCACTCGAGTGGCTCGTTAAGGGGCTGCCTGCCTCACTCGTTTCCTCTCGCACTCTTTTTTTCCTTTTTCTTCCCTCTCCTGGGCTAAAGATTGGTCAGTTAATTATTAAGCAGAGCCGCAGAGCCTTCTTTCCCTGGGAGATCAATTATAGTAAAAAGTAGTTGGAAACAGCTACACCTACATTCATATCTGCCCTGAGAGAGAGAGAGAAAGACAGGCAGAGAGAGCTGGGAGATAGGTATATTTAATCCATCTTAAAGATCAGTTTCTTTGTCACTCCCCGAGTGCTTTTTGCCTTCCTTGTTTGGTACAGTCTTCAGTTTGGCTACTTCTCTTTTCTTAGTTTTCACTCCAGAGTATTTTCTTTCCCCCCTCTACTGTTTTTCCTCTTAACATTTTCACCTCAGCACATCTCTACAGATTTTTCTATTCCTGCTATCCTTGTCTTTCCACCCCCCTTAACACAGCGTATGAACACTGCTTTCTGTCCTTCATCAGATCAGTATCACCAATAGCCCCTCCCTCCATCCCATCTGACACTTCCATCCTGCTTATCTATCCCACACGTCTCTGCTGTCTGACTGGATTGGAGCTGTGTTGTTGGCATGATTGGTGTCCCTTTAGTGTGAGGATGAGATACTCCTTACCTGGTATCCCTGGTGGGGGAGAGAGGGAGCATGACAGACAGGTAGTGCCTAGTAGGCTGATGTTACACCGTTAGATGCTGATGAAGAGGAAGATGATGATGGCGTGATGACAAAGCGGAGGCATGAGAATAGACAGGTGGCAGTGAGATGGGGTGGGGTTGGTTGTCAACAACAAGAGATTAGGTGTTAACACTGGTTCTCTTAGTTATAGGTTCCCTTTGTTGCTAAAGTAGAGCACCTATCTAAGATAATTAAACTACAATTTGGCTAAACTGTTCTGGTGGAACATTTTAGAAAATGTATTTTTTGTACTTAGTTTAAGAGAGTTAAATGAGAAGATTGATACAACTTATATCTGCTCACTCAGGAGTTGGAGCAAGGAGGTAATCAAGCTAGCTTAGCATAAAGATCGGGAAGCACAAGTTGTTACTTCCTCTCTGTATGCTAAGCAAGACTAAGCACACCCTGTGTAACTATGCAATCAATGCAAAGAAAAAGGTGTACAAGCCTTTTCCCCTCTCCAAATATTTTCCTGGGGCCTCCAGCTCCCAGCATCCAAGAGCAGAGAGCACTGTTCATTTTCTTAAGATTCTGAGATCTACTTTTATTTACTTGGTGATTGTTTAATGCTGTTTGTTTGTTAGTTTATATATATTTTACGGTACATAATGTCATTTAAATAATCAAATAATCTGGATAACTCTTCTTGCAAGGACAAAAACCAACACTAAATGGCCCTGACCTTCATACTGCAAGCAACACTTTATTAAAGATCTAAAGTGGAGGATTAATGATTCCTTGTCACATTTGTTATACATTGCAACTAGTTGAATCTCCCCGACCAATCCCCAAACTACAGAGTAAAACATGAAAGGCCTAATCTAGAGCAAATGTTAATTTAGTTCCTTCTGGGCTCTACTGTAATAACATGGTGGTGAAACATAGTGAAGTGGAAGAGAGGGCAGTTCTTTGTGATAAATTCCTCATTCCAAGGTAACAAAGATACAACAATTCTTATTTCTAATAAAAGAAAAAATCTGTAACAACAAGGTCATAGTTATGAACATTGTATTGTCAATACATCATTTTTAAATTATATCTATGTAGACTTCTTTTTTTTTGAAAAAGAAACAATTCTGGATTGGAAATCATTGCATGGGCTCAAGGACCAAAATGAAAACCCACGGCAAGTAAAAGTAAATCATATATAAACAAGATCCAGAAATGCCCTTGCTTTTTCTGGGCCTGAGTTAATTTAAGATGTGTGAAATCTGAAATTCCTTTTGTAAATCATAGATGCTGCTCGCTCAGTCCAAAAGGGAAGATAGACCATATTTCTTGTTATCAGCAGAAAGTAAAAAGCCAGCATCTGTGAACTGAATATCAGTGCATTAATGCACAAAGCATGGATAACTTACACTGCTGTAAAAGCCCCATTAATGATGAATGACATGCAGGTTTTGGAGGAACATATGCTGCCATCCAGAATATGTTTTACCCCTGCACAGCTATGGGGTAACAGAGTTCCTGGTGCTTAAGTGGACTGTCTTGTGTTTAAGTTGTTTATGCATATGTTTATGCATTTAGAAGACACTTTTATCCAAAGCGACTTACAAATGAGGATAGAACATTACAGCTAACATCAAAGCTAGCAATAAGCTACATAGAAGGAAACCACTAGTCAGGCTCTGTCGGAGGTGGCAGTGTAGAGATAGAGCACAGGCATAAAGGGAAGTACCGAAAGAGAAAGTCTTAAATCCAACCCTGTCCCTCATTTATGTATTTTTTCACAACATCCCAACCTTCTGAATACAAGGGCCCTCAGAATCCCTTATAATTGCTTGAATTATACAATACTCTGCAGAAGTCTTGTGCCACCCCTCAGCTCTTTATACATTTTCAGGAAAACAGGATTTAAATTCAGTGATGTATTGAAACATATGCAAACATAAATTCAAATACAGTATATATGGCTAAAACAGAGTTGCAAAACAAAGTTTAATGAGCTTGAAAGTCAATATTTGGTATGAGCACCTTTATTCTTCAACACAGTCTGAACCATCTAAGATAAGCTTTCTTGAAATTTCTTTAAATAGTCTTCAGGAATAGTTCTTCAGGCTTTTTGAAGGACATTCCAAAGCTCTTCTTTGGATGTTGGCTGCCTTTTGTTCCGTTCTCTGCCAGGATGATCCCACACTGCTTCAATATCGTTGAGGTATGCGCTCCGGAGAAGATTCATCTCACATTAACATCTGTTGCCACAGAGTTTCAGTTCTTGTGTCATTCGGAATACCTCAGCCTTTTCTTCCTATTTTCCTTCCTTGAGAATGGCTTCTTGACAGCCACCCTTCCATGGAGACCATTTCTGATGACTCCATCAATAGTGGATAGATCAACATCTCAGCTCCTGTGTCAGGTCTTTGCTGGATATATTTCATAAGAACATCACTTTCAGATCCCATGCATCTTGTAGAGTTGCTTAGGTCTGACATTCTTCTTTTGTTCTCTACTCATCTAGTTTTCTTAATCTTTTTAAGAACACACTGCACACAATGCTGAAACATGTGTTCAACAATGTGTTCAGATAACGGCTCTTTCTGAGTCACCTTGTTGGTGCAAAATCATTATTTTAAGTCTATGAAAGTGCATCATCTTTGGCATTCTAATTTTAGCTAAAGAGTACTAAATATTTAAAATTGTCTCTTTGAGAAGATACCTGTTATGTATAGAAACAACACAGGTTCATCCCTTGAGTTAGGTGCCTTTATACGCTTGAAAAATTCATAGGTCAGTGAAAGTTGACTTCACAAAGAAAAAAAAGAAAAAATTCTTCTGGAAATGATCAAGTGCAAGGACTGTAGTGATATGAGTCAAAAAGCAGCCAATGTCCAAGAGACCTTCAGAAAACCCGGGGAACTACTGTTTAAGACCACTTTAAAAGATTACAAGTACATCTGACCCCTTGATAAAAACGGGGTTGCTCAAGACTTTTGCACAGTAGTGTATATTGTTTAACAACTGAGGCAATGAAAAGTCAAAATGCTCAGTGTGTCACCTGCTGGCAAGAGAGAAAAATTCATGGGGTGTCTGGGTTAATATGAAGGGTTAATAGGCATCAGTGGTAATTACAGAGGTTGCGTTGAATGGATACAGTGATAAAGCAGCAACACACAGATGCTTACTCAAGCTTTTTCAAGGCACATCTATGCAGACTGAATGAGTCAAAATTAGACATCGGCTTAGTGCTTCAGAGACACACACGTCAACACACAGAGCAGTAATTGAACCAGATGTGCGGTTCTGTGAACATGCTCCCACTGATGTCGCTCTTTCTTTTCACCCACCATTTCTGTTCTTGCAGTTCATGTATAAGATGGAAAATATGGAGAGAAGAGAGGCATTCAGCGTGAGTCCTCGAGCAGCGCGGAGAACAGAGAAGCTTTGACCGTCGGAGGACAGCTACAAGAGCAGCATGATCAAAGGTTGAGGATTGTCAGCCACGCAGATCTTAGTTCAGATCAAAGTCAATTGGTCCGTAGGCCCCTGTCCTTTGGTGGTGCTATATTAGCACTTCACCCTCAGGGTGTGTAGCTGGTAATGGGAAGCATGAGGTCATATAGATGTGGGATTTTGATGAAGGTATGGTCTTCGGGCTGCAGAAAGCCAGGAACATTGGTTATGGCAGGTAATATTGGGTAATGTCGGAGCTCCAATGTCATTTATCCTCCAAAGACTCAAGCAACACAACCTGGATCAAACCTGCACGTGCTCATTAGCCTCATGACTGCTTAAATTCTTCAGTTCAAAGGACAAGCAGTGTTCTCCTTTGGGAATAGAGGTGTCAAGTGAACATCACAGGGCTTAACGATTTCTTGGCTTCATGCTGCCAGCTGCTTTTCCATCTGACTAAGACTTCTCTGCTATGATCACACTACGTATTAAATAAAACATCAGCCAAAGGATAAATAAAGGAAAAAGATATTCTACATACCGCACTAAACATATCACAAGTAATTCAAGCAACACATATACATGCAGTTTTATAAGCTGAAGAATAAATATTACTTGTGGCTATTCAGGGATTAGTAACAGATGATCCCAGCTGTGGGTGATTCAGATAGAATCCACGTAAGCAACAACAGTCAAGAAATGTATAACACACAGGGCTGGATCCTGGCTATTAGCAACTGAAAAGAAACTAACAAACACAAACATATTAAATTTTTACAAATCACACGACCAGTGGGACTGCTGATGTTTGTTTTTCTATCATCATCACTATTATTATTTTCCTATTTTAGTGTTTTTTCATTTAATTAGATTTATTTTTAATTTAGTTTCATTTTCATTATAAATGCATCTACAGAAACGACAGAAAGAAAACAGAATGGGAATGATGAACTGACATTTTTTGAAAAAACAAAACAGAAAAAACCCACAACAGAGCATTTATCTACCTTCTGAATGGTGTGAGAGGATGAGGAGGTTGACGCAGGAGGCCCCAGCTCCGGAGCCGAAGATGGTGATCCTCTCTGGGTCTCCGCCGAAGTGGCCGATGTTCTCGTTGAGCCAGCGCAGGGCTTGAATCTGGTCCAGCAGGCCATAGTTCCCCTTCGCGGACTGATCTCCGGTACTGAGGAAACCTGTTTGTTGAAAAGATGGATGAATGATGGAAGAAGGTGATTGAGGGCAAAGGCATGATGAAGATGTGCACAAAATGGAAAGAGAAAAAGAGGAGACAACAGAGAGGCAAGATGATGTTATTATCTACCTTTCCCGATGATGTACAGCAGATGATACTATCTTTGGCATTTTGAGAGCAAAGCTTCTTAAAACTGAAGTGGCTAAATGGAATTCAGACCACAATAATTTAATTATGTGTTTATGTGTTTACACCATGTTGTACCACTGTTTTTCCTTTGGAATAGAACTCTGTGGATATGATAATAATGTACTCACTTTACAAGCACTTAAAGAAGAACAGAAATAGATGATCAAAACTTAAACATTTCAGCAGAATCTTAAGCTTTCCCTCGTTAAATTCCATTTGTAAAGATTTAAACTCGTGGCATTCAATATTAATCTTATTGCCACCAAATCCCATTTAAAAAGAGTGAGCAGCCATTACTCGGTTAAGCCTTTGCGTCAAGCTATTTTTTTTTTATGTGTGCCACAGAGCAGCACTGTTGTTCAGAGGCCAAATGTTGCACTCATTAACATAGCTATGGCTAAGATTCACCAAAACCGCCCACCGGTTTGAGAAAATGACTGAACTGCCTTTGCAAAGATGAAAACATTTGTCTATACCTCTCTTTTTTAAAAGATGACATCATCATATTAAACTTAAAGAGATTTCTTGACTTTTTGTGTGATTTCTTCACCACTAAAGCGATTTCAAAAAAGACAAAAAAAATCGTCAATCAAATAAGAAAATATGAGCATTTCTCATTTTCTACGTATTTAGGTGACTAACTTATATGAATATACTTCTTTTGAATACCTCGATACCCCGATACCTTGAATACCCCGATACTGAACATGTCTCAAAGTCTTCCTGTAGGACTGTACTGCACACTTACCTAAACATTGTAATATAAGCTTTCCTCTTTCTCTTTTGTCTGACATTCCCTCTGATGATAATTACTGAATATCCTTTTAGTAGCAATTAAAAAGCCTCTGAACGGGACCTCTAATTAGTGCCACCTTAAAGACAGGAAAAGTTGTTCATTAAACTCATACAGTAAAGGTCAAACACAACATTGGGTTAGGATTTGAACCCAAACAGACAGTATGGAGGACTATATGCTGTGGGTACCTAATTAGTGTGACCAAACTCCTGAGCATTTATCGCCAAACCCAAAACAACCCCCACAAACTATGCACCTTTTTCTCTGCTGAGAGCCAATTAAAACTGCTTCTGCATTGTGACTATCTTTACGAGGTTTGAGTCAGGAGTGAGGTAAAGAGTACAAGACCCTTGTTTAGGATCCAGACATCGTCATTTGACATCTTGGAATTAAGTGTAGGAAGTTTAAGTAAACAGGATAAGAGTCTGGGAATGTGAATATGTGAGGTTAAACTTCTATTTGTAGAAAAACTGCAATAACATTTTAATCACACAGTGAAAATAATAAGACATACTGTCGTAAAAGCCAACCCAACAAGTGATGCATTTACTAGATACTGAGAAACTGAATGGTAAACGTCAATCACTAATCATCATTGTGTCAGGAGGCTCCAAAGAAATCACTCATGTTTCAGGTAGTCTGAAAGAATGAAAAAAAAGTGTATACTGGAAAGATGCCACCATGTGGCAAGAACCCGACAGGCAACCTGCACTCTGAAAGACAGAAACACTGTACTATAAAAGCAAGAGGGCTGTAGCACACAGCTTTGGAATAAATCAGTAGTACATGTAACTCTGCATGAAAGCCAGATCAGAAAAGTGAGAGCATGTGAATTTCACTCAACATGATGCAGGTTTAATTGGCAATTAAGTTACAGTTGTTAAACAATGAAACTGAGGGAAAAAAAATGGAGCAAAAAGCAGTTACATACTGACTGTAATTTACTAACATTTGCCAGCACACAAGGTAGGAGTTACACCTACATGTACACAGTTAAACAGGATTACAAAAACCTTAAAACTCCGAGCCCGGACTGTAGGAGTTCGGTGCCGGCTGCCAAAAAAAACCCCAGAATCTTTTTCTCTTCTCGGAGCAATAGAGAGCTCATTATCAGTCAGCGAGAACCAGCTGTAGAATATGAACTTTTCCTGGCCTATTATCACCCATTGAACATACACATACATTAATTAGAATTAACTTTGGCCAACAGTGATAGTTTGTTTTTGATGTATTGCACCTACAAAGGGACATATATGAAAAGTCTACAATATTAACCAATATTTATTTTTATAAAAATACAGCCAAAAGTTTTTTTGGGGTTTCCTTTTATGGAAAATCCTTAACAACCCCGAAAACCTTAGGGGATCAACACACAAATCTGTAAGCACCTTGTGCCAGTACTGACTTTTGTGCTGCTCTTTAAACATCACAAATACGCAGCATGTTTGGGTACATTAATTAAGTCAAGCCCAAACAAGAGGCAAATAAGCTGCCTAATGCTTTCTGTAATCTCCATGACATATAAAACATAATAGTCATGTTAATTAAGTAATTAATTATGCCACATAACATATAGCAATACTTCGATGTCAATATAGTTTTTTAACATCGTGTGGCATCTGTGCTGCTTTAAAGTTACAATATTAGCAGGTTTTAAATACAGAAAGCTTTTTCTCACCATTATTGAGCAATCTAACGGTGCCTCTGCTGCTATAAATTGCTCCTTAGTTATTAATAACCTTACAAAAATAGGTGTAGTGCTGGCAGAACAGCAACAGACCAAACCAGCTGACAGCCAAGATGCTTTTGTTATTTTGACACAGCCAAAGCTGTTGTTTTTACTGCACCTTCATGCTGCATCCATCTGACTGTGAGTCAGTGTGCAACAGCAGGCCACTTCAACTGTGCCCCATCCTGTATAATTTGATAAAGGGCTTGAAAATATAGAGGATCTGGTAAAAGTGCAGAGCCGCAACATGAAAGTGACGCTTTGCATGAGTGGTGTTTAAAATGGCTTTGGTGAGGAATGGTGGTTAGAGGGGTGAAACAGAGGCAGAATGTAAGAGTAAAGGAGAAGGCGACAAGGACAGTGGGTGTTCTGTGAGCCCCGGATAGAGGCACAGTGTTTTATCTGCCTCCAAGACACCAGGCGTTGGCGCGCGCACACGCATGCACGCGCACACGCACACGTAGGGACACTGATCAAAGACTGACACTACAGAAAAGACTGCCTCCCTTTCTCCACTCTCCAAAACACACTAAACATGTTCACATGTGAACACACAGGAAGCCAGAAATCCTGCAAATGCATATTCTACACAACGTCACACACACGCACACACACAAAGCTAATGCAAATCATTCAAAAATCGCTGCATTTCCATCTTTCTGTGTACTGTGAGCTGAGGGAAATGATTTTGTGTATCTAACCTGCAGTCACAATGAAGTAGCACTGAGCCCTTTCTGTGCCATCACTGAATCATGAGATTGTACTTTTAGGCCCCATATGCTTGCAAGGGTTTGTTGTGTGCAGCCATATTTGTCATTATGATTTGTGTGTTTATGCAAAGATGTATGAATATGTGACATTCAGTGAGCCATACACATGACAATGACTTGTGACTGCAGAATGACAAACGCTGCTCCAAAGACACTATATCCCATGTGAATTCATTGTTAGGGTTCGGGTGACTTGAGTGCCAGAAATCTGTGTGTGTTCTTGGCAGAATTGTAATCATTGTTTATCAGAGGAGTGTGCACATCATCCACAAAAATGAACAGATGTGAGTTGGCTCAAGGAATTTGAATAATGTATAGGACACACATTTTCAATGTCAGCCGCACACACAAACCTCAGCTGTGCCTGCCTCTTTCAAAGGTGATGCAGGCTAGCGATCTGTTAGACAGACAGCATGTTCCTGAGCAGTGTTCAGATGTATTCTTGCAATTATAGCAGCACACTTCACACTTTCAGCCACCACTGCTTAAGACGCGACATGCTATCATCCCGCCACCATGCTAAACGTTTTGTGATTTCCAGAGGGTCATGCTGAATGACACAAGCGAGGAAAAGAAGGATTTGGAAGAAGGAGAAAAGAGGAAATGAGAAACATTCCTCTCTTCTTCATCAAGCTTAAAAATAGGCTTTTTTCCCTCAACAAACACCACTTTGGCTTAGACACAGCGATTAGCCTTGGGTGATTCGCTCCACTCTTCTCTCTCTCTCCCTTTGTGCTCTTTCTCTCTCTAAAGTTGTTATTACTATTGCCTGGCTGTGACAACCAAATTATCTGTGAAATTATTCAGATTTTATGCCCTCGCATAGGGTAGGACCCCTCTGAGAATTTTTGTGTGTGAAGATATGTTTGATGCAAGTCATTTTTTGGGGAAAAGTACAGTAGAATAACTGTCTCAAGGTTGTGTGAGTTGCCAGCCAACCAACCAAGTAGCAGTTTACATCTGTGTCTGTCCAGATTCAAAATAGACCATATGCAGTGAAGACTGAGCTGAACTGTGTTAACACTTATCAGTCACACAAAAACCCCTAACAGGTAAAGTGAATATCTATCAACATCTCATTGTAATGTAATATTCTGCTTGCAAAATTTTAAGTAAATCATTTATGTGGATGTCACTGACACAAAGTGTTCCCCATGTAAATGCAGATTAAACATACCCGTTCCTCTGGCAACAGCACTGCCCAACTTTACTATGTCACTGCAGAGACTGCTCAGGAACTGCTATAGATTCATGGCGGGGACCCAAAGTTTTGACCCAATCTTAAATGGAACCCTGACTAACAGATATACAGATGCAATATTTATCAAAAAAAAAAGAAAAGAAAAGAAAAAAGAGGTGATGACAAGACTGAAGAAGTGACTGGAACTGTACACCAAGACGAAGAAGATAAACACAAAAGCAAGCTGAGCTACGGGAGGCAGTGACATCAACTGTCAACAGTTTTCAGTCTGGTTAGTGCAAAGATTCACAGGACTTAAATTCAAGTCCAGATTGTTGATATGCAATCAGGTGGTTAAGTTTGTTGTAATTGATCTTTTGATGATTTATTCTTCTGGTTTTCAAAGTCTGAATGACTGAGAACTTGTTAAAAATCAACAAACTATGAACAACTGTAACTCAGGCCTCTGTGACAAACAATGACATTCAGTTAGTGGTTGACAGCAGAGTTGTGGCTCCAGTAGCTCTCAGGTTTACGGCGGACCCCTAGGATTTAAATCATAGTGACAATAAAAGCTATTGCAGTATGTGATTGAGAGCTGCTGTGGGTGCTTAACTTGTGTACATGCAGACAGCTCTTGTTCCTAAACAGTACATCAAAACTCAGCAGGATATAATATTTCACTGACACATAGACATAGACCCTGTTACAGCAAGCAACACCTGTTAGCTTATCACTCTTAGAGACATAAGTATCAAAAGAACCAGGGAAGAAATGGTGAGTAGCGGATCAACAGAAAGCTGCAAGTTATCTAGGAAAGTTTCAAAGACTTGTTTACTTCTCATGTTGCCTTTCAATTGAGGACAAAAACCAGAAGTGGTACCACGTGGCACTGAATTCAAGTCGTTCACGATGGCCATAAAAAGTTGTGACATTATAAAATTGGTAACTCCCGAGATGAGCCATTTTACAGCACTGTGAGCACTAAGATGTATTGTGCACATAAAGCAATGGTTGGCACCGTAGTTGAAAAAAAAAAATTTGATAAACATTAAGGATTTTGTACAAATGATTTTTTTCCCCATGTTTTTAACAACATGCTTTATTATGCAAGGGCAATTAGAACATATTAGAACCTATAAATCTAGTTAGTCCACAATCCTTATAAAACTCCCTGCATCTCAATCTCAACAATGTTTTACGCTGCAATAAGCCCAATCTGTGGAGGCCTCAGCCAGCATTCCACAGGGCCTTTAAGGATACACCACAAACACCCAAAGGTCAGAGTTGGTTTAGCAGTATAAGCGGGACTTGCACCTACACAACTAAAAAGCTAAAATGGGAATGCAATATAGACATCTTCGAGTCCACGGCAAAGACCTACAAAACCATCCCCGCCTTCAAGTTGGGTACCAACATTAGCGTCACCAATTCAACATCTGAGCAAATGTAAGTTACAGTATGGTTACAGTTATGGGATTTAAGAGCCATATTATATTACACTAAACCTTTTGGACATAAACCATTATCACTTCATATTTTTCTGAACAGATTAGAATGAAACCTAGTCAAACTGGCAAATTATTTCTTGAAATTAAGATCAGTCGTGCCTTTTAAGGTCACTCATTAAAAATGAATAATTTATTTTACAAGTTAAAGTTTATCATTTGGAAATCTGAAAAATTTTCTTTGTGATGCACCCAAGATGTAATATTCACAAACATAAAACCTACTTTGTATCATTGGCAGTCTGTATGTCTCCATTCCTCTGTGGCTACTTCCTTTTTTTGTCCTTTTTATTCCTCTTCCAACATTTGAACTTTTTCCCTCTGAACAGCAGCATTTTGTGCATTTAAGCAATCAATGCTCAGTGATTACTTTGCTTGTAGTACTATTCTTGGGCTAAAGTCAAAATAGGATTCTCCAAAAATCTTTATACATACACTTTAAACCAGCTTTAAGATCGCTTCCATATAAATTACATCAGCCGGCTAAATCCTTACACCACTCATTTTGACAGAAATGCTAACGCTAACGCAAAGTTTCTTACCAAGGCTATTTCACATCAAATCCAATGTAGATTCAAGTACAGTTTTATTTCTTCTAAAATAGTTGCTTAAGAAGTTCTTATGCTGTTAACACTAGTTATTACTGCTGTCGACAGATTCATCAGGACAGAAGTTTTAAGGGAAAAAATGCTTCTATGGTATGAAATATACATAGCTAAATCTCATATATTCATCATATTTTTACACTTGTTCAGTTCCTCTGGTGTTCTTTCACACAGAAGCTCCTTCCTTTTATATAATTCATTCTTTTATCTCCCTTGCCCTTATGGTATGGTCTCTCTATCTTTCTGACTTGAGTCTGGAGCAGAAGCTGCTGGCCTCTGAAGTCCTGACGCTGGTGAAAGAGAAACCAGGCCAGCTCCCAGCAGAGTACGACCATATGCACACGCAGTGTTTCTCAGAGCTTCAATCTGCCCATGAATGTTTATACAAGTGTGTGTGTGTGTGTGTGTGGCAAAAACAAGTGGCATGATTGCTCTTGCTTCTGCCACGGACCAGTCCAAGTGTGTCAGAAAGACGCGGAAGAACACACACATACACACACATTTACTCATACACTGGAGGATGACAGTGAGGGAGAGGGATGAGAGCAGTTGACTGAGACAGAACGAGTCACTAAGGGACAAACACAGCGAGAGGAGGTGAGATTATAGATTGTCAGGTGTGCGCATCTTTTTGTGTTTCCCGAAGGAACAAGAAGAAGGATGAGTATCTATTTCACTCTTCTTCTTTAACTAGAGTCGTTATAGAGTGGCTGTGAGTGTGTATCGATCAGGTTTTGTTGCCATGCGAACACTTCTACAGCCCAAAGGAACAATGGTTCATTGTCCTGATTGCACAGCCGCATCATGAGTCTTTTCATGTGTGTGTGCTCAGAATTGAAAACCTTTACCGCCCTGTCTTCTTTATTTGAGTTCCAACATCTCCTCCTCAACCCAACTCTTTCCATCCACTCTTGTTTATCTGTCATCTTGCTCCCTCTGGGTCTTACCATCCTCGAAGGCCTCTATGCAGTCAGAGGGTAATGACGGGTGAAATAGAGGTGCCATGGGCCAGATCCTACATGATGTATGTTGAAATGTCGTTGCTGTGCGGAAAGCACTTGTACCGCGCTTAAGAAATTGTTTTCGTTCATTGCTGTGTTTGATGTAACCCATCCTCATTCCACGCCCTTGTCAGTCTTTAATTTCAATCAAAATGATAGATTGATGTATTCAATTCACAGCGGTATTCTGAGCCTTTGTTAAAGATTGTTATGCCATTGATATCTATGGCTAAATTAAGATCATCTTTGGTCCAAACTGTTTCGTCTTATTACTTCATTTATGTAATGCAGATCTGAAAAAAAAAATGGAGTGGAAGAATCAGACTGTTAATATTTTAGGTTTCTTTTATCCCATTTTAAACAAGTTTATACAAAAAGTTAAATAGCAGCATGTGATGACTCAAGTTGGTGGGAGATGCTGTGAGTGCTGTTCATATTTTACTGGTAGAAACATTCAGTGATCATATTTGTGGGGTTACTTACATCTAAACTACAAAATGTCTAATAAAATGCAGTATTTTTTAATTGGCTATCCCACAGTCTTACCACATACTATCAACTGCAGAGTTCCAGCTACAATCATTTGACGAGAAAATTAGTAGAGGCGTGCAAGGTTTGAGAACCGATTATTAGAATATTTTAATATCTTTACTTTAATGAGCCAATATTTGACTTTCCTCTCAATTAATGTTTAAGTTTTTAATGTTTGGGTGGAAATGGTCAAAATTTAAGCAGCAGAGGTTGAGATATCATAGATTTTGATATAGAGAATATCGGCTGGGTTTTAAAATCATAGATTCTTAAATTTTTCATAGTTTCATTTCACGGTTTCATTTGCTGATAAATGCCCTCAGTTAGAGAGTATAAACACGAGCCCAATCTGAGATTCCTGACAACTTTGCCAGAGTCATGTTTTAATAAGCTTTACCAAGTTCCCTGAGTGTCAGGAGTGACACTTCAGACAACCGTTTTCACTGACTCAGATGTGGAGCACTCAAAACTTTAAAAAGTCAAAAAGAAAAAAATGGAAGTGCCAAAATACAATGCTCCTGAGCAGGGATGGTGGGAAAAAGAAAACCTTGAGGAGAGAGGAAAACAAGAGCTAACGAATCCCCAAACTGCAGTCTATGTCTGCTCCAGCAGCAGCAGCAGCAGCAGCTGTGCGGTGGCTGGGATTTACCAGGCAAAACAAACAGCTAAAATAAATGGGTAAACACTCATCGTGGGTCTGCAGGGGTGTGTGAATGTGCATGTGTGTTTTCAAGCATTCTCATTGTACTCATCTGCATACAAGCCTTTCATCACCATAATTATGTGCATACATTGGTGCATGTTTATAAGGTTGCCTGAATCCACACCATTGTCGTCTCTTCATGTTTTTACCTTTTATGGCTGCAGCTTGAATAAAAACAAAGGTGTGTCTGAGCATCTCTAGTGCTAAAAGCAAACCTCTGCTACTCAACAACAAGAAGGACACATCACATAGCGCTTCAACCAGAGTTGGGATGGCCCAGATACCGTAATGCAATCAGTTTGCATGGTACTGTAAATAGGCAGCATGGTTCCGTTTTCAGCTTCTGTTTTGTGAAATTGTATTTTGTCTTTTCTTGTCTTGACATTTTTGCAAATGCCTCCATTTTGCATCCATTTTTGCTTGTAACGTTTCCCTTGATCATTCATAAAAACACAACAAAAACTGTTTTTCAAAGGCTTCCAGTTGTGGAACATTCAGACTGAAGGGGCTACCCAGTATATATATGATGAAAATAGATGCAGCATTTGTTGTATTACATTTTAAATGCAATGAATTTGATTCAATAAAATCTGGGTGTTGCACTTTCGATTAACCAGATGCAGAAGTGTAAATTGTAACTGAAGTTTTTCTTATTGTGGCTGGGTGATAAAAAATGAGAGGCTTATGCATTTCCTAATTCTTTAAAATGTCATAATTCTTTTGCATTTGTCTTACTGCAGTGTTACATTAAAGGGCACGTAAATTGTATTGGCAAAATTGTAATTTTGTTTTGTCACGGGCAGCGTTCACCTGACATGAGGATGAACCCCAACAATATGTTCAATATAAATTTCTAAACCTTACAAATCTTGAATAACAGCAAAGATGCCCAATGGAAGAGCCAAATGGGGCTCAAACTCTCAAAATCTTTTCTGTCAGATTAAAAAGTTGTTTGCACCAATAAGAATAACTATTAAAAAGGACCGTTTTAAAATAATTTGAATCAAAATGAATGGTGGAGTCAATGCCAAAATGTAACAACAGTGATACTGGTAAACTATATAATCTGGAGCACTTTCAGAACAATTTGTTGAATTATAAAAGTAAATATGACAGCCTATTAAAACATACAGGGATCACTTCCTCTCCTCTGTGTAGCTGAAAGATGGACTCAAAGGCTGTGCTTCAAATTATGTTTTTATCATCATTTATATTTTAAGAGTTGGAATATTTATAGCTAAATATTTGAGCTAACCTTACTAATGTTGTTTACCTTGTTTCATTACTTATGTGGTAAATTAATATCATAGGAAACACCTCTTATTTGATGTCATGTAGTTTTGTTATAGACAACCACATATTGATCATTCCATTAAAAAGAAATGGGCCTAAAATTAAATTAAAAACCCAAACCCATGACATAATGCCAAGCGTTTTCTTTGGAGTTCTTCATCTTTGATGGTTGTCAGCATATCACTAAACTATTCATACATCAGTGTGACAACAATTTTTCTCAAAAGACGTTAGCTCTGAGAACAAATTGGTCAAATTACATGAACCCATTCTGAATAGTCTTTAAACTATCATTCAGCTGCTAACCTCGATCTCAACCCAGAGAGATGGACTCACTTAGGGACTGTCAGCACTGTGAGCAGACATGCTCAGCAGTATATCACTGATTCTCAGTTTGTCCCACATCCTGCCCATCATAAATAAAACAAGACTGAAGTGAATGAGGTTTTCCACCAACATAGTAGTGTAATTAAAGTATGCAAATGGTATGATAAAACATGTTTCACTCCGACGGTGACAATGTCATTCATGCTGAATAACTTTAATATGGAAAGATTACTGTCAGATAATGACGCTTCACATCAAAAGTGAGGCTGACATGAGCCTGTGTGTGAGACAAAGGGAATTCTGAGCTTTATCTCCAGTGCATAAAGAAAGTATTCTGCCTTATACGCATGTGAAAGCATTCCTCTCAATTGCTCATCCTTCACACAAACGCCTCCATACACACTAACACTCCTGCTTGCAGAGCTCTCAATTATTTTGACCTTCCTCTTGTATGTACCTTGGGTAAACAATTTAGATAAATAATGTTCTGGAAAAATAGTGCTTTGCCAGTCCCGATGTGTGTGTTTATCTAGTTTCCAGACACATACACATGTACACACTCACAACCTTTATGCTGTTCTGTCAGCACTTTTTAACCTTGTAAAAAATAAAACAATGAGCAACAGCGTTTAGTGCTATAAAGAAATATAACAGATACTTGGAAAGCCATTTGAAAATTCTATTGAGAAATGCTATTGAGAAAAGCTAAACACAAGAAAAAAGCATGGAAATGTGATCATTTTACTGTTGGCTGACACCTCTGGGTCTGTTTGGTGTTTATTGTAACAGAAAGATAGTTTTAATATCATCACATTAATTTACCCAATGTTGTGATGGACCAGTGGCAAAATGTTCCTCGATAGTTTGGATAATCGTCAATCATTTTAGTCAATAATCTTAATAATTCTTCATTCTTAATTCTAATTCTTAAAACAATTTAAAAAAATCTGAAGTTGTATCTTTCCCAGATTCTACAACCTCATCTAAAAGTCATGTCATTAGACATGTTCACTCCATTGCAATTAAAATTTTACAATACAGAAGCATTTTGAGTTAAAACTTTAACCTGATCTCACGGCAGTTTGTGTAATAGCTACACTGGTCCAAATCAAAATATGTTGCAGATCCAAAATGTTTGTTGATTTGTCCACAAACGCTTATGAAGAGAAAGGAGGAGTGGCCGGAGGTTGTTAGTCTGCTGACTCGCTACCACCCAACACGTTTTTCAGTTGTCACTCCACAGTTGGAGGTTGCAGTTACTAATACATGAACAGAAGCTGAAGCTCCTCAACGCCGTCACCCTTGCATACATAGCAAACAGAAAAGCTGTAAAATACTGTAGAGATTTAGTGCAATAAGAATTTGCATCGTTTGCATGGAGACGTTGTGTGAAAAGAAAGGGAGTAGACCTACTTATGCTGAAGTACAAATGCCTCATTACAGTATTTAAGGAAATGTTCCATGTTAAAGCGATTGCTAAAAAAATACAACAGGTCCAACAGAGTAGGGGAGTGCATCAGTAGTGGCTATGGACCAAAAGTCAAAGGCTACGAAACTTCTATTATTTCAGAATGCAATAAAAAAAAAACAAATAAATGTGCTGAAGGCGACTGTCAGAGGGGCTGTTCTTTTCCTTACATGCGACACACACAAACGGAAAATTCTGCTCCCATGTGCAAAGCCTGACAGCGGTGTTTGTCATCCTTGTGATTTGTGCCTGCGCCTTGTCATATAGCTCATTGTTCTGAATACATGGAGGTAATGCCCTGAACGGAATTGCTCTAAGGGAGAGGAGGCCCACATTCGTCTCACTATATGATCAACTCAAGAGTCTCATCTGTCTCATGAGGTAAGGCCGGCCTGTAAAATCTATAAAGCATGCTGCTTCTTACAGCAGGGCTCTGATTTATTAGCAACATGTAGAAGTAGTACCAAAGTCACTCATACTGAGATGATTTAGAAGATACAGACAATAAAATGAAACTCGGTGTGTAAGCACTGCCATCACTTAGTGTCAGTAGCACTCTGAAAAAATATTTCAGGTATAATGAAGCACGTAGCAACCCTTCACATGATTGAACTCCTTTCTTACTAACTGGAATTATGCCATTCAAAAAGTCAGTTTTGCATTTACAATTACACATGTTACTGGTCACTTATTTTCACTCATTCTTATTTCATTTTAACTTTTCTTTTTTTCTTCTTTTCCTGGTGTCTTTCCTGACTGACCAAGAAGCATAATATTTACGATCAATATGAAAGTTGTAGGTGTACGTGTCCAAATTCCCAAATGTAGCTCAGAAGTGTCGATGTGTTGTATTGGTAAATCCTGCACCGTCCCCTAGTGTTTGTGCATCTTTGTAACATGTGAAAATAATCCATGTGAGTTGCTGACAAACTAGAATGCAACATCCAAAAGTCATCAGACAAATAAATGAGGACCTACACAAAGTGAATTCAGCAGCAAATCTTAATGAGTCGTGGATAAACTCCAACAGACTACAACAGAAGGAAATGAACATTCCGCAGGGGCAAACATTTACAAAGAGTGATCACCTGTCAGGTAGCAGATCAGGATGTACCCCTTTAGGCAATGTGAGTCTATTTCTGCTGTTCTCCACCACTCTAACTGTTATCTGGTGCATCGTCCCTTTCTTTCCTCCATTTTAAGCAAGCTCTGTGTCTGGTGAAGTCCGCATGTTAATGAAATTCCTGCATGTGTGGGTCGGAGAACGTCCTTGAGGGGGTGACATCAGAACTCTGATGATAGAGTGCGGTACATTTCATCTCGTCTTCTCTTTAGTCATCTCACTGTCCATCACTCCTCTCATCTGATATCTGTACTAGGGGCTGCCAGTACCTAATATCTGTCTGAGCCAGTAAATCACCCAATAAATTATCAGTGGATTCAGTGCAAATGACATTAAATACACTTTTACCATAAATCAAGAAGCCTCTGCTCAAACTGTGATGTCCAATACAAGAAAAGCACGAGTGTGAAGATGATGAGAGCCGCCTGGCAACACTATAAACAACTTGCTAAGGTGGGAGATAGGGGGAGTTCAGTTTAGTGGCTTGAGCCCAGAGAGTTGCTATGTCAAGTCTTTAAACCTTAAAAAAGAGTGGGCTAAGGCAGGGAATGACCAGTGCTATCCGGCTCCATTTCCATTCAAAGCTGAAGGGCCTGCGAGCAAGAGAGCAAACCCTTCAAATCCTCCCCGAGCGCTGCATCTGCTGTTGCCCACTGCTCTAAGTGTGTGTTGTCAGTTCAAGACTTACACATGGGTTAAGCAGAGGTCAAATTCATGTGTGTGTAACAGTATGCAGGCAAATAACAGCTTCTTCTTCCTCTGTACTGTTGGCTGAAGATCATGTTAATGCTTACAATGGAAAAATGAAAGAAAACCAGGTTGCTCTGGATATTTGCTGCCATGCCTGTGAAGATTTTATAATTCATGAGACTTAAACTTATGGATTCATTACGAATATTACCCAGTCCCAGACTTTATGAAGTGTATTAAAGAACAGAAAGAAGTAGATCTTTTAAAGCCGTTATGTGGTATTTCAGTCAAATGTCTGCACTGAATTTGCAAACATTCATAGTTTTCACATTAAGTGTGGTCTGCTAACATGATGGCCTGACAATTTTTTTTTTTTTTCATTCAGTTTCAGAAGAAATGTAACGGTCCTTTGGCTTTTCACAAGCTGACATTAGGCATAGGTTTTAATAAAATGTCTGTGTCTTGCTTTGTCAGAGTAGCCCAGGCGAAAAGCAGGACAGCTCCTTCTACAAAAAGGATTTATGAAGCATGATCTCATTATAGACTGTAAAATATGTACCGGTACATTGAAAATACATAACTATTTCACAATTGAGACATAAAAAATAGTGAAATAGCTACGTTTTCCTTCCACACTGCGATACAGCTCCCGCGCCAACAGCTGCCACTCTTGACTGAGCAAAAATATTCCATGAAAGGCAGAGGGGCTGGTGAGTGACATCAAACTTCATGTCCTTCAAACAAGAGATTGATGGTTCAAATATTTTCCTGCATAGTCTTTTCCACAGTTCTTTTACTTTTCTATTCCCTCTACACTTCCCTGATTAGCTATTTTTCTATGTCACTCCCACTGGCTAATGGTTACAGTTGTCTGGATTGTGAAACTACTACATATGGACATGGGTATGTAGTCAAACACTCCCATTTCACAAATTTGGTGAGACTGGTTTGATTTACACCATTGTTCAACAGGGTCTGTCACAATTCTTGAAGCCCAATATTACTGTATGGGACAAAGTCCTATATTCACAGTAACACTTGCAATTTATATGTAATATATTTCTTATGTATAGAATGTAAAGAAGCTCTGAATAAATTCAGAGCGCATACAATAAATACCCTGAGAGCTCACACTAACAAACAGAGAATAATGCTTCACGGACAGTTTTACTTTTAGATATTTGCATTTCCCTTATATGCAATTCAACCGTGGGAAGTTTATATTGATCCTTATTTTAGGCACAGCCTCACTGTGAGTCATGTATTGAACTGGCAAATACATGGATGGAACATCAGAGTTTCCTGTTTTTTTCCAGGGTAAAAATGAAAGAACACCCATCAAAGGTAAGTTTTTCTCGTCAGCCATCCATCCATCCATTTTCTATACCCGCTTAATCTGTCGGTCGGGTTGTGGGGTTTTCTCGTCAGGATGTAAAACAATTAAACAAAGTATTGGTGGAGCATTATTAGCTCATTCATTTCTTAGGTGAATTATATAACTGCTGATAATGATTTGTTGTTAAAAGTAACTAAAAAAGCAACAGTTTCAAAACCCTACTTCAGAGATGTAGCAAATGCAGTATGATTTTAAGTTGAAGTTAAATGGAGAAAAAGACAGAGAGGCTGGATATTTTTATTCAGAGCTATAGAGCATAACAGAAAATCTAAACGGTTGAATAGATGAGACATTTTCAGACCTATAGGCAGCCCCAACTAAAGTGAAGGGGACGTGTTTTGAGTTGGTAGTGACTTCAGATGGCCTAATATATACTTCCAAGCCAAGAAAAAGTGTTTGACCTTCCACTTTCTTAGATCAATGACACATGCGTTAAGAGTGATATGGTGGTACTGATATGGTTATACCAAGCTAAATATTTCAGGTGTTGTCCTGATCAGAGGCAAAGTGCATGCATGTTAATCTACTCACATAAAAGAGAGGATACAAATCGCGTGTACAGAGCTTTGGGCTTAAGAAGTGTATTTTTCAGAACAAGAAAGAAGCTATTTATGTCGGTTTTAAATAAAAAATAAATAGAATGATGGCTCAAACACAAATAAGCTTGTTAAACCATTTGATATTCACACAAATGCTCATTGCTCATGGTGCATGAATAGTGCCAGCACACACTCAGTCATCAGTCAGCCAGTATGGGCAAAGGGTTTCTCAGACAAAGCCTGTCACATGTTCTTCATATCTGACTGATGCTAGAAGGGCATAAATCACAGTACCGTCGGTGCTACTGCAACCTGATTCTATCTCTGGAAGCTCTGGGATGCTTCCTTCACATTTACGTTTCTCGGATCTCCTGTAATCTTGTTTTATTAGTGGGAAGGTCAGCCGAGATTAGATTCAGACCCTAGGAGACAAGATACAAAACCTGAGTGGTTGCCGGCTTAGAGGGATGGAGAGAGCTAAGACGTGTCAGAAATAAGATGTATAGTAATGTGTAAAGAGAACGTACAGTAATAAAAAGTACTGTAGTAAGATGAAGAGAGTTGGGGAGTTATATTCAAGACGTTTCTGTTCCTGATGACTGTACAAGGTATACCAATGCTAACACCAAAACCACATCGTAAATCAATGCAAGGACAACTGAAAACCCTTCTCATTAAATTTTGTTTTTACAAGGACTTCTGGTTCTTTACCTCAGACATGTTCATCATTTAAGAGAGTCAAATTCACCAAAAACATACAGACCTTAGCAGACCACAAAGTCTTTTTGTTTGGAAGATCAGAAAAGAGCAGATTATAACACGTTTGCAGATTTCACTCTGCCGCAGTCAAGGTTTTGACAGTCATCTAAACTTCAGCACAGAGCTAAGGGATTAAATCTTCTGACCTGTCCAAAGTCACAGTTTGGCTGATCAGTTTCCTTTTTTGCGTCTATTGGAAATCGTGCCAACAAAAATTGGCAGGGACATTGCTTTTTGCTTGACTAGCACATGAATGAAGATTGTAAATAATCATTATCCTTCCTGCTGGCAGAAAAACTACTCCACCTCGAAGGTGTCCTCTCTGAGCCTGATATTTCTGAGAGTATCGATGCTCCTCTCATCCAGGTCAGGCTAAGTCTTGTTCCAAACACAGGAAGAGTGTATGTTAAAGTCCCCTTGGACAGTCTGGGAAAAAAAGGCATTTCCTTCTGCTCACTTCCTTACAGTCTTTGCTTTCTTCTTTGTAACCTCTCCTACCTCACAGAAAGAAAAAAAACATCAGTCTTTCAGGCAATCCACAGTCTATCACCTTCCCACAGCATGGGCCTATTAGACTTATCTTAGCCAGAGTTGCTCCTAATTTGGCATCCTTGGAGCAATGGGTATGCTGTGTTGAAAGTTATCAGAGTGGGGCCAGCTCTCTATTTGGCAGGCAGAGGGGCAAAGCCACCACTGTCTATCTGCCAGGTTGATTAATAAGCATCTGCAGAGTGGCTTTGCTAACAGACTGGCTGGCCTGGATGCTTTCAGAGCTCTGCTAGATGAATGACACACCGACACAGACTGACAACACACACGAAATGCATTAACCCACACCCTCTTTTCTTTCTCTCACCTTCACTTAGTACACACATTTAACTGTGTAAAATAACACAGGTCTGATGATAAGCCAGAGCAGACATAAAGAGTTGTGAATTAGAATAAGCTTGAGGAAATCGCGCACATTTTCATTCATACCTGATCAAGCTTTCCGTCGTGCCCACTGAAATGTTGACACAAACACACTCTGGCAAGCCCCTTTTCTTGTGATCTGTTTTAGTGGTGACATATTTGAGTGGCATCTCATCAGAGCTGCATAATCTTATTAACGGGAACGCACCCTTTCTCTTAAGCAGCTCAGGCAGTCGGGCATAACAGAACACTCCCTCATTCTGTTGCCATTAGTTACTGCTGACATGACTGAGGATGGGTTGAGCGAGCATGATTAGCACAATGTGTAACTGGTGGCATAAAAGAAGAGAGGCAGAGGGAACAAAAATCAAGCTGCCGAAAGGTGCAATTTGGTTTTGTTTGGTTTTGTTTTGCTCTCCTGCAATGACCCTGACTTATGATTAACTGTTCAATGGTCATATTTCAGAGGACATTCAGGACTGAACTGATGCAACATGAGAAACAAATCGTGCTTTTTAGTGGTGCATTGTTGCATAAAAAACTACACGGGAGACAATCTGACATTTTAGTAAATGACTTGAGAATGAAAAGGAGCAGAGTATTAATTCCAGATATGACATCCTTACCGCTGCCTCTCATTTTCCTTTTAGGTTTTATCCGTGTTATTATTCGATCCATTTATCAACGATAACGTTAAAATGCTTCTGAATGGATGATGGCAGAAAATAAAAAGGTTTTTTCTGTTGACACTCACCTCCTCTGACAGATAATGTGTAACCGTGGAATTTGAATTCAGATAAGACTGAGTGAACCATCAGACTTCAGCATGTGCATGTCCCCATGTGCAGCTGCAAACTGCTGTAGTTGGGTTTTTGTCTTGGCAGTTCTGGAGCTGTGCGTTTTTCCTTGCTGAGCAACCAATGTTATGTCAATATGGGCCTGGTTTTACTGTGGATATAGATCACTTTCAACCAATATCCTCCAGCATCTTAACAAGACCCATTGATGTTGTTTTGGGATTGATTTGCTCTTTTGCACCATATAACATCACTTTCCAGGACACAGAACATGTCCTGTTCCTGAGCAGCATGATGGCTGCAGGATCACACAGTTTTTACACACACTGTTGTGTTGTACAGATAAGGCACTTGGTTTGACTGTATAGACTTTATAATACATCTACATGTAAACTTAGGTACACAAATAGAAGAAACTTGCCGAACTATAGTTTGTTAGCTTAAAATCTAAAGAGGTCAAACAAAAACGAAAAAGATTTAAAAGCTTCCAACCAATGAAGTTTATGGAGCTTTCTGGCTTCAACTACAGCTCAAATCTCAAAAAAGGGTTCTATTTGGAGACATTTAACACTATCAAACACTATCAAATTATTTAATCAAAGTTTTTAGTATTATTGGGTGCAATTAATACAAAGTTTTTATATATAAGAAATACAAAACAGAGAACATGCCAATATGTTTCAGTCCTGCTTTCAAATGTTTCATTCTCTTTCTACTTAGTTACATCTACCAACACTAGAGGGCTTTTTTTTTCTCACCTCCCACTGATAGAGCGCTCCATGTATTTGTGAGTGTGTGTGTGTGTGTGTCCATGTTTATGAATCAGTGGTAGTATTACCATAAGCTACAGGTGTAAACAGTAGAGGGTCTCTGTTGTGGTGTTTGCTTGGAGACTAAAAGGGAGCAAAACACAGATAGGAGGGCTCACACACAGTGGGATGCAGAGGAACTCACTTATTCATAAAGACAGCGTGAGACAGTGGGAAGAAATATAAACACACCTAAATACACGCACACAGCTACAATGTAATGCCTCACCTGCATCTGGCTACATGTGAGTGTGTAAGCATGTGTTTTCATTTTGAGCAGCTATGAAATGAAAGCTTCTCTTTTTTTAAGGCTTTGTCACTTTGCTCTGTTCACAAACTGACCTTGTGTGAGCATTGAAGGGAAGGGTTTGGCATGAGCTTCCAACATTTCCTTGCTGCAACAGTAGAGCCACATCAATTCAATCTCAGCTGTTGTCAAGCACACTGTTGCCTGGCAACTGGCCAAAGGTAGAACAGTGGTGGGGATGATGATGGGGAGGACAAAGGCCTTCTCCTTGTTACTTTCAATCTCTGATTTTTTCCGATCTTTTTTTGTTTCTGTGCCATTTTCAGAAACTTGTTATCTTTTCAACATGTTGTCATGTCTTATACGTAGATATCAGATGGTCAGAGGCTCCCTGTACACCCTGTCAATTGTCTTTTCCCTCACTTTGTCTAACAAAAAAAAAAGCTATAGTTACTCAAACAATAAGTGAAAAGAAAGTGTCAATTCAGTGCCTTTACTTTCTTTAAAGTGACTTCTGAAGTTTTGTTCACAAGTTAAAACCAAATTAACATTGGGGTAAGAGTGGACCTGCCAGAGCTTGACTCTCGCTGAGGGAGAGAACAAAAACTTTTTACATTTTAAAATCTTTTCAGGATATAGAACCATTCATTTCACAAATTTGATTTCATTTCATTTATTACACCTCTTCATTCTTTTGCTTCTGTCATTTATAATCTCAGCAATTCTCCCCCATCTCTTTCAAACACAAGCGCAATCCTCTCCAACTTGTTTCATGTTCTCCTTTCTCTCCTTTGCGCTTTCAAAGCCCAGATATTCTGTGAAAGGTGTGCTTTGTAGAAACCTTGGAGTGCTTTTAAAAAAAAAGTTTAAAAAAAAATCTGAATTTAAGATATAGGAGTAAAGCGAAATGGTAAATGTATGTTTTCATCAATTTTTAAGGCATCAGAAATGCCCTCTAAATGGTTGTCATAACAAATTTTAAGGTTATTTAAAAAAGAAATTAAAAAATCTATATACTCCAAACACAATTTGGTGCAATAGGTTTACTGAATATAAAATATAATTATGAGAACAACATAACATCTATTTTTAAAATAACACAAACAAAGCAAAAATTTCTTTCCTATATATCCGTGTTCCACCCTCTACCTCAGTCCTCAGTCTCTTTCCATACATACGTCCTCTTCCTCTTTCCTTCTCCATCCCTCTTCTCTTATTCACACTTTTTCTTTCCACATCCTACATACTTTATGCTCTGGATGCCTGTCGTTGTTTGCGCTGAGGCTAGCACTTTGTCATGTCCCTCATACATATGCAGCACACAGTACAGGTAAGACAGAGAGAAGGAGGGACAGAATGCAATCTGAAGTGAGGTAATGAGGAAATGGAAAGGTAATACAGGACACAAATGAAGAAATGGAAAAGGGAGGCTCAGAGGGTAGAGGCAATGCTGGGATTTGGAGGTGAAGAGATTAAGGAGGGGAGAGTAAACATTTGAGTGGGACAAAGCAATGACAGGGAGGGAGAGGACGCAGGGAACAGAGCAGGAGATGGAATGGATAGAAATCAAAGCCATTAACCTACAGGCTTGGAGCTGCTGCTGCTCTGTGCGTGTATGTGAGTGTGCTTGGTCAGTGGGTGGATGGAGATGTAGTCATATCCTAAGGCTAGACCAGCAATGTCTGTCAATCTAACCTCTCCTCCCCCAACCAAGATGGATGACTGGAAGGGATGGCTGATCGTGTACTCTGCTGGCCGGGACATGCACACCTGAGGCCAGTGAGGGCATTCAACTGGATGAGGCACTAAACAATACATCTGAGAAAACACAGAAAGGATTCGATGCCACTAAACTCTGAATCTAGACTTTTCGAGCTTACGGGTGCCACTTACATAAATGTGTTTCTCAACACTAGGTGCCGGTAAAAAAATATTTACACAGACTTGAGTTTACAGAATGTGTGCACTGAAAGCTATACATGGAGTTTCACAGTCAAAGTGCATGCAGCGTCCTTTAATTTTGGGATATCGGTTGAGCCAATAATATTTCACATGTAGCTGGACAGAGGTGAGATATAAAACCTTGTGCTGAGTGGTGTAAAAGAGGCATGATTTGTATAAGTTTCAGTTGTGTACAGATACAGTTATATGATATCAGTGTCATACCATTATCAAGTATTATATCAGTTAGCCTGATCTAAAATCTGACTGTATTCCCACTTGGCTCTCATGGCCTTCATGCAAATCAGGGGTCATGCTTCCACCAGTCGAGAAAAAGGTGAAGAGACAAAAGACGCAGTTTCAAACAAACTAGTTTCAGTGCAGAATTATAGCTTATGTCAAAAAGAGAAACTATTTTTCTTGTTTTGTTTCTCCCTCAGCTTCAGTGGGAAATAATGTTTTTTATGGATGTCCTAGCCTTTCTTCCCTCTCATTTCTACATCAACACGAAAACACATCCGTATAATATTTTTCTGGCACCTAATTTAGAAAACTAACAATATGAACAAATAGTAAAAAAAACAACAACAAAAAAAAACTCCAGATATGTTTTTCTAAGCTCCTCTCCTTGACCTAGATGAAAGGTGAAGGACAGATAGTAGGAGACATTTGTAAGGACTTTAAAGGACTATTGAGACATAAAAAATAGTGAAATAGCTACGTTTTCCTTCCACACTGCGATACAGCTCCCGCGCCAACAGCTGCCACTCTTGACTGAGCAAAAACATGATAGATAGATAGATAGATAGATAGATAGATAGATAGATAGATAGATAGATAGATAGATAGATAGATAGATAGATAGATAGATAGATAGATAGATAGATAGATAGATAGATAGATAGATAGATAGATAGATAGATAGATAGATAGATAGATAGATAGATAGATAGATAGATAGATAGATAGATAGATAGATAGATAGATAGATAGATAGATAGATAGATAGATAGATAGATAGATAGATAGATAGATAGATAGATAGATAGATAGATAGATAGATAGATAGATAGATAGATAGATAGATAGATAGATAGATAGATAGATAGATAGATAGATAGATAGATAGATAGATAGATAGATAGATAGATAGATAGATAGATAGATAGATAGATAGATAGATAGATAGATAGATAGATAGATAGATAGATAGATAGATAGATAGATAGATAGATAGATAGATAGATAGATAGATAGATAGATAGATAGATAGATAGATAGATAGATAGATAGATAGATAGATAGATAGATAGATAGATAGATGAGGTTGACCTATTATATGGTCCACTAATATATGCTCATCTCTGTCTATCAAAACAAGGAAATTCAGCATTGAAGCATAAATAATCTTTCTTTATGTACGAGTACACATACATTTTACAAGAGGAATTCGATTTCAGCCAATCATGTCTGCTGTTCTACAAATATGCAACTATTCAAACTTAAACTCTTCTCTCTTCCTCCCACCACCACAGAAAAATATTAGGCTTGTAACTGATTTATACACGCAGAGAGCTTTCAGAAGAAGCTCCCCCTCTTCCATCTGCCTCTCATCCATAGATGAGAAATTCAAAGTCCCTCCATCCGTCTCTTATTTCAGCATGTCAGAACTTGGAGTTATTAGTCTGCTAATTACCTCTCAGAAACCCTCATTTACCCCCAGAATCCAATCAGTCTCTGATTATAATGAGAAAATGATGATAGACTGAATTAAAGATAGAATATGGGACTGATTGGTCCGCAAAGAGACTGGTGAGAGAAAAGAGTGGAGGAAGTGGAGGGGAGGAAAAAAAATGAGACAGAAAGCGTGAAGGAAGACATGCTCGATGGTAAAGGAAATAGAGCAGAAAGACAGGAAAAAAAAAACTCTGAGAAAGCATTCAACATGTACAACATCTACAACCAGACTTGAGTATTTAGGGAATGAACATGGCAAAAGAAACAAAAATGAAATATAATGAAACTGTAAATGTGTGTGTGAGTATCCTTTCAAGCCTTGGGACTGAATGAAAACAGATTGGTTGATGGTTGTAGTTATCTTATCACAAGCTGTAATTAAAGAGAGCTTATTCACTCAAAGCTGTTAAAACTGGCCATTGGCAGGGCTTACACGTTTACCCTATTCATCCGTACATATGCACAAAACACAGACACACTGATACAAACACAACCTCTCTTTATGTGATGGTCTCAGGCTAATGTTTCAGCAGCTCAATAACACCTATAACCACACACAAACACACACCTTTCACCTGAGGGTATGGATTTTCCATATTATATGAATTTGTTATTGGAGAATTCTGCAAATCATAGTGCAAATGAGTGTACGGATAGAATTATAGTAGCGCAGTGTATTCCAACAATGGTTGCAGGAGGGAAGTTTAAGGTTTGCAATAGCTGCTCAGAGGATATTAATCAAGTTTTAATGACAGCGTCATCGTTAGGGGAGGCAAAGTTGGATGAAAGAAATTAAAGGTGATGGTGCTGGCGGGGACAATGGTGTGAATGGAAAAGGCTGCTAATGAGGAGTGTATTTGAGAGAGAAAAAGATATTTATGTCTGCAGTGCGAAATCATGTGAACTTTGACGTCGTTATGAGCGTTAAACACATCGATTCACACACTTGAGACGCAATCTGCACACTGATCTCCAGCTCTCCATCCTATAAAGTCACAATGTTAACAACAGCTGATACTTCCAGCTCCATACCTCGTTTCCTCCATCTAATGGCCTCTATCACTCGACTCCCGCCTCCCCATCCTAAGATAAGCCAATCTTCAGCACATCATGATCGTGTTGGAAAAAACAAAAAAAAAGCTAAGAAAACCCAGCCGCTGTGGAGTTGCTGCCAGAGGCAGGGTGGGCAGTCAGGCTGGGGAGGAGCAGGGCAGGATGAGAGTGGGACAATGCTGAGATAACAAAGGGAAGGTGTGAGTTATTTTCAGGGGATGTGTGGCAAGCAATAGAGAGGATGCTGGGCACTCCTCTTGACAAAAGGCTTTGTGCTCCCATTGTCTTCCTGGCAAGGCAACCAGGGTGTCTGTGGAAAGAGAGATAAGAGCAAAAAAAAACCCAAAAAACATGATTCTATTAAATAATATCCTTCGTCGACCGGAACTGGAGGTTGTGTGTGGGTCTGTGTATGTCTATTTGTGTGTGAAAGAGAAAGCATTAAGCCATCTTAATATTGCAGGTTTCTTCACAGAGTTTGTGTCCATATTGTGTAAATCCATATTTCCATTAGCACACAAGCAGGATTAAGTGTTGTGTGGATTGTATGTTGGTGCTGATTAAATGACATAACTGGCATGTCCATGTAAAGAGTTACAACCTTTGTGTCGCACAGTGAAAGAAGAGGGGATTGGGGTCAAGAAAGAAGGTTAAGGCAGACAATGCATCATCAGACTTCCATTATTTCTTTCTATGCATATGTGACTGTTCCTTCCAGAAGTTAGGAGAAAAATGTTTCTTTTAAAGCAGTGGTTCAGTTAGTTACAATTATTCCATCTAAACTTGTGGTTCTAAACCAATGACGAAGTAGGACTGTAAAGAATAAAAAATAAAGAATAGAAAATAAAGAATAGAATATATTCATAACCTTAAAAGCATGTGCTACCCCAGTAGGTCATTTTCAAGCTAAATATCTCCCTCTAAAAGCAATGAAATAAAGAAAATGATAGAAATTAGTTAAGACTGGTATTCAGGGTGAGAATAATATATAATTCACAGGGACATCTTTTGTAGAAATATTATAAAAGTGTTCCAATCCATCAAAGACCAACATTCTTGATTAATATTAGTCCTGAATAGTTTGCCCTTTGGTCTTTATGAAAACTGACCAAATGATTGTACTGGACAAACGAAGAGGAGATAAGAAGGTCAAATAGATTTCTGTAGAAAATTATACCCTTTAAATTTAAAATACTGACATTATTTCTAGGTCAGTTCAAGTACTTGTGGGTAATTTCAACAGAGGGTAATGTCAAATCTTAGAAAACACGTACCGATCTCTCTGCCTCAGCAGAGCCTGCAGCATTGATAAGGACAATACTCGTGTCTTTCAGCACTTGTTTTAGCCGCGAACATCTGGAAAGCACTACAGAGCCCTTAAGTGCTGCACTTCCTGATTCAGAAGTTACTTCTACCCAAGAGCCATTTTTAAAAAGGGGTGGCAAATTTTATTGTATATTGACGTGCAATGACAATAAGGGTCTTCTGATTCTGACTCACAGCTGCTTACAAAAGAGAGCAGCACAAAGCCAAGTGAAGTCCAGATGACATTTATATGTCATCAACTAAAAATGGACCGTACTGGGCAGTAAGGCAAAAACATTTGCCTTTTTAAGAATAAATCCAAACTAACTGCAGTGACATGCGCAAAGATGCTGCAAGCTCTGGTTCAGATTCAGGTTAACTTCTTTGTACCTGTAGGTCGATCTTTTTTGCGACGAGACACACGAGTCAAAACCTGTCAAAAATCCATTCTACTGAAAACACATTTATGGGAATAACAATTCAAATAATAAATATTTTGTAATCAAAGCATCAGATTTTCATACGCAGAGATTTGGTTTGTTGTTATTTTAGTATAATTCACTGTTCTCACTTCAGCAGTTGTGCAGTTAAAGTTGTGTTTGTTCTCATTTTTTTGTCATGCTTTCCACGTGTGAGAGTAATGAGGCAAAATGGCAACTTCACCATAAAAAGGGGAGTACAACATGAAAAAGTGTTTTTACAGACCTGTTCTTTAAATAATGAATGACAACTTTTGGGATAATGGCCAATTGCCTGACACAGTTTCTCCTCAATAGAAGCAACACGCAAAAGTCTGGCGTTACATCCAGTAAATGTTGTGTTTGTTTTCCTGCTTAATACTCAGTTTTATTTGGTCTGAAGATTAGTGCAAAAGATGAAATTTACATAATTTGATACGAAAACTACAAAGTGGCCCTTAAACTTCTGATACTTTACCTTATACAATTATACATCTGTTCATTTACAGTAGAAGGATTTGGAGTGCAAGTCCAGGATGTTTACTCGTGTAATTAATGTATTTGAGTGCTTCCTTCCAACTCCAACCTTCTAAAACCTCATAAGTCAAGAAAATATTGGTGATAGCTGAGAAAATAAAGCAAAACAACACCTGTTCAGTTGTCAATAGAGTGGTGAAGCACACACATACGTGCACACACGCTTACACTTATCCTGTGGTAAGATGAATGACCTTTTAGTCGTGGTAGGATGGAGCTGTAGCTAGAAAACCAAAGTGACGTGCAACAACACAGAGCTCCGCAATGTGCTAATTGCTTTCATCACCTCAATTTGTCTACTCATTCCTATCGCCAGATCTGTCAGTGCGGGCCAGTGGGAGTACAAGGGTTCTTAGGTGCCTAAATGACAACAACGTGAAAGAACACTGATGGCCTCAGGAGAGAGAGAGACAAAGAGAGACAGCAGGATAAAAGGCAGATGAACAGGGAAAGTAAAATAAGAAGAATCTCGGTTAATGAGAGGACCTGCCATGACAGGGAAAAAGCAGTCTGAGTTACAGAGTCTACAGGCAGAAACATAGCCATGTCTCATTAAGAGAGACTTCATCAAGTTCACAAAGAATGAGAGCACAGAACGAGATGGGCCAGGACAGAATACTGTCAACCTTGCAGTCACATAGGATTAGAGACACTATCCAGCAAAAGCTTTTTTAGACACTGAACACACAGCTCATTCTTCAAATTGTCCTTTCTGAATTCGACAGTGTGTCACAAGTGGAGTGGATAAATGGTGAGTACAGGGAACGATTAATGCCTAACTTGTTGCACATTAGGATTCTCACTTTTCTAGTGTTAAAGAATAGCCATCCTGTCTGAAATAAGAGGAACAGTTAACAACGTTAGAAGTTCATGACAAACATTTACTTCTTTGCAACAAACATTCCTAAAAGGCTATTTGTTCTTCAGCATAGGTCAACATAACTTATCCAGGTAGGGTTTAGCATTTTACTTTACAGAGCATTTTTGTCTCAACTAGTCTACACTCATTGCTATCCCAGTGAGCAAATAACATTTATGGTCATATAGAAAGGGTTGATATCTTGTCCAATGGTTTAGGCCATTAAATGGACATCTCCTAATAGCTATAATCACTGGAAAAATGATGCAGGGAGGAGACGCACAGACTGGCCAAGGTCAGGATGTCTAAGCCTGCTGAGTCAGTTGAGAAAACAGGTCATAATTTAGACATTCAACAATGTTAATAAGGTTCAAAAAGATATTTAGATCGGCCAATTTATCAATAACATCCAAAATGAGTCAAGAAAATAAGTTCATCAACTGTCCAGAGAAAAACAGAGCTAGTTAAGAAAAAACATCATATGTTTTTCAAAGCAACCTCAGTCTGAACGGTCATGTCTCATTTCATCTGGCTTTTATGTCATTGAAGTGAGACTGAGGTCACAATTCTGCGCCGGAGGAGGTCGGACACGGCAAGAGCAAATGTAAACAATTGCAAAAACAAGCATTTAAAAAGAAAAAACTACTTTCATTTGGCAGCGCTGTCTTCTGGAGGTCCGACAATTAGGTATTTTCGATGCGATCAGGATTTTGCTTCATGAGTTCATTTTTTCGAGGGACATGACCACACAGAACAGAAAACTGTAAGGCTGCACAATGCCTGTCCTTGGAGAAACTGACATGGACAAAGTGGCTACAGAACTTTGCCTCAATTTCTGCTGATTACACCTTTTTCCTGTGTCAGCCCTCGGAGAACAGGTCTCTGATGCTTTTTGCTTGTGAATTAGTGAAGACAGAGGGAGGGAAAGGAAATGTATGTCAATCAATGAGCAAGCCAGTGAAAAGATTTTTAATAAATCATCGCTCCATGTCCAGAAATGAAGCAATGAGTGAAGCTATTGGGGCAAACAAACTCCACTTTCTGAGCAATATTATTATCATTACTAATAATGTGGGATAATTATAGCTCTATACCACGCTCTCCCCTCTCTAAGTCCCTCCAGCACCCTTCTTTTTTCTTGCATCCACCCGTCTGCTTCCCACTCATACAGACAGCATCCTGAATTAATAAAAGGAAAATTAAAAAGCGGTGCCTCTGTAGGCGACGTCAACAGCTCAGGAGTTTGCCAGTTCTCTGCTGCCTGGCTGGATCGACGGTGGCAGCGGCATTACCCTGTTCATCCGGGGCCTGATTCATAATTAATGGAGGTTATAATTGCAAAGTGAGAGCACGAGCGACGGACAGCAAAGTGAAAATGTGGGAGGGAGAGATGGGAACAATAATGAAGATTGAAGAACACACACATTCACACACGTGCGTGTGCACAGCTGACATTTTACACGGCTTTCATTTAGCCATCCCTCTATTTCTTCTGTCATTAACATTTACACACACATGCACACAAACAAGCACACGCCACATCCACCGCATGGCAAATGAAATCACTGTCCTCTGCTAGTCCGTTTGAAGGTCTCTGGAAAAAGGAGCGAGGGGGTCAGAAGCTGATATTAAACTACGTTTAACAGAAAAATCCTCAATTACTCCACTTTCGTGGATCAAAATCATCTGTCTGAGTGGTAGGAAGGTTGTATTTCTTTAAAAAAAAAAAAACTTTGTTAAATATATGTAATTTTGTAACTGTAAACACAAAAAATGTAAACGATGGTTCAGTAAGAAAATTACCTGCAGACAACTGTTCCATTAGAGCTATAAGCGGACGTCTAATCCATAAAGAGTGACTAATACTGAAAGGGCTTATTGATTTTATTACAAGCAATTAGTTGTTACTATGGTAACAGCCAGTCTCCCTTGGGTCCACAAGCAGAAAAGGTCATGGAATAAATATTCTTAATATATCTGCAGCGGAGAGTATGACCCCATTCCTCTGAAGAGTTGTTGTGGAAGGCTCCCATGCCGAGTGTTCCAGAACACGCTGTGTGGCTCGAACTACTTGACAATGATGGATATTAGTACGGTCCTATGCCATTATGTGGAAAGAGTTTGTTATGAGTGTCTCAAACTGATAAATATTCAAATTAGAATTCCACTCAACTTAGCTTTTTTTCCCCACATCAAAAATCAAGTATAGGCATGGTGTTTTCAGAGGTAAAGCCATCAAAGGCCTCTGTTGGGTAAATTCATCAGAATAATGAATTTACCTGAAAAAAAAGTGGAGGCTTTTGTTTGATCTCGACTGGAACCTTGATAATTTTCAAGGAGCCAACAAACACATCTCTCTACAAAGTCAGTCTCCTTTTCATGGCCCACACACTTCACTCAGACTTCCTGTGACTCACTCTATTATCTGTATTTACTAAACGCCATCACGGACAAACAACGACGAAAGTAACCTTCATCTTCCTTGACTTCACCAGCTTTACGCCCAATGAGAGCGAGGAAGGATACTGTGAGCTATTGAGGCTAGAGAGATGCAGATGTTTGCTGAGGGTACAAATTAGAGATATTCATTATTCATTAGCAACCTTGAGAGGGGGTAATTGATGCGATGTAAGGAATAAGAACGACACGAGTTTAGAGGAGCAACTGGACGCTGATTTCCGTTGTGTTAACATACTATGAACAACATACCTTCAGATTCCTTGTTGTTGTGATTGGAAGTGAGAAGCTGAATAAGAAACCAGAGGTAGAGATACATAATCCGTGTGACATCCATAAGCGAGATACTGTTTGAGTGCTTGATTCCAAGACCAGGTAATCAGCAGGTACATATTTGGGTCAAGCTTTCCTCTTCTTTGCGCTAGCTCTAACTATGGATGACTGAACTTTGATTCAGAAGCACCCGTCGACATGTCTCTTATTTTCAAACAGAATGTGCACTGATACGCACAAATTCTTTATTTTACCTTCTAACGCCTTTCTACTTGGGAGGTTACTGCTATGCATGCATTACACCAAAGCAACTCGGGGTGGGAACGGGATGGCACACATGTTTACAGTAACAGCCCGCTAACCTGCCTAGTCAGCGTTTCTATTTGTGGTGTAGGATACACTGCATTCACAAGGTGATGTAAGGATTTGTGCTCAGCAGCGACAGTGATGGAAATTGCTACCATTTACCTTTTGCACAGCCGTGTTTGGCAGGGAGTCATGAGGTTTTGCTAACAGTTTAAATGATCAAGTGGATTTGTGGGGTTTGAATATCTGTAAAATCCACTCCCAAATGTAAAGAGAGCACAATCAGGTGGAATTATGAAAAGAAATATATACATGACAAAATATTCAGATATGAGGTTTGCTCCTGATATTCACCATGTAACATAAACCATGCAGACTTCCAAAAGAAGAGACACACAATGGGGCATTTTAGAGGGAAAATTAAAACTTTCTTGTTTTATTTGGATAACCTGTCACATCTGCTTTTGTCTGAAAGAGCAGATCTGCCTGGTGATATAAACATTTATCTTAATATTGACTCAAAATGGGACATCTCTCATAACTTTTGAATTCTTTCTTCTTCTTCCCTTTTTTTTTAGGTGTAATAAATCCATAAAAAAAGTGTTTTTTGTACCTCACAAAAAACAAATGCCATCACACAAAAGTACTGCTGGTATGCAGAAGAGAGGAGAGTTGTGCAGTGTAATAAAACAAAGTGTTTATCTATTCACGAGCTTGTAGTTTTGACCGTAAAAGCTTTTCAGTGAAACTACATTTGAATGGAGACTTGACTCAGCTGTATGAACCTAAAGTCCTAGTCATTTGCGAGCCTTCCTCTCCTCTTCCACTTCATGCTTTGAATTATATTAGGCTTAAGTAATGACTTAGATACACAAATGTTGAATGATTGATGGTGGGACAGATTGGCTACCACATGCATTTGGGAAAGGAATATTGTAACATCCATTTACTGTCAACAACTGAATAAGCTGAGCATCAAATCCCTGTGCCATCTCAGCTCATCCAACTGAGTGCCCAGTAGAGAGTCAGAGTGGTTATCTTTCTGTTCTCCGATCCCTCTTCTTTTCCCTTCCACCTTAGATCGGTCTCTCCCCTGGGGATACCTGAGGCAATCAAGAGGTGTTGATTGGTGTCTCTTTCAACTTGCTTGATCGGCCTTTTCGATTCTTGTTAACTCAGATCCTTCACATACGCTTTCTTGCTCTTCAACTCTCATTGCTGTCCCTCATCAATGCACATTCCCTCTGCAATCATTCTCACTGAGAACTCTTTCCACTGCCCTCCGCTCTTCATCTCTCTGCCCTGGATTTCTTTAACCCATTTGTGTGGACTCTTGCTGTCTTGAAAAGCTCAACTACCATTAAACAACACTGATTTGGGCCAGAAAGTACAGCGCTTCTTAAGAGTACTGCTTGTTCTTCACATCCTCAGTCCACATCCACATTCTTTGGCTTCTACTGCTTAAATGTAGAATACTAAACATGTTTTGACGTTGGTCTAACTTTAGTTGCTAACTGTTCAATATCATTGCTAACACAGTTGCTAACTGTTCAAAATCATTTAAACTTAAATGCTAGTAGCATTTAAGTTTGATTTATCATCTAATCATTAGTAGATACAGCAAAACAATACCAAGTTTGATGTGGACAATACAGTCAATACATAATTGGCTTTCATCACTCAGTCCATTTTAAACATATTCATATTGAGTAAAGCACTTTTAAATGGGAATCACCTAACAGCACAAGTAGAATTTCACTTTAGTTTCAACTACACAAAAGCCAAAACAAACAAGCAGCACATAAAAATTAACAATCAAAATCCTTTAAAGATTGTATAGGCGCGTTGTCACAAGAGCGCTCAATGTGGTAGCCACTGCATGGAGACCAGAGACATGACCCAGAAACAGCAGGTAAAAGATGGCTCACTCCAGCTCTCTTTTGGTTGTTATTGATCTTAAGTGTGTTGACGCGTGCTCAAGTACGATATGTGTCTGCCTAATTGAAGTGGCTGTCAATAATACCATGAAAATTGCTGGGAAAATGACTGAATGTGTTCTTTTCAAGTTGTTAGTCTGATAATATGGTTGAAAGTTGTAACCAGTCTACAAAACAAACCTTTAGATCATTCGAAAAACTTCAGATATGGGTTATGACAGCCGGTGTGTTCCCTTTTATTTCTTATTTTACAACTTTTTAAGGGCATGAAGGGGCAAGTAATGGTTTAAAAGTAAAAAAAAAACTTGTCTTCTCTATGGCCAAAGGCTATTTACATTTAAATTAGGTTTGAAACTTCCCTTTTTGTTTTCATTCCTTCTTTACTTGAACTCTAAATTACTGCTGATTAGATTAAGGTTTTATAAAACTATGTGGTTAAGATTAAAAAACTAGAAACTATGAGGTTAGATTTGAGCATTAAAAAACAGGTTTAAGCATCAAGAAAAAAAAATCACAACTCTTGTGAATGAGCCAGAGTAGAATTAATTTAGCTTTTTTTATATATTTATTTATTATTTTCTTGAGACTGGGTTGTTGGTGTGCATGTGTGTGATGGATGCATAAGCAGAATGAAATGTGCACTGGACTGTTGTCTTTTAAGTGCTTGGCTCTCCTGCACCCAGCTGCACTGTCAGTCACTATAATGGAAAGGGAAAGCTGAGGCTAAATGGCTACTAATAGGATATGACTAGGGAAACCTTAGCTGTAACCTCCTCAGCCACCGATGCAAACCGACGCAGAGAGAAAACCTTTCGATGCACCAACTGATGCTAACTGATAATTCAACCAAATTAAAAGGGACCAGGTAATGCCAACCCGACACATTGAAGATTGAAAAATTAACACTGCCAGAGCTACGCAACCACTAATTTTAATAAAAGAAAATGGGACATCTACACAATTGAGTGTGAAAACTAATTGGAAAGGAAAGATAATGGTGGCATTACCTTCATAATGGCAGCTGATGACACCAATCACAACAATCACAATCTTACAGATTACGTGCTCCTCTCAGATGGCTCTCTTTACTCTTGACCACAACAAGACTTCATTGGTTGGGTGTAGCAGTGCAGCATTCTCATTTTGTCATCTTAACAAAGTGGACGTTTTGGAAAAGAGGACGAATAAAGTTGAGCTATGACAGCTGTGTGGTGGTTCATTTGCACGTCAAGAGTTCATCAAAGAAAAATTCCCTTAACGTTCTGGAGAGGCTAATATATCTGCCACAATATGTCTCGGCTGGGAACATTGGCTGGTGTCTGATGCAACTTTAGGTTAATCCGACAATCTTCTGCAGTCAAAGCTTCCCACTTAGCTGGCATGCATGGGTGTGATTCTGATCTAAAAAGCCAATAAGAGTTACGGTCATTATTTCAAATTTATTTGTAACTCTTGTGGGTTTTTTTTGGTGAGGGACAAAAAATGGGAATCAAAATGGGAATCTGCACTAACAATACAGGATAATGTGAAAAGTGATTCACATTATCTTTCCTGAAATACAGCATCAAAGAAACTGAAAGGCTGCTCAAGCTTTTAATAATCATCATAAAAATGTATGGGCTACAGTTACAGTATTATATTGTATTACATTAAAAGAAGGACTCATCAGGGACTATATTCTAAGGTTATATTGCAGGGTGAATTAAACGAAATCCAACAATGACTGAGCTCTGAATCAACGTATCTCTCTTTATTGAAGGTAATTACAAGTGGGCTGATGCAGTTTGAGGTTAATTTCATGATTTTTATCCCTACCTAACATTAATTGTCAACTCTTTAATCAACAGCATTAATGCAAATGAAAATAAAGGTACAGATAAATCAACATGAAATACATCTCAGATGGGAATTAGTTTAATTTGAGAACGAGTTTCAAGTTTGGACCTTGATATCGAGACGAGACAGATAGATGATAGATAAGGGAGAAAAAGACAAGAGGAGAGCCAAAGATTAATGAACAGACAGACTGCTTGTAACGCAAGAAAATGAAGATGAATGATTCCTAGCTTCAGAACGAATGAATTTTTTTCATTATGAAAAAGCAAAAAAACAGAGGTGAAGTTGAAAAAAAAAGAACAAACCTAGAGACGGATGAGGGACAGAGGTAGGGTGGTGGTGATGGGGAGAGGGTGCAGCGCAGGATGGGAAAGAAGGAGACAGATGAACTGTTAGAGACAGAGACAGAGGGGCAGCTTTTAAGATTTGAGACATATGCATGGCAATGAGGAAAGACAGGAAGATCGTTTGATGGATGGAAGGGCCAACGCAGGGTTACAACAGAGGAAGGGAAGTTGACAACATCGGGACTGAAGCACGAGATAGAGGAAGAGGATGGTGGGGAGGGCAGAGGTGGGATTGCAGTGAGGGACTGAGTTTGCATGAGGAAGGAGTGAGAGTTTAGAAAAGCTGCCTCTTAGACAGAGAGGAAGGAGGGTTGAGAAGGAAGGAGCGGGCGAGGAAAGGAAGGTGTATTCACTTAGACAAGCTGTCATAACAGGAGCTGACTGTTCAGCTCGATGAAGAACTGACCTGACCCACGCAGCCCAGGACGCAGGGGGCAGAGGACAGGGGGGCAGGCAAGAGGAGGTGAAGATGGGGAGAACATAAAGGTGGAGATGGAGGATGGAAGGCACTGTGTAACAAAAGAGGAGACTTCGCAGGGAACTATAGGCTGAGCTGTCTGGCTCCATATCACAGAAAGAGAAGTCTAGTAAGGTGGATGGATGAAGTGGATCTTTTTCCTTTGTAACTGGGGAAGAGACTAAAGAATGCAATGAGTTGAATAAAAGAAGAACCCTCTTTCCAACAAAGAGTTTGTCTGGCCTGACTACTGCCAGATTTACACATCAGAGTAAGTAATTTAAAATAAAACACGTTTTCACTCCTAAAAGAAAAACGACAAGGTTTGCACTGTGTTTACCCCCCAAAAAACAACTTTTACTTATTCTCTCAATTACTTGTGAACAATTGATCTGAAATTAAAGTTCCAGTATGTAACATTGAACTCAATCTGTTGGCAGAAACATGATACATGTCTATGTTTACATTTTTGTAAATATTTCCATACCCTCTTTTTTATACATTTTATATACTGCAACAGTCCAGATTCCCTTTGGGATTAATGGAGCAATTGATTTCAGTTTTTGTAAAGCTCAAATATGAGAAAATGGTCCCTGGAATAAGCCTATCATATCTACAAACAACACAAGGCCTTTTTACTAATGCGCCGCCATTATGCATTGGTATCAAGTGTAAAAGATTGCATGGTGGATTGACACTGACCCAATATTGATAAAATTCTGAGCCACTTACAGAGGAGGTGAAATGGATGTGAAACAGGCTACGTGTGTTAGGGTAAGCCAGCATTTAAACTACAACGCTCTTACGCAGAACGCTGGCTATCTATCTACCTATTTATAAACTGTTTGGGCTCACTTGTTTGCTACTACTCCATAACTTGAGCTGCAATACACTTACGACACCACATTAATCACTGAGCAGCTGAACTGCGCCTTTTAACCTTTGTTATGATCTTGAAACCACACATTGTGTTTTTTCCTTGACACATTCACAGAAATGTCGCTCAAAGAGCTCAAAACTTCAAAACCCCCAAGCCTGCGATAAGCGGACAACTCGTCTGAGATGCAGGCTTCCAACAAATGTCAAATTTTGTTGACAGTATTGTTCTCAGAAATGAAAAAAAACAACAGGTTCCTGCCATCCTCTCATTCAACAAATCCATCTTCTTCCCAAAACTCCAAAGAAAAAGTAAATTTTTGAGTCTCTTTAACACTTTTCTACTGAAGGAGTGAGCAATGTGAACAATGATTCATTCTTGTAAGGAGAGTGAAAGTGGAATATGGTTTCTGGATGCGCTTGTTGGATATTTCAACTTTAATTTGTTATTCAAGTGGGTTGAAAACAACAGTAGAAACTTATTTTTTGATTAGGACTAATGGCTCAAGAGGTAATTAGACACAAGATAAAAATGACAAAATTAATTTCCTTTCTCTGCAGACAAAGCTTTATAAAAAAAAAAAATCAGATTCATTACACACTTGGGAGAAAGATGAGGGGAATAATAGAGGGGAATTACTAATTTAGAGTTAGCATGGTTGGAAGTAGAAAGAAAAAGATAATAACATGTGAAGTCAGGAAATAGAAATAAATAGCAAAGGATAGGACAGCAGAAGGCTGGGATAGAAAGGAAGGTTGGGGGTATTCTTCCTCTTATATATGTCACCTCAGCCAGGAAAAAAGCAACATGGAAACTTGTTTGACTTTCTGAATAGGCATTTTTGACTTATGAATACCTGTGCAAGAGTGGAACATAATCATTGTCTTAGCACCCCTCCCACGCATATGTTCCCATCTTCCCTGGGAGACGGAAAGCAAAGAGCTGAGCGGGATGACTGAAAGCTCCCTGCTAGGAAATGGGTCTGTTGTTTTGGAATGCACGTGAATTTACACTCACGTACTGGACCATTACAGTATAAGAGCAGCATTCATGGAGTAGAGGGTCCTTGGAGTATTCACTCCAGCTATAGTCATGTCATGTCATGCATTATCCATGGTATAACTAATGCATTTCTGAACACTGTCTAGTACACTACTAGTTTAAGGAAGCAAAGAGTACTGAACATGCCACCTTTTATGTCATGTTCCCTTTGAAAGCATTATATATGCCGTGCCATCATCGATGCAAAAAGATTAAGCAATTTTGAGATTAAGGCACACAGTAAAATGTTTTGTTGCCACTTGGCTGTCAATAACACATTTGTAGAGCTCCAAATGTGGCAGTGTGAGGATCTGCTGACATCTGCAAACCCAAAAGCCAGCCAAAAAGGAGGGAGGAAAGAAATAAACAAACCCCCTCATCTTATTCCCATATCAGGCTGCACTCAATTTACCGCACTCAAATAGAGAACGGAGTGGGGGGGGGGGGTGTGTAAAAGCACCGCCAAGTTGTCAGATCAGTTGCCAATTCCAATTTACTTTTTCCACCACTCACATCTGCTCAAAGCACTCTTAGAGCCAGCTCATTTCTGCAGTCACACAGACATCTTATGTTTACATGTGTTAGGCAACTCCCTTCGTTTGATCATATTTCACTTTCTGAAATATATAACAAATAGTCTCGACACTTTGTTCATATAAAACGATCTTTTGGGTGGGATCTCAGCACATGAATAGAGAAAGGGATATTTCATTCATTCAGTAAAGCTGAAGGTTTTTGTCTGAGCTATGTCAATAGTCTTTATTCTTTACATTTAACTAAAAATAATGAGCTTCTTTCTAACTAATATACGAGGAAACGAGGAAATATTCAGGGTTGCATAGGAGGTCAGATAAAGTGCAGTAACAGACAAGGTTTTGAGGAATAAGAAGAAAGGACACTTTTGAACAAGCAAAGCAATCAAAAACAACTAACACGCATTCAGTGGACATAATAACTTCCCCAGCATTGTATTCTCCATTAAAAGATGAGAACATATTTCTTGCCAGAGAACATTATCTTGGCAAGCACAAATATAAGATACTGAACAGTGGTTAAAGGTCCACTATGCAGCAACTGAAAGATACTGGGTGTTGGACTTGACCAGCTGAAACTCCAAAACAAACCAAGCCTAAACCTGAATGTGAAATCTAATTTGGAACCCTACAGGCAGCTTGGAGCGCCGTCTTTTTCAGGAAAAGCAGAATAATGTGAACTCCCTCTCTTTGTGGGAGGTTTTTAGCCGAATAGTGTGTTCAGTGGAGGAAAATCTGGAAGTTCACTAGCTTTGTACCGCAGGGCAGGAACTATCATGCACACGCAGCTGGACCAGCTGCCATAACACATGAGTTTGAAATAAAATGTGCTTTCATTTGGAACCTTATTAAACGGCTACTTCTCCACATAGCAAGTACTTGTTTATTGAACCTTTAAGATAATATCTAGATGTAATGCCTTAGACTTTTTTCCAGCATTACAACTTAGTAGAGTTCTTAAGAATGACCTGTGAAAATAAGAAACACAAATGATAAAATTGACCTCTATACACTTCAATTGTAGCTCTAAGACCAAATATTTGACAGGTCAGTGCTCAAATCATCACACTTCCCTAGGAGAGGAAAGTTGGTGCCGTTTCTGTGCTGAATGCCGAGGGAGTCAGCAGATCATACATCACGCTGTGGTTTGGATCTGAGGGTGCAGTAGCACTTATACCAACTACACTACTGTATGGTGGATGGTCTCATAGCTGCGGGCTAGAATACATTAAACAAACTTTCTGCTGTGTCCCCGTGGACAGCTGTGTATCACAAACTATGTGAGAGCGGGAACAAACTCATTCAACCGTGGTTGGATATTTTCTCTCACACACATTTGCTTCATTTCAGTCACAGACGCAGGTCCTCTTTGGTTAATTTGTTTTCTTTCTGTTTTGCATGCTCACTGAGCCCTACCCCCTTGGCAACTGTTGCTAAACCTGTCAAAGTTACAATTCCAGCCAGTAGGTTTTTTTTTTTAAATAACGGGGGCTTACATCTGGTGATCATGCACTGCAATTGGTGGCTGAAATGATTATTATTCCCAGCAGATTTTATTAGCTGAAAGTAATATTAGAGCCATATCTTAGTCTTCTAATGATTAAACTTCAAACTTAAATTCAGGGAAACTGTTTTAAAGGCATGCACTTGATGGCGACATGTGTTTTCTCAGGCCCAGTGAGAAGCATCGACACTAGAACTACACTTATGAATTAAAAATAATGTAAAGGAAGATCATGCTTACTGAAGAAAAACATACTTGGGCAAAGTTACAAAGGTGCAACCACATACATTTTAGTGGAAATATGGGTCTCAAAAACACTCGCAGCCCTAATGGTAGGAAGCCATACCTCAGTAGGGAAAGCAGGTGGTCCATTAATTGCTAAGGTTTGATCTGTGGCTCTTCCTGTCTGCATGTTGAAGTGCCTTTGGGCAAGATACTGAGCCCTTAATTGATCTTGATGTGTCATCAATATATAAATGGGTGCCTAAGATTGAGTGAATGGGGCTGGTAGTGTGAAGCGCGTTCAGTAGTTGAGAAGCCTAAAAAAGCCCTATAAAAAGGCTGTACATTTACTAGAATAAAGCAAACCAGTACCATGGACCTTGACTTTGAATGTAATGGATGCAGTTTTTCATAAGCATGCCAACATTTTCAGCTCTTGTTAAGGGAGGTATAGCATGGCCTTTTTTCAAAAACTGACACAATTTACTAAGGTTTAATGAAACGCCTGACATTCTATTGTGAAAATACCACCATGTCAAAGCAGCTCCCTTTTCAACAGTTCATTTTAAGGGTCAGAGAGAGCTACTAAACTCCACATCACCCCTCTATTCCCCAGGTAATGTCTTATTTGAGATCCATTCTTTAGCTTCTAGCAACCATGAAAACATAAATATGCAATAAGCGCTTGAAACACTTGTATGCTCCGTATGACAGAGCATAGCAGGACCCAGCGTGAGAGCTCAGCCTTACACAATAAACTGATCATAACATTTTTGGCACTTTTAGCCTTAACAATTTGGATTTTCCTCGTCTGCCTTTCAGACACAGTCGGTTGGTACCGATCCCTCTTTTAGACACACACTTGTTGCAAGTCATGTGTTCAGCTGATCCTGTTTTGGAAAACACGGCACCACATGCAGAAAAACAGAAGTAATGCAACAGTCAGCCACAACAGCAGACGGGGCACAAGTATGTCCATTACATAAGTCCTTCATCAACCTTGGACTTCACTGGAAGTCTCTTCCTGTGCATTTTGTTAACTAATGTAAAGAATATTGTTTCTGTGGGCTACATTTTACTGATGTCTGCAAGATTATATCTTGCCATATCAGAATCTGGTGCTACATACTGATGTTGCGTTCAAGACAAATGGAAAATATAAGTTGTTGACATTCAGTTGGGCAAAAATGAAAGAAGACACCAATAAGAAGTCAGATTTTCAAGTCAGCTCATGAGACATCAATAAAAGTACGGGTATGGAATTATAAGGCTAATTCTTTTCTTAATAACTGATGAGAACTTGTAGTTAAAAGCTAAGTAAAAAGAAAGAGCAAAATAGTTTCACACAGTTTTTTTTCTTTTCATGGTAATTCGGTTTTGCATGACTTCAGAATCAGATGACATCGCCCAAACTTGACAAGGCATAACATTCTTACCCATGAACATCAACACATAAGGAAATCAGAAGCTTAACTTAATCTCTTTCTAACTTGCACATATGGGAGTCTTTTCAAATGGTCAGCTTGTTGTTGCAAGGCTTTGCCTGATTTAGTCACTTTTGGATTTCACGTCAAAGGCTCAAGTGTCTATATAACTGTCTTCAAGTCTACTTCAAGAGTCAGTTGTTATCACGAGAGTCTTCAATGTACAAATATTGCAAAAAGACTAGTCGAGCGTGCATGAAAGGCTTTAAGATGCTGTTGACGGATATGCAGGCAAATATGAGCAAATGGATCACAACCAGATCTTTCCCTCATGCCTTCCTTTCTCTTTGAGAATGAGAGCTGTGGATGTGTTTATGGTTATAAGCAAATACATTTCATCTCCTTCATTGAATAAAAGCTGGTAATATTGTGTTTTTTTTTTTTTTTAATTCATTTTCACACAGTGGATCTTTATTTATTGTGTGCTTTGAGATGATGTTATGTTCAACAAGTGTACAAGAAATAACTCACCAGGAAGATAAACAATGTGCCCTGTGACATCGGAGCTCAAGCTTGTTGGGCCGCCACTATAGAGTTACCATCTGTTTCATTCCACAGCTGAACAGATTGCAGGGCTTTCCATAGCAAAATATTAACTACTTTGAGCGTGTTTACGAATGTGCGCCCACGTGCATCCATCCACAAGACAGCACTGTTTGAAGAACAAATAAACGTTCATTATCATCAGCCGTCTTTGTTTCCGTCCAGCAGCGTTTGAGTGGGCATGTCAGGGCTGCAGAAAGCAAATACGCCAGAAAATACACAGCCGAGAGAAGTCTTCCCTTTAGGTTAGAGACGCAGCTCGTTTAGGCCTGCTGATTGGCAAAGGGTTGGTTTCCCCAGATAGGCTGATTAATTCGTTAATTAGCTCCAGCAGCTCCTAATGAGATGCCTATACTGCTTCACCCTTGATCAGGGGAGAAGAGCTGGAATTGCACAGGTGGATAATATGCACACATACACTATATCCACCTACAGACACTTTGTACATATTCATAAACCATTCCATCACTGCCACATAAACTAATACCTATGTGTAGACTCTTTATGCATTGAGGAATGTGTATAAATGCTCCTTTATACACATACATCAGTGGAATAAGAGAAGCATGTAAGGTTTTCAATTAAAAGCCAGGTGTTGTACCAAGTTAAAAGTGAAAGCATGTCGCTGTTCAAGACCGTTTACCAGGGTTAACGTGGAATTTCAAGCTTTTCAATTTACAGCCTGACTGGAAGGAAAACAGCAGTACCATAACTGCATGCACTCATACCTCTGGATCTGCAAAAAATAAAATAAATGATGTCTTTAAATGTTAATGCTGTATGAACGGTGTACATGAGTGTCTGGGGATAATGACTCCTTAATGTGGTCACTATGTCTAAGAAAGCAGGTTGAGGAAAAGGAGAGGCAGGAACTGGATGTGTGGACCAGGAAGAAGGTGGAGCAGGAGGCAGAGGAGAGCAGATGTCACCTGGCTCTCACAATGGTCGAAGCATCTGCTACTGGGCCAGTGAGTTACTATAATCAGCCCGTGCTTGGCACATATGCGTATGTAGAAAAGAGTGAACTCGATGGACGAATGTATGCTATCTCTCTTACTACTCTCACAGGGTTCCCTCCTCCTTCTGCCTTATCCAGCTCTCTCTCCCGCAGTCCTTTGCTGTCTCATTGTATTATCTGTGTAGATATGCAACTGTGTGTGTGCTATAGTCAGTTGTCCTATCACCTTTGCCATTCTCCTCCTGTCAATCACAGCAGCCTGGGCCAACCATGCCCTCAATACAAAGCAGTCCTGTCCTTGACCTCATCCTCCCTCAAATGCAAATGACTTGTGTAACTATTCATATTGCTGGTAGGAAAAGATGTGGAGATCTACTATTAGTAATGGAGCACACACACACTCTTTCTCTGTTTCCTGGCCTCAGGTGCTGTGCAGGTACACTTGATGTGTTAATGGAGCAGTAATGACAGGGTGGAAGAGTCAGTGTTAGAAGATAGGAGATCGAGGGGAAAGGAGGGTAAATTGACCATTCTGTCCAAAGCCTAGTCCATGGGAAATGCAGTTTCTTGATGAGCTGTTGTCTGGGACAAAAGGGATGCAGCAGCAGAGCACACAGGCAGGAAAAAAGAAGGAGTGATCGGCCAACCTGTGCCCACTGCTAACAGTTTGACTGGTTAGCCTAAATATTTCCTAGTATGTAAGATACAGGCACAGTAATTCATTGAAATATATGCAAACATTAATGTAAACATAGTATATAAGACAAGAACAGAGTTTATAAAAAACTCTTAGACAAGATTTCTTGTAATTTCTTAAAGTAGTCTTCATGAATAGTTTTCCAGGCTTCTTAAAGGACATTCCAAAGCTCTTCTTTGGATGTTTTCTGCCTTTTGCTCCATTCTGTCAAGATGATCCCACACTGCTTCAAAAATCTTGAGGACCGGGCTCTGGAGAGGTTTCATATCTCCATCAGCTGGATGGCCAGATGCACCTCTTAGGTCCTGTGTGAGGTCTTAGTTGGATTTATCTCCTTTTCTCTAAAGTGATGTTGTTCCATTTCAAATTTCATGTTCATCCACTGTAGATAGTTTCTTTCCTGCCACTACTTTTTCTGTCCTTTACATGTTCAGACCCACTGCTCACCGTGCTCAGATATGCCAAGTTGTCGCCTAACAGCCTTTTGGAAAACTCCTTGTTGTTGCAAAAATATCATTTTATGTTTGTCAAACTGTGTGATCTTTGGTATTTTTCATAGCTGTAGCTACAGAAATATGAATAAATTGTGTGTGTTTGTGACATGCTGGCTCTGTGATGGATTGGTAACCAGTTCAGGGTGTACACCAGACTCTGTGCAACCCTAAGCAGGATAAAGCAGGTGTGGAAAATGAACAAGTGAATTAATGCGACAAGCTGCTACTAAGAAAGTGCCTAAAGATACTATTTAAAATTGGTTCTCTGCAAAGTTGTCAGTTATGTGTAGACAAAACACTGGCTCATCCATTGAGTCAGGTGCATTTTTTAAGTTTCAATGCTTCATAGGTCAGTGTTCAGTGGCTTAACAAACAAAAACACATTTTGCTAAAAATGGCCAGGTACAAGGAGTGGACCGAAAGTAAGTGGGAAAAGAAGCCAATTTCCAAAGAAAACTTCAAAAGACTCAAAAAGCCTGGAGAGGTACTGATCAATACCAGTTTTAAATGTTTTACAAGAAAGTAATGAGGGCTGGCTCAAGACCTTTGCACAACCTTACATACTTCATATTTTACAGGCACAAATTAACAATAATCAATTAACAATAAGAATTTATAAAAGGGAGAAGAAACACAAAGCAGTCGTGCATAGCTGCCATTTTAGTAGATGAGAAAGAATAACTGAATTGCCATCCAACTGTTCTGTATCTCTGGAGCAGCCTTGAAAATGATTAAATACCTTTTACCTTTTATAGATCCATTCATATCTAAAACTCTAAGAAAATGTCACCACTCACACACATATTATCTTCTGGTCCACATACTTTAATATTCTAAATGGCTTCTTAAATGGCCCAAGGTTTTAGTTGTTGCTGTAGTTATTAGATGACAGTCGTATTTAACAGCTGCAGAGATAGAGACCTCCAGCAGAGAGGCACTAATAGCTTCCGGAGAAGACTAGCATGTACAGTAAGGCAATTCAATGTGGAGATAGTTGGAAGAGGCATTAAAACCTCTAAATTTACATGATGACAAAACCCTGCACCCGCAGCTCTTTTTTTTCCACATATAACATAACAGACAAGTGACAGCCATAACTTCACACCTATTCCAGCAGAATTACTGAGAACAGTTGGAGGAAAATCTAAGAAATCACTCAAGAGTGCAAAGTTGTCGAAAAAGCCTTCTGTTTTAGTGAACCCTTCAAGTAAGAAACACAGAGCCTACAGAGCAGAGGAACAAAAATACACAGCACTGTTGAATCATTATGCCATATGTTAATTATAACGAGCAGATTTCAGATACTGACTGCTTATCTTTGAAGCAGTGGTGTTTACGCTCACGGACAGCCTGTCTTTATGAGTGCCAGTCTGTATGTGCAGATGCATGTGGATGCTATCTTGGCTCCCAAAACATCTCTGCCGTCCCTGTGGGAGAACTATGTCTCCCAGTTAGCCCTGTGGTACTGCGCTACGATTCAAATGGCTGTCATCCCGCTGTAATGATGATCCATCTGCAGCTATTACTCGGCCATGGTTTCACACTTACAAAGCTGATTGTTTGACATGTGAAACATACATCAGCATAATCTGCCCCATAACTCAGTTTTTAAAAGAGTGCCCACAGCATATCACGGGGGAGGGAGGAAAGATGGACGAAAGCGAAATAGAACGAGAGACAAGAATGAAAGTGGACAGAGACGCAGAGTTCAAGTTTCTGTGTGCAGCATTTTACAGGATCTATTAGCATAAATGCAAAAGAACATTCCTAACCAAGATTCCAATAGTGTAGAACCATGTCAAAAAAATACTGCTGTTTTTGTTACCTGAGAACAAGCCAATTTCATCTGCAGATGGCACAGGTCCTCTTCCACCGAGTCTGCCATCTTGTATTGTTGAGTTCCAACAGCCCAGAGCGGACAAATCAAATAACGGCTCTAGAAAGCTTTTATAGGCAGTCCACTTCTGACTAGTTGTTACAAAATCCTTTCACTGCTCCCTTAAGTTGGAAAGAAGCTAATTTAAACTATATAATGAACTATATAATTTATATGAACTTTTCTTCCTATGAGCCAGACAAGGACATTTATCTAGTTGTAAATTTGCTCATTAGCCCTAATACACAAGCTAGTTTAATAATGTTAACTGTCTTATGCAGGTAAAGCTGACACTAAAACTGAAGCCCCTGGAGGCTTACATCCTCACTACATTTCCCAAATCTGTACAACAGTGGCTAAGGGTGGAAAATCCCTGAAAAAATAAATTTTAATGCCTCTTAGTTACTACCTTTTATGACAATATCCTTCAAGCGAACACGGGTGTGAATGATTAACTGCTTTGTAAAACTGCCAGACATCTCTGAAGTCAAGGAGACAAAATACCTTTTAAAGTTTCATTGCCTGGATTATTTCTAAGAAAAGAGTTCCTTCTGAAAATGACCACAGCTCTGTCCAAAGGCACTGAACAGTTGGGGTAAAAGCTTAAAATCCCTTTTCTCATCTCCTTTTGGCATTCAAGACGTGCCATTACAGATGGGATTAATTTTCTTGTGGGAATGAGGTTAACACTGATGGCAGAGTTGCATGTTCTGGAAGGGTGACTCTATAGGAGGAGAGAACGTGAGAAAAGAGACTAAGCAAAGCAAAATAGAGGAGGCGATGGGGAAAGAAAGCTAAAAAGCAAGAGACATGTCAGGCGAGGGAGTTTTGAGGACTAACAGAGGAGAAACAACATCTGGGGAGCGAAGAAGAGAAGTTCTGAGAGGTGTCTGAAAACATGCCTGTGACTGCGTTAATGTGTGTGCCACCTGCTCATGGGAGTACATGTCAGTCTGTGTGTGTGTGTGTGTGTGTGATGCAGGCCAGCTGACGTGCTAATCCCCTCTCGGACGACACTGGACCAGTCTATCCTCTTTCTCAAAGTCACACTCTTTACCACCCAGCAGCGAGACACACAGATATGTAAGACAACATGGCCCTCCTTGCTCCCCCTCACGAAGAGTCAATAGGACTTTGCTCATCAATTCTGCTGGGGGTTGCTATGGAGACTGAGCATAGTGCAAGTGTGTGCGCAACAGTTTGGCAGAGGTGTTCAGCCGGTGTGTGTCTTAATATCTTCTCTGGTCCTGTCAGGTCACGTTTCATACCGATTTCTTCTCAGAAGATGAACACACACAGACGCACACATTAAAGACCCCCTGCCGAAGGCTTGAGAAGGCATTTTTCACATCCACACTCTCTGAATACCAATTCAAAAGGAGTAGCAAGTGAGTGTGAGGCAGAATCTTTTTTTGAACACAAGTTTGTGTGCATGTGTGTGTGCATCTGAGTGCAGTCAATGTATTTAAGAGCTAGCCAGCGTTGTTGCAGAACATTCTGCATGCATATGCACAGTAAGCAGTACAGACTATATACAATTGTGCTCTAGATGCCTGTCTGCTCTGGTGCATGCTCAAAAGCGGCTATGCAGGTTTTATTTTTAGCATCAGAGGCAAATGGAGCCCCTCGCCCCCCTCCTTCATCCCCTTCCTCTTGCTCTCTGCCCTCACTCTCATCTCTCTCCTACTGTCACTTCTCTCATCTAACAAAATCTCTCACAGTATATTGTGTATGTGTGTCTTTTGCTTATGATCACATACAGCTTGTGTTGTGTGCTACATGTCGTTGTAAGAGTTGCAGCACCAAAAACTGCTCAAAGCTCTGTACAGCACTGTTCCACTTCTCTGCTCTCATCATGACTGTTAATGTTTGAACAAACGCAAAGCTTCACTTTCATTTCTCCCTACTGCTTTTGTACCCCACTGAGTGTGTCTCACATCGGCAGTGGAGGGATATAAAAACCTGACTGGGGTGGAGGTGACGTTATGTACTGTAAGCATGTCTGTCGCTGAGGAAGCCAAGGCAAGGTCAAGTGCTTAGTGGCCTGGTAAAGCTTTTCATTACATATTTAACTCCACCAAATTCCCTGCAGACACCTCACTGGAGACTGCCTGCTGCTCGTTTCTCCTTTCTCCCCTCCAGCCTGTCAGACCGCACATGGATATATTTCTATATTAGCATATGGACAGAGTTAGGCATGTCTGTGAGTGTGTGTGATGGCATGATCGTTAGTGTTTGCCTAATGCTGGCGGCAGGGCTGGATAAGCAGCTGTTACCAAGTGTATCAGTGGAGGCAGAGACAAAAGATGACCTCTTTCAATCAGCCAGATGGAAAAAAGATTGGGATTTAGATTCCCCGCCCTCTGTTACTGCCGTTATTGCCTGCCTGTGCTTGGTGTCATCACTCAGGATACTTTAGCTTGATACCAGCCTATGATCTCTTATCTTTCATGGTCACTCAACCTTAGTGAGAGGTTTAGGCACTCAAATGGAATCCAAATGTCTTGGTTAGGTTTAAGAAAAGATCATTGGGCTAAAACACAAAATGTTCACATGACATGACAAGATGCCATCATATGGGTTGTTTAAGTTATGCGATTTCTCACATGTACTTAATCATATGGACGTTAAGGGTCTCATATTTTTCAAATGTAAAGTCAACATATGGTGTAATTTTCTGCAGTTTTGCAGTGATTACATCAGTTTTTGTGTGCGTGCAAAGGCAACAACCACAGAATAAACTCTGCTTTAATGATAGAAACATAAAGTGAAGACTCAAGCCAGTTAGAAGGCTGAAATGGCATCAATGAGATTCTCATAAATAGAAATCAGAAATCTAATTTAGATACATACAGGAGCCGGCTCAATGACATTTCAGAGAAGTTTTCTTCACTTGTGAGTGATCATTACATACTTGCTGCCATTGAACAGAAATAAATTCTAAGTTTCTATATTTTAGTACCTCAAAAGAAAACCAGGTGTTGAACAGTGAAAGATTATCAAGTATGTTCTGTGTGGTTGGAGCCTGAAGGGGAAAAATATTCACAAAATGAGAAAACTACTGAAGCAACTTCAATGCAGCGCTGATATTTCACTTTTCAGATACAGTGTGTGTCAGTATTGTTTTAAAGGACTCGCTCTGAATCTTAATTCATGGGAGTTAATTTAAATAGACTCATCTCGAGCTGTAATCATTTATATGATCAGGGTAATCAAATATATTCTAAATTAAAAGCACACAGTGATTGAACACTTTGCAAACCTCTAAGTAATTTGTGGACGTCTAAGTAAACCCAAATCAAAGAAGTGAACTCTTGCGCAATTAACTTCATCCATCATCCAGTATGTGCATGAGAGCTCTGACACTTGACTTTGAAGATTATCTTACACCAAGATTTCAGTCTGCACGGAAGTACAGATACAAAACCCACTATTGACTTTAGATTTCTGTCACCACATGTGGTGCCTGTATCAATAATTCCTGCACTGCCTTTCCAAATCGGCATGTCGGATTGCTGAGGCAAGAACACAAACACAGCGGAAACCATCACACAGTGTATCTGCAGAGCAGACATTGATATGCATGAATGCATGCTGCTACACATGCATGATGCACACCACTTCTAAACAGTGTTGTATTAAAAAAAATGCACACTTCGAACCCTCACACTGGCTTTGCTATGTGGCTCTGTCAACGGAAAATACAATCCATCACACGGGATGCACAGGGTGAAAGATTACTCACATTTCTACCAATCATAGCCAAATTGCAACTGGATGGCTCTCATATTTAGGAGATAGCTGTGGCTGTCTCTTTGCATACAAATTACAACGTCTCCCTCTCAGTTTGAGTTCTCTTTGACTCAAGGAATGTGCTGAAAAAGCAGCACAGAGAAGAGGTGCCACCGGAGCCGTTCAGAGAAGATGTGAAAGATGTTGTGGAAAAAATATTCTAAACCTAAGAATAAATAAATACTTAAATAAATAAGTCTTCGCATATGCGCATCCAGCAACACTTGGAAATTACACTAACCCACACAACATACTAACATACACAACTTAGAGTACCTGCTGATAGTTCTGACTCATTTCATGGTTGTTTCAAACTAAACTTCTCCCGTTAGTAATCCACTTATTTAGATGCTTTCTGCATAGGATTATTTTTTATCCATCCGAAGCTCAACATACCCAGCTAAAGCTGGCATAAAACAACACTATAAAGATAAACTCTAAACTCGGCATGACTGAGTCGTGCAGTAAGACGTTGTCTCATAAGCCCATTTTGTTGCAATTAGTAACTGTCACAAATGGATTAAAGCATTAGCAGATCTCATAATAAACTCCATAAACTGACATATATGAGTCATTTTTTTTACTTCACTCATGAATATAAGAGATATTTAGGGTCTAAGTGGGAATATTGTACTCACAATAATAAGTCCTGTACTTGAGAACTAAGCACCATTCCCACAATAGAAGGATGATATGCCAGCAGTTTCATCAGCTCATTGAAACCACTTTAATTATGGAGGAAGAAACATTTATAGGAAAACTGTGAACATGTTTGCTCAGTAGATCAGGCAGAAAATTAGGTGTCTTCGTCTGATCAAAACTTCCAAAATGCTCTGCTAAGCAGTGAGTCAGGATCAGGGATGCTGCCAGGAAACAGATTCAGTTAACCAGTAACATGGCAACACTTCATAAAGGATATTCTATCCAGTAACATTGCCATGCCCCAATACTTGATGGGAATAAACATGTTTTTGCATTTGAAAGTGAGCACAATCTAAAACAACAATGAAAATCATTAAAAAGAAAAAATCACATCCAGCTGCAGATTGTATTTTCTTAAGAAAAAAATGCTAATGAACTAAGTGAAGATGCACTAGAAGCAAACACTTTAGGGAAGAACATGCAAATGAAAATCTGTCACTACTGTAAAAGCAGTGAAAGTGCTAGAAAAAACAACACATTAATGTTGTTTAAGAGAGCCACTAAACAAATCAAAGCCTTTCTGAAACAGCTTCCAGGAGCTGACTCTCTTCAACTAATGAAATATCTAATGCACTTAGTTTCTTTTAGTTAGCACCTGCCTCCTTAGAGGCATGTTCCTCCTCTCAAAGCCAAATTACTTGCTCTCAATGGAGCGAGACAGAGTGCGGTGAGTAACAAAGAGGAGAAGTCGAGTGTATTTTCAGGGAAAGGATGACGAGCTCGTGCTGAAGAGCATATTTGTCTATGGTAGATCTCACAGCGACCTGAGCAGACTGAATACTGCGTGCAACATTTGGCCTGTAAAGCCACCTTAAACACTTCCCAAATCCCTCACTTTTACTCCACCGCGTCTGCTGCATCATAACCAAACCTCTCCTTCCAAAACACTCTGTAGAAGGATTTCCTCCTTTACAGTCTTTGCCCTTTGTGGAATGACTTACACAGCTACAAAGTAGACATTTAGAGTTTGGAGATGCAGGACAAGGCGTGCAGTTACTTTGAGTTGTGAGGTGCATTTCTGTGTCAGTAAAAGGGTGCATTTGCATGCTTGTTCCCCTCTTTGAAACTTGTCTCATAAAGCTTTTTCTATGAGTTTTACTGGCAAATAGAGGACTCAGCAGACCAATGGATAACAGAATGGCATATGAGGGTAAGATGTGGTGCATGACAATAAGTCTATTTGAGCATTTAGAAAAAGACAACAAAAAAAAAATCATATATATATACTAGAATATATGGATCTTGCGCAAGCCACTGATTACTGAATATCTCTTAATTGTAATACTTAGTGCCATTTTGTTACTTCCATCTAATCAAAGTTGAATGTTTATGCAGTGACTTAACAAGATATGAGAAGGCTCAAGACTGCTACTACTACACTTTAAATATCCAGTATCATCAAATGCTCGCATTAAGCTTTACTGATTGACTGCTAGCATGAATGCAGGTCTTTTACTGTAGTGTGAGGGTCCGCACAAAACTTTTACAATTACTAGACAAGAATAATTAGCAAAAGAAATCGAACCACTAAGGGAGTGAGCCCTCATGTCTGCACTGTTCGTCATTATGCTGATGAACTTTATTAAAGTCATCCATCATCGACGAAATCAATTCAAATAAAAGATGTGGAATCTACTGAGAGGAGCCTGACTTGTGAGTTTTCAAAAATGACTGATGGGCTAATGGGGTGCGAATAAAAGTGTGTGAGTTTATGAGCTCAATATTCTGAATAGATGTGTAAAATTCAAGACCTCTTACCGAGCACACCCAGCCGGTAGTTCATGGTCACGACGATCACGTTGCCATAGGCAGCGAGAACGCTGGCATCAAACATGTTCCCGGTGCCTTCCATGTAGGAACCTCCATGAATAAACAGCATCACAGGCTTCTTCCTGCGATCGCGGATATCTGCGCACACGCACATAGAGAGAAAAAAGTCAATAAATGTATTTACACATCTCATATTCTCTTTATTCAATTTATTCATGGCCTAACACAATGTTGATTAAACAGCAAAACTGCTCAGATGAATGAAAACACAGAATAGTACCATTCCCTGCAGCTGGATGTCAAATAAAAAAAAATTAGCTTGACGTCATTTAGAGTGCTAGCATCAAATAGTGACTAGAGACAACAGCAAGACTGTAGTTTAATGTTTCCTTGTGATTAAAGTAATAATGCCTGACTTGTGGTGACTATCTGAGTGAAGATGCATGTAATGACAGCCTTTCTTTTACTTTGAGCCCCAGACAGACCAACACTGATGCATGGAATGACATATGACATATATATATATATATATACATATAGGCCCCAGATGTGGAGCCTTCCATCAGAAGAAGAACATTCTGTGTGCAATCAGCAGATAATAAAAGGCCACTGGCACTTAATATATCACGTGTACACTGAATTTCCATAATTTTTGCATTTTATTTTTTTTACCTTGGAGGTTGGAACTCCCATAAATGCAAAGTGCAACTTGCCCTGAGCTGCACGGACAGCCATATCAAACTATTTCTAGGTCAATTCCCCTGTGGAGAATCTTTAGAAAACAGGATTTTCTTGGATGCTATCATTCTTCACTGGCACAGATTGTTAGTGGGCCTTGCCTTGAGGCACAAAATGGGAAAGATAACTAAAATGTCTCAAATAAAAATTGGATGTTCAATCATCCAAAAACAGAGTTAAGGTTGAGGGTTGCTTCTTATTTGTTTGCTTATTTCATGTAACATTTTTGCAGAGAGGTGACTTCACATGTAAATTAAAAGTTGTAATTTTCTGTTTCATTTTTATTTTAAACATTTTTAAAACATAATATTTCTACACTTGTGTCTTTTTTTAAAGTTGTACTTCAGCTTCAAAAGTGCTGCATAAATACCTTGATATGAGTTGACCGCGTTCTAGATCTATGAACTAATGTTACCTTTTAAACAGGGATTTTTTGGGGGGATTTTCTGAATTGTAAACCAAAACTGATGATCACCAAGTAAGACAAGGAGAGGTTTTCAGACAACAATCTGATGTCAGCCATGAGAGTTTTCAACAGACGCCCACTCCTGCAGTGCTGTGTGTGCATGCAGGATGGTACCTGATGGGCCCTCATTGGCCTTTGAACCATTCTCCCAGCTGACTGTGGCCAATGATACTCCAGCCTGCCAGGAGCCCATGGTAGCATATGGCACACAGGACTTAGCACTGTGGCACAATGACAGCCCCTGTTGGCTTCTGCGTGTGCATGTGTGAGCGTAAGTTAGGTGCCTGAAGATATGAGAGAGCAATAGAGCATATCAACCACATAAATAACCACGATGGCATCTGTTATAATGGGGAAAGAGAGAAGGAGGGAGTTTGGCTTCCTTTGAAACTTGCTTTTCTAAACCTGTTTGGGCGAAATACCTGCTGAAACATGCATCACGTGATAGAGTGGGGTATCGCATGTGCTCACATGTATACACAGCCATGACAGTAAAACAGGTGCATCAGTCCGGTAGACACACTTGATTTAGGGAGGGAGAATATTAAAGCCAGCTGCAATGGAGAGTCGCTATGGCAACTGCTTCATTTTGACTTGCTTCCGTCCCACTCTTCTCTCTCCAACCCACGTGGACAATGTCCCATTGACTGTTGCTGTGGCAACATATTGCTCTGTCGCATCTCTAACCCTGTGATGCCCTTTGCCACATTTCCACCTGCGAGTCATTTTATTAGCGGCAAATGACCACACACACACACCTGCTACACACACACGTCTGCATTCTGCAATAGGTGACGAAGACTGACAGCCTCTGGCATTGTGGGAGACAGAATGCAGATGAACTCATGTACCCACCCACACCCTTATGAGACACAAACACACACTCTGAGCAGGCTGTCATGGTTGACCTGTAGACTCTGTGCCCATGGATCACTTACAGGGCCAATCGCTGGCTGTGGCACGGTGACAGATAGGACTGAGGCCCTCGGGGGCTACAAGCTCTTCCTCTCTCTCCCTCCTCCATCCCTTATCATGCTCTGTGTCTCTCTTCCTGCCTCTGGCATGGTCATGTATCAACCTTAACCTAAGTTTTGGATGCAATCCTCGCAGAGAGCTGGACATTCGGGTTTGCAGGCTCAGTTTCACATTTGATCTCTATGTGGGATGAACTCTTTCCAAGGCTGATTCAAACATTTACTACTTCAAAATGGGCACTTTTATTGGATCAAGGTGCTTAAAAAATAACTAATCAGCTCACCAGCTCTATGATGAGCTCTATGCTCTAAACAGGCACTCCACCATCATAGAGGGAGTTGGAAAAATAGGACAGTTTCCACTGTACTATTTTTTTTTCTATGCTTGATTATCAGCAGATGGTACATACTTCCACACAGGCATAAAATAATTTAGGGAGAGAAGATAATAAAATAAGGTTAATAATAAGGTTAGAAATCCACTTATGACAGATAAGAAATACATATTAAAGGGCAAACTCACATTTACAAATAGTTATGAAAGCATGACAGAAAACTGTGAGTAAAATCACATTTCACAGAGATGAAGAAAATCAAATAATAGCCAAACAATGCTGGAAGGAAAAAAAAAGGCCATTCTCAGTAAAACAAGAACAACAGCCGTAAAGACAAAGCAAGATGGTAGAGAGCAGCTGAAGGCCAGTACCCTGAGGAGCTTAGCATGGCTGTTGATCCTTTCAAGCAGAACAGAGACAATGAGACGATTAGGCCTGAACTTGTGTTGAGTGTTCCAGTTTAGTGCACCGCCCACCGTTGCCCTCTGAGGCACCACCCTCTGGGCTCCTGATGAGACGCAGGCCTTCGTCTCCACTGTGTTATCAACTGACTGATTAGTCTTGAGGGATGAAGCATGGCCTGCTGTGTTGTGTACGTCACTGCTGGGTGCTGATTTTATGAAAATTAATGTTTGCTGTCAGTAGACACCGACACTTCCAAGGGAGAGAATAGACTGATGTGCAGTTAATTGGAATAGGTGAATTTCACAGTTTAACTGGATGGAAGAATTTTAAATTCATGCAAATGTTTTTGCTGTTTATCATTGAAACGCTGAAGGTAAGTTGAGGATGAAGTTAATCATGCCTCACTGGTTCTTTCCCTGAGTTACATCAGGAGAGGGATGTGTGGGGCAGCATAAACAGCATTTAAATTTTTTTTATTATAACAGAGAGTGTAGGAGGCTGCTTTGATATCATCATTCCATATGTTAATATGTGCTAGATAAGATGACAGTATGGGGCTTTCCTTCCAGAGAGCCAAAAGATATTGAATCATGTGGAGGTAAAAGTTCAACGTAAAGGGGAACAGATGGTTTTAAAGCAATCGACTTTGTGCATTTTTCCACCACTATCTTGCCTGCATATAAGGTAGAGATAAATATTGACCCTTTACTCTTGGGCTTGGAATAGTATTAACAAGGAAAATTCCTCATAGCAATCGAAGACTGCCGTGTGTGCAAATACACTGAAGCCTTTTGTACCAGTGGTCCAATTAACAGTACGGTTACAGAGTAGGGAAAATATTTCTACAAGGGATAATATATTCTGTAGTCTGTAAATTTAGGAATCGTGGCCTGGAAATATTATAAACAGCACAGCTTCAATGTCCAGGTCAAGCAGCTGAAATATGCAGATCTATCCTTTCCGTGCCCACATGTAGCTTCCTCAATAAGCAAAGCTTTACTTTAGAACAGTAATTATTTTTGCTGGAGCTCCAAATGAAGCCACAGGAGTCCGTGTAAATGTTTTCCCCTGCACACTCTCATGAAAAGCCTCAAAAGAGTTTAATTTGATCATAGAACAGTGTTATGATGCTCCAAAACAACAGACCAAGTTCCAGTCTAATGTACTGCAATTCTTTACATCCATATAATTTTTACTAATACATCTATACTGATGGTCTGTCAGTGTCAAGAATCATGTCACCTGGAGACAAAGCTTGAGTAGGTGGTGAGTAGCGTGAGATGAAATGCATTCTGGGAAACTGTGTGGCTTTCGGTCTCAAATGAGAGGAGAATCTTCATGTGTGTGTCAGTAGGAGGTCAGTGGCAGGCTGATGTGACAGAGGGCTGCTGGAGGAGGAGACAGGTGTACGGTGATGAATGGGATGTGATGAGATGCACAGCAGCAGAGCTGACCAGCAAGAAAGGCTAAGGCTTAATCATTAGAGCACAATGGCTCAAGCCAAAGGCCATACTGATTGCATCTGAGATGTGTGTGTATGCGCGTGTGTGTGTCCCAGTGCAGATCCTCTAATGATATCGTGCGAAGCAGAGAGAATCTTCATTGTAATGAGTTTCTATATATAAATACCTTCATTTTACTAAAGTGTTTTAAAGGGTAGCTTAACATTTTATTTAATTACATTTTTTTGGCTATTCATTAACAACACTGATTGACTTATAGATCTATGTGTGCTGTTGTGTTTAACATCAGTGCGGAGCGAAAAATCAACAAGCAGAACTTTTAACATCGACATAACATCTATCTTTTTGCACACTATTACAATATATAAGATAAATGTTCAGTTAAATCCAGCCCAGCCTGATCAGTAATCATGTCACATGAGCATCTGTGCATTATGCAGTGGTATTGTATCCTCAGTCTGTTTTCTCCAAGGCAGCATACTGTATACAGGGAGATACTGCACAGTCTGTGCATTGCAAAATCCTACAAGATAGTATCAGTGCACTACTGAGAGTTCAGGTCTTTTATAACAGATGGATAAAAGCTGTTTAAAAGTCTTAAGGTGCAAGTTCAATAAAAATTAAAGCTCCTCCCAGAAGGAAGCAAATCAAACTGGTGATTGCCTGGTTGAGAAGAGTTCTGTTATATGTTTGTAGAATTGTGTAAACTGTATATAGATCATTGTTCCTGTCTAACCACATATTTTGATGCAAACCAGTGATATCGCACAAAAGCTAGATTAGTGCTTTCTGCCATCCACTCTGTTTGTGGCCATCTAAACACTACCAAGACTTGTAAACTGAGCCGTAGCTGTTGATGTTGCTAGAGGAGCAGTTTAAACCAACAGGTAGTTTGACCAAAGCCTGTCTCATACATTTCAATAAGACCACAAAAAATGTGTCAAACTGTTAAAAAAAAGGGCATAAAGGAGCACAATATGACACCCTTAGGCTCCATCTGTGAAAGCAACAGAGAAAATGTAATGATTGTTCAGTTTCTAAGCATATACTGAAAAACTTTTAATATCTTGGACTGTGGAACTCATAACTTTTCTCGATCTGTCATTTGATCAGGTTGTAATATCAGCCACTATCTAAATAACTTCAGCTGTGACTCATTCAAGTGATGACGAACGCACAAGTTACATGAGCAGCTTTTGATTTCTTTAAAATGTTGTATATACAAGCTGGCCATGACAGAACAGCTTGATCAAATACAATCAGGCTTACATCCTAATACATCTGATATGTACGCAAATCTGTCCACTGTTAACAGTAATTTACCCTTGACACACACATACAAGGATTTTACCATATAGAAAATTGATAAACTAGATTTTATCTTTCACAGCGACTTAGGTTTGATTTTGTTGGTGGCGCTGTCAGTGAAAAGGAAGTGTCAAGAAAAATGTAAAATCTCCCCTACTTTTCAAATATTCTGTATACAGACACACTCTGTCTGCCTGAGCTTATTAGACTGGGGCTGCGGGGACCAGCATGAAGTTTGGATACTAGCTGTTCTGCTGTTTGTACTCTGTCTACACTAAATTCACTCATTCTTGCAACAGCAAGCAAACATCCACCTCACAGCTCAATATGCTTCCAAAGAACAGGCCAACAAACCGTACAGCTAAAAAATAAGCAAACAGATACTTCTCCAAGATATTGGATGTGTCGCTGGTATTTCTCTACCACTGTATAACCATTATCAGAGATATAGTCAAGAAGCATGCTCCATGACCCTAAAAGCCAGGAGAAAAAAAATCTGCATTGGGTTTAGCATCTCCTCCCGTTATTACTTTGTATTAGTGCTGAACACCTTCTCCAACCACATCCTCCTCCCCAAATCCAACAGCCATACTTTTTCTTTCCCTCAGCAGATTAAGCGTGGGCTAGGAACAAAGGAGCAGAGCGAGAAAGAGAGGGAAGATGAGTAGGGCCATTGGGAATTAGAGTAGCCGACCTGGCCTGTCTTACAACAACATGGCTTTATTAGACTCCATAACATCTTCAAAAACACAAGTGCTCCTCTCTAACTTTATCTTCCTGTCCATCCATTGCTCTTTCTCCTTCCTGTCTCCACTCTCAGACTTTTTGTCTCTCACACTTACCTCCAGAGAGCTGCCTGTTGCTCAATCTATCTCATTCTTTCCCTTGGCTTTCATTCTCCAGCAGCAGCTACTCAGGCATCTCTCCTCTTCACCATTCGACTGTTCTTCCTTTCCTTTCATCTTCCACTCTTTTCCCTCTATTTTAATCTGGTCTCTTGCTAGGAAAGTGTATCTGTAACCTCACTCGTACCTCAGCTGGAAGCCGAACATATTTAAACTTCCTGTCTTTGTACTCGGTCGTTTTTCTTCATTTGTCTTCCTCTCTCTGTGTCTTATCTCTGTGTCACAGGGTTTTGCAGCACTTTTTTGTTGAATATTAATGCCCCTTTCTCTCCATTCTCTCACAGAAACAGTTGTGAGATTAGGCTGACTTTTCTTGTTTTCCTCATTATTAAAGAGCGGCTCAATTCCACAAATTGAGTGGATGGGGAGGCGACTAAACAGGCAGACGGCCCTCTCTGTCCTATAAAATGCCAAAGTGCCAAACGCAGCTATTGTTCTCATTTTCCCACCGCTGGCTTCAGCCACTCCCCTTGTAATACTCTTCTTCTTGTTCATTTTCCACATCCCTTTCTTTCAGCTGCAAGCCTTTTGAACTGATTTTGACCCCGATTCTCTTCTTCCTTGTGTGTCTTCCATTTCCTTATATTAATCTCCACAATCTTTCTGCATGAGTAGCAACAGAGGACACAATCTCTATGAAACCTTAAAAAACAAAGTAAATCACATATTCGCTGAAATCTGAAAGAAAATCTGTTCATTACTAAAAAAAACATTTCTTTTTTGCTTAAAGACTGTTGTTATCTCCTTGCTTAACGCCTTTTCAATCCTATTTGGTTTTGTTTTGAGTTTTAGATTAAAAAAAATCTTGGATAATTCTTGTGCATTAAAAATATCCAATCAGGACAAATAACATGACAAGTAATCTATGGAACACAACGCTTTCTATACAAGACTACTCTCACAATTTGGGGAAATTGCTGAGACCTGGAAGAATTTAAATCCAAGGCAAATGATGATATAAATGATAATACTAATAATTAATTTAAAAAACATTGAAGATTTGACCTGCTAAAGCCTAAAACCAGAACAACTGGAAGGAAGAACTGTAAGAACTAGTTCTAATAACTGTATCTGTTGTAAACCTTGGGATACTATCAACCGACATTTATTAATTCTACAAAGCCATCAATAAAGCTCCTTTCACATGAGACTATAAACCCTCAAACACCCACTATAACTTGTTCTTTGTCCTCAGTGGCAGAGGGTATCAGGTGTGTTCAATCCCAGGTCAACTGCAGCAGTCACAGATATTTATCAAGGCTTTAAGCAGCGATGATTCAAGGGACAGCTTTGGTGTTCAAGACACAAAGTAGTCCAACCCGTGCAGGTTGGTCCCCTCTACATTGAAACAAGGTTGTTCAGGTGTCTGGTTAGGATACCGCCTGGTCGCCTTCCTTTGGAGGTTTTCTGGGCATGGGGAGGGGGCCCCAGGACAGACCCAGGACTTGCTGGGGGAATTATATATCCCTTCTGACCTGGGAACACCTCAGGATACCTCAGGAGGAGCTGGAAAGTGTCGCTGGGGAGAGGGATATCTTAGTTTCTCTCCTGAACCTGCTGCCTCCGCGACCTGACTACGGATAAGCAGATGATGGATGGATGGATGGATGGATGGATGGATGGATGGATGGATGGATGGATGGATGGATGGATGGATGGATGGATGGATGGATGGATGGATGGATGGATGGATGGATGGATGGATGGATGGATGGATGGATGGATGGATGGATGGATGGATGGATGGATGGATGGATGGATGGATGGATGGATAATCACCAACTGAAATATTCCTTTCATACATGAAACTGATACGCCAACCTCTGGATAATAATATATGTTGCTTCTATTTACAGTTTGCACTGCGGCAGCTCACTCATAGTCCCATTATGTAGGACTAGCTCACACAATCTACTCTAAATAATACAGTAAAGGCTGTCATATAGTTGAATGCTATGCCTTCCTAATACAGTGGTCAGCAGGGTTCTTTCTGAGAGCAACAACTGATGTGTAAGTGCCAGTAGAATCATGGTACCCATGCTGCTACTGCCAATGGAGCAAGAGTCAGTTACACTTTCCTCCGTAGGTTTATATGCCTTTAATGGACCTGCATATACACACTAATTTTGAGTTTAGCCGGGTTTTAAAGACCTCCATTTCATTCATTCTGACCAGTGCTAATAATCTTGTGCATACTCTTCACCAACTTTACATGGTTTCCTTCAGAAATGCAGTCTTTGGTTTATTGCTACCGATGACGAATCCTTTATCCATCCACAAGTTGGTAATAAGTTTACAATGAAAGCAAAGCCTATGATGGACAGACAAGGCAAGCAATAAAAGAATGAACATCATTTGCACATGGGAATATGGAACACGCCATGGTCGAGCATTGCCATGAACCCAATCTGCTTTTGACCGGACGTAAAACTTCCCCAGCAAGAGGAAGCAACACAAAACTACTCTGTCTAGAGAAATTAAACTAGAGAGATATGCTTATCGAAATTACACCTGCAGGAGTGAATGATGATTTTAATTTCAACTTTGGTCCTCAGGAAGGACCTGCTTTTGGTCTTTTATCAAACAAAATCTGAGAGGGACCTCCAGATGTTAAATTACCACGTTACCTTTTCAAGCCATCACCTACCATCCCCTGCACATACATGACACAAGCTATGTTTTCTCTGAAAAATGCCACCGGTCTTTAATTTTATCTTCTTATCATTTCAGACATTTCATCCAATGTCCAGCGTTTTCACATCTGATTTTTCCATGTTGGAAATATATTATAAAGTTGTACGTTATCTAAATCTAAACCATAACATGTAGCTATAATCATTGTGTTGCATGATGTGCATCACTAATAAAGAGCAATGATGTGAGATTTATGTAGTGCACACACTGTCAGAAACGTCAGTAATGAGAATAAATGGCACAAGAAGGCTTTCAAGCGAGCTTGCATGTGCAAATGCATTGTTCAACTTTGCTATCTGGTTTAGGTTTTACGTTTAAAAATTGAAATGTAATCGGCCGTGTCCCTGCACTCCTCCTTGTCTCACTGCTTTTCTGCCCTCATCTCTGCCCTCATCTCTGCCCTCTCATTATCCCAGGGCCCCTTCCCTCCCGCTTTCTTCCAGCTTGTCTGCTCTCACCACTACCCCACCTTCTGTAACGATCTGGCCATTACTGGGACTGTGGCTCCAGCCCAGGTTTCACGGGGCGTCTGGAGTCTAATTGGGACTGAATAAGTACAAGCGTGTTTTGCTGTCAGGCCTTATTGACTGGGATCCATGGCATTGCTTGGTCACCACTTACCCCTATAGAGATATAATTTGATTAAATTTTGACATACAAACACAAACTCAAAGTAAACACTTGAGCAAAATAAAAACACTATGTAAAACTCTATGTGCATTTAAAAGGGGAAAGGTTTGCCTGCTGGAAATCCATATTGTAACTGTTCATTATTTCATATTTATAGTTTTTATTCGTTAATATATAAAAATATTTTAAAAATTACATATTCGGCTGCCCTGCAGAATGACTGCAAACCTGATGATCCAGGTCAAAAAAACATTTTAAAAAACATTTTTATCAAAGTCATGTAAAAGATAATTGCTTTGTCTATGAAATATCCTAAACTGGCAGTTATAATTTCTCAAAACCTGAGGCTGCTTTTAAATTCCTAACTTTAAGCAACAAGAAAAAAGGGTTTCCAATCAAATATGTGTGAAAAATGACTTGAAATCTTAGCAGACTGTTAAAAGAGTTGCACAATAATTTTCAGTAAACAGGCAAATTGATTTACTGGGTAACTGTCGCAGCTTTCTGGAATTATACTCTTTTGGGCCTGTTTCTATTACATTCATTGTTCATGTTAAGCTGCTGTTTTCAAGGTTTAATTAAACAATAAAAAACATGTGAGACGCACAAAAGCAGAAACAGTTCTTGTATGTTTTCTAATACACAGACCTGCAGAGTACATAACCTTGTGGGTGTTTTATATTCTTGTTCCATTTGTGAGTACTCGTAGCAGGAGAGAAACAATAAATTGGGTGTAGAGAATCTTGGCTGTCCTCTCCGCTCAGGCACCAGGGTTCCCATTAAGTAACGCTGTCAGCTCTGTCACTACCCACCACTCTCCATCTCATACATAACAATACCGCCTTAATTGGAACGCTCTACCAACAGTTACAATACAATCCAGGTGAAAAGACAAACATGAACAAAGTCTAAGCGACAGCATACCCTTACGAAGCATTGCCTGGTAAAATAGAGTGGAACTTTTGTTACTAAGGAAAGCAACTTGGCTCAGCTTGTATCAGCAGAACTGCATGTGTGCGCACAGTGAGAGAAAGGATTCATCGCCCCTGCTGCTCGTGTCAGCGCTGTGTGTGTGCGTTTCCTGCAGTGTGAGCTGTGATCTCTGAGATCCGGCAAGAGGACGACCACGTTTCACCACAGGCCACATGTGTGAGAGCTGATGTGTGCAGCCCTTAATCTGTAACCAGTTTCACAAGGGTGGGGATTTTCCTGCATTTTCCATGTCATCTCAGCAGGAGTGTGGACTATCAGCAGCCACGCACGCGGCTTTCCTGTCCTAACAGTTAATCTGATGATAGAGTTGCATATTCTACTTCTGCTCCAGAGTTATCAGACCTTCAGTCCAGATCACCATTTTTCCTCAGACCAATGTGTTATGGTCCCTGCCAATGAGCCTAAACTCAGCCCTACCAGCCTTTGGCATGTTTAAGGAATTGCTTTGGTTAATAAGATCTATTGAAGGCTTCTGTTCAGGTCTCTAAAATCTGCCACCATTTGGTTCTCTGCAGAAGGTGGTTGCCCTTGAAAGATGTTTTGTCCACCCTCTCATGTGAATCTTATTCAAAGTCCAAGAAAATCTTAGAGAAGTTAATTAACTAATCCTTGATGATTTGAGAGTGATTGAGTTTTCTTCCTAAATACTTGTGATCACAATAATTACAAAAATAACTGTGACTGAAATGGACAGCCCGAGATTGTTATTATCAAATCTCTTTGTGACTAATGAAGTGTGGCATGCACACACAGCTGTGTCACAGTCCTACAACTCATCTATCATCCTTCTTTATCCCTCAAATCCTGATAGTGAAGGCTTGAAACCACAATGCACAAATCCATATTTCTTATCCAGCATTAAGGGAATATGAATAGCCGAGAAACAGCTGCATTTAGGTCAACTGTCACGGATTATCAGCAATCCTCAGTTAGTGCAGCACATTTTTTAAAAACAGTATCAAACAACCTACAGTGTATAATTCAGCAGTGTTTCACTTACATCAATGATCTCAATGATGCCAGCTGCTAGGTCCTCTCTGCAACACATGAGCCAGCCTTCACTGTTGTGTTCCTCAGTCTCTTACAGATGGCAATTTTGGAAAAAGGCAAAATCTCCAAAGACCTTCCAATGGTACCTTCCAATATATTTTTTTTGCCTCCATCTCTCCTTCTCTCCTTTCCCTCCTTCTTACTTTTTGTTTGCCTTGTCAAAGACTTTCAAGCTCAATAAAATATTATCTGTCAGCATGTAGGTGTATTCAACACGGTATTGACACAACCTTGACAAGACGTGGGCAGAACACTGAGGCATGGAGGATGCAGGGAGCTTGAGCAGCAAATGAACGTCAGGCCCGCCGAGAGACGGAGTGATAGAAAGAGACAAGAAATTGAGTCTCTGTAATGTTAAAATAAAGTTACTTTGACAGCACTGTTGATCTTTTCCTGCATGAGATTGTATTTTTTTTCTGCTCTCGGGGTCCGCTGTGCTATCTTTTCCTCTGACATGGTGGTGTTCTCTGCGTCTGGCTGTGGAGTTCTGTTCACTTCTGCTCTGCTTTTCATCTCCCTGTTCCTCTTTGTTGCTATTTCCATTCTCCTTTCATCATCTTTAAATACACAGGACTACTCAGTCTGGTCTCTGTGCCACCTCACTCCATTCAAAATCCTCTTATCAAGTCATTTGTACTCAGCACACAAGAATGTAAAAAAATGGTGATTTAGGAATATAATGGATGTTGGCATGTATATATTCCATTGCTCATTTCTCATGCTTCTTGTGTCCTTGAGTTTTACACTATTTGAAAATTTGGCCGTGAGAACGTGTTTCCTGCAGTACATTGATCATTTCACAATGTCGATGGTGAAAATCTGCCAGCAAATATACAGATTTAGCAGGACAGCACATCTCCATGTGCTCCTAAATACATGTAGAAAGATTAAAGGATCCAAGCGCCCATCGTTGCATGGTGTTTTTTTCCAAATTAAGGAACTTGGAGCGAGTAATAAGGAGAAAGTGTTTTAGAGTGAATGGAGAGATGCTGCATTGCCCTGAGACCAGCAACTGTTAGGAGTAGTTTAACTGGAGAAGAAACACCACATAATACAGACAGGCAATGAGAGGCAAAAAAGGGAAGGAAAAGCACATTGATGCAGATAAAAACACTGGAGACAAAAGCTTTAATCTGTTTTATGTAGATAATAGCAAACCCTTATTATTCCCTCACACAATTCACCATCTTACCATCCAGTACAGAGCACCATGAATGCCCCCATGCTTTAGTCTCTGCGTGATAAAGCAACCTCAGCCACAACAAACACAAAGTATCTCCGGATGACTTCCTTTGGTGCTGCCATCACTCTGACTGTTGTGTTTTTTCAAACAAATTCTCTTGTCCTCTACGTCTTATCTCTCCGTCCTTCAGAGGCCCCACAGCGATAATATCAACTACCAATGATCATCTGAAATTAACTTTACATCCTAACCAATAGAAATATAGGAAAACAAATATCAAATGACAACCTATATCATAGATGTGAGTACTGCAAGACATCCAAGCCACTTTAAGCTATTACGGCATGCAACATATTCAATTCTAGGGACATTAATTTTGAGCTGATTCAGCAAACTGTACGCACTCGTGCAGCTAGAGACACTTTTACAGTCTGTTTAGCAACTGATTAATACAAAGTTATCGTTGTGCTTTCAGCACTCAGCAGAAACAACACATTAAACGCATGAACTTTTCCTGAAGTGTTCTGTCATTATTTAACTTGAAAACTGTGTGCTGCAGAAAATATTCTGTTTAAAAGTCGAAGGATAAGTTTTCAATTTGAGACATTATTCTGGCCATTGTTTTATTGTAGTGATGTGTTACTCTTTAGCTGTGATAACTGAACACACTGTGTGCAGTGTCTGTTTTGAGCCACAGATGGTGTACAGGCAATCAGTTTAATGGCTCTTCATTCTTCCTCTTTGATGCCAAGTACTGTGGAGTTGTTACATCACTGCTGAGGCATATTCTTATTGAATACTTTATTTTGTGAGACTGCTTCAATAGTGTACTGTACTTCAGAACAATAATGCTTTGATACAATACTGTACTGTGTGTAGATTTGGAATGATTTAAAATGTTTGCTTGTAACCTGTAATAAATTGGTCAAGGGGGGAATTTTGCTTTTTGTTTAGTATCAACTGGGATAGGCTCCAAACACACGTGCCACCAAAGTGCTTTACGATACAATTAAGGCCATAAAATAAAAAAAATTCAATGGAAATATAAAGATTAAAAGATCAAAATAATCATAAAACTATTTGTAAATAGCAATGATATGAAACCAAATAAAAAATTGAAAGGAAAGAAGAGAATAAAAAACAAAACTAACATTGCAGCATCAAAGAGATTAACCAGTCAAATATAAGCTCTTTCAATGAGGGATGTTTAAAGATTTGTCTCAGAGAGAGTGTTAGCATTTCAAACCCAGACAGATGTTGTTCCTGAGGTGGGAGGCCTGAAAGCCTAGTTGAAAGAATTCTTGGTACGGCAAACAGGAGAGCATTTTGGGAATGAAAACCACTTTTCAGGTAATAGAGAACAATAAGATCTTTTACAAAATGTGAAGATTCACTATTAATGTCATCAGAAAGATTTTAAAGCTAATGCAGAGAGGCTAACACGGAAGATCCAGGATGTCTCTGGGCAGTACCAGTTTGTACTCTTGCAGCAGCATTTTTGGATGAAATGAAGGATTTTAAAATTCTTCTTTGGGCATCCAGCAAAGTTGGCTATGCCGTTATCCAGCTGAGATGTGATTAATGCCAGAAAAAAATTTAACTTCAACAAGTACAAAACAGTAGCCCTGATCCTGATGATATGTTCAAGTCTTTACAACAAAATGCCGTAGCTAATCGTACCAAAGCTCCTACAAAGAGAAAACCATTGTCAAAGCCAACAAGGAGGCAGATTATAAGTTTGACTAATGAAATGAAAGGAAGGTTGAATATGGGTCTGTTTTGCATTGAATGTATCATCAGTATCAAGAGTGGACTAACTGCAGCAACCTTAAAGACATATGGAACAAAGCCAGCTGATAGATCAGATCAACTTAAGAGGTGCTGATAAAACGTAAAACAGTTTGAAACACACGTGTTGATGTTTTAGAAGCTATGATCTATGATTATTGAAATTAACTCATTACATTAATGGCAAAGAATGTGTTTAAAGTGTTGAAATACTTGTGTATACAATTATTTTAAAGTTGTAGTATCAAACACAGGAGTTATGCCAGTTGCAGGATGGAAAAGTTTTTTTCTTTTTTTTCTTTAGGAACAAGAAATTTGGGGTTAATCTCATTTCCCTCTAAAAGTGGTAAATATAATGCAGTTCTATCACTGTGCCTAGTTTATTCTGTATACCATGACACTATCTTTCCAGGCGAGCATGGCATTCTTAAGTTTTGTGGTATGCCATTTCTTTTCCCATTTTCTCAATGTCTGCTTTAATGTGCTCAACTGCGTGCTATGCCAAGGAAAAGAAGTACTCCGAATCAGTACTCTAATCTTTAGTGGGGCAACAACATAAAGAGCTGAACATAGAAAGATTGCACAGCCGAATTGTGTGGGAGTAAAGTTTGAAGAAGCCTGTCATTGTGATTTCAAATGTTTCACATGATCAGATACAGACGATTCAGAAGATATCACATCAAAATCCTCTACATGAATGCTGCAAGTGAAAACAGGAAAAAGGGTTTATAGAATCTGTATGAAAGAAACATCCACATGTATAAAACCACATGTCTGAACTGAATGTGCATGCATCAGCCAGTAACTCAGCCTTAGTTCTTCACAAAAACAATGATGCAAAGTATAGTAAGATATCTCTTCTGTCCTATTAACATCCTGATGCAAAAAAAAACGAAGAAACTTCACAGAGTGTGATATCAAAGAGCCAGAGAAAAAGGATTTGGTTATTCATCCTTCGGAACGGTAACAAATGAGAAATAGGTAAGTGGAAAAGTGTCATTGTCACAGTAAAACAAGCCGACTTAGAGATGAACAGATACCAAAAATAAAACAGGTATGACATGAAAGGGGATGTAAAGAACAGTACAGAATGAGGTTGACAAAGGTTGATGTGCAGGAAAGTCAAAGCTGAAGGCACATGAAGAAACGGTGGCTGCCATTTTTACCAGTAAGAAATATCTCATTTAGACTCAGTAAGCAGGCTGGTACAGTATTATGTAGAGATAGTTATTGTCATAGATTTGAAGCAGAAACGGGGGAGTCTGGTACCAGAGAGACGTTACCATTAGCGGCCCAGTGTTTCCGGCTTTGAGTAAAACCCTGACTGCGTCAAACAGGTCACATTCGCACAAAACGAACAAAATGATTAATACTAGCCTATGAAGGGCCTTTGCAACAAGCTCCAAAGATATTATGTACTTGGAGACAGAAGTTGTTCATTAAAATAACATGTTAAGTATATATATCAAGGCTAAGCCTACCAATTTATTTTTGTTCTTTGCATCATATCCTAACTGCACTGAATTGTTGCCACACTTGTCAGGGAGTTCTCTTCAATGGACTGATGGAGCTGTGCACCTCCTGTTATTCACGCCTCTGTTCCTTGGCAACTGTGCAGTCCCTGTTATAACACTGGATGCTCTAATCACATAAAGCTGACCAGTTTACTGGTGATCAGGGTTGTAGTCTTGGCAAGGTGAGAAAGCATGCGAGCAGTGGGAGATTTAATTCAGCAGGTGTCAGTGCACTCAGGGAAACAAATTATGGATAATGTGGGCAAAATATCTGCTTCCACTACTAAGGCAACTGTGATGTGGAAAAGATGATGCCAGGTGGGTTTTTGGCTTTCAGACATTTGACTAAACCCTTAAAGATGATCAGACTAATTCTGTATCTGCTTCACTTAGATAATAAACTGAGTTTGCGAGACGGTCCATACATTTTCAAGGCTGCTCGAGACTTAGCAGCTTCCTCCTGCGCATTCTCATACCAACCATGTTCATTTTTAACTGTGCTATGAAACTGATATACATCATCTTTTTGTACATAAGCATAATTTACACATGCAGCACCCCTGCTTCTATGGCCATCTTTGGGAAAAAGCAGGTATACAGACTGGATAAACAACATGAAGAACTAAAATTAATCAAATTGTTTTGTTGAAGGCTATATCTACACAGGTTAAAATGCATAATATTCAAAGTCGATTTCACTGTTTTAAGTATGCCAAGAATATCAGATAATGTTAGCTGAACGCAGACTTTCTTAAGTCCCTCACATGTATCCACTAAAGGGCTAAAGCAAGAACCAGCACTCCTCTAATGTACTTTGCTTTATATTACGGTCTTTTCACGTAAAAGTTACAAGATCATCTAATGAAGTCACGGTGACTTCAAATCAGTGCTCATTTTCAGAATGAACAAATTACTCAGCGCATTGAGATCTAAGAAATCGGAAAAAATTAAAGTCACAACACAGCTAAACCAGTGCAGTATGCCTTGGAATGGAAATAAGATGTCAAATTGAAATTTGTGCAGATGATCATATTTCAGTCTACATAAGGAGTGAGAAGTTCTGCATAATATCACATGTGGCTTAAATTAGAGGTCAGTTTTTGCAACGACCGAAATGGAAATAAATCAAATGATTGTATCGTATAATTGTATAATAAGAATCTTAACATGAGAGTCAGTAAAGAACAGAGTGATATGGGCAAATGTAAACCTTCCACTGCTTTAATCTATGTTACTATTTCACTACAATCTCAGAGATAGATGGTTGTTTTACATTATGATCATAATCATCAACAGGCAGTATTACTGAAAAAAAAAAGCAAGCCTTCAATGCACCATAAAATGTAGATGTCTAATATCTGAAAAGATATGAGTAGGTCGTTAAGAAATTAAGATTAACTTACTTGACACTTTGGTCATTTTGATCTTCTGTGTTTTCATGACAGATGTCAGAGTCCGAAAATCCCAGATTGTTTTAGTGCCCTTTAAACTGTGGCATACTTCATTCTAAAATGGCTCTCCAGCAGCTACTTTCAGTATCTTATTTTTAGAGCAGCAAGACATGCCATTAGATGATTTATAAGTACCACCACTGCACTGTGTGAATCTATATTATAGAATCTTTTAGCTATTTTTGTTGCTGCTTTTGAACTCTTTGTTGCACTTGATTTCTGGAGTACATTGGGGGAAAAAAATCAATGCATGACTGAAATAAAGAAATCCAAGCATAAATATGCACTCAAGTACTTTCCACAAATTAAGTGAAAAATGTTGATCAATTCTTTTTAGCCTCAAATACAGTCTATTTGTGCTACTTTTACTTCCACATGTTGTGAATTGTAAAAAATATATATATTCATAATTGAGTATATAAATAGTCTATAAATTGAGTTATAACAGCTGGTTCCTACACTGCATTGTTTCACAACATATGTTTCTATTTCTAATTTCATTTATGGCTTTCAGTTTGGTTTTGGAGGAACATTTCGTCTGTGTTTGTGTCTCATTGGTCTAGCTCTGCATGCATGTTTGAGCGTGTGCACATGTGCTGGGTTTCTGGCAGAAATATGTTCCAAGTTTGGGGCTCAGGTGGTTGTGGTTTGTCTCTAATCAGAGCTGAAACACAGCACGCCAGAGTAACAAACTGTCTCCGTCTCTTTCTTGATTTAGCTCAATCTCCCTCGTTTCTAATTCCCTCGTCTTTCTCCTCTGACACATAGGCACACAGGCACACTCATGCAGCGAGCTGTGCCGTATGCTCCTATCAATCCTTCTGAACATTGATCAATGCGCAGCAGTGCGGTTCAACAGCCTTTGCTTTCTCACACCTGAAGGAGATGCTGCGGCCGAATAAAGCTATCAAGATAGGACAAATATACTTCTTGACAGTACAATGTGTACATCTTTTAAAACCTAAACAGAAGACCTTTTGAGTAGGTTTTTGGATAACTTAGAATGAACTACTTCGAAGACGGCGAGTGTGAAAAGGCTGTCAATATATCGCTGATAGAATGAGGGCAAAATGGTGGGCACAATGAATGAACTGACTTTGTTAGCTGCAGCTCTCTAAAGCCTGAGACAAATGAAATATCTTAAATCAATGCGCTGCGTTCTTGTTTTTGTCTGGAAAATATTTCCGCTTTCTGAGATGTTTTTATGGAAGACTGAAGATTTCTCTTGCATCAAACTTTTGGTCCTTAATTTGCCTCAGTAAGATACAACTTGTTACTGATGTTTTGTTGGTTACTGGCTCTAAGTAAGTCGGCGCTTCGACTGGAGAAAATTGAAAATTATACAGCTTTTTGATGATGACGACAAGTCAGAAATCTTCACGAAACCTTAGATATATTCTTTGACATAACAAGACAAATGCAGACTTTGTTTTTAGTCTGATCAGTCGATCTTAAAGTAATACAACTGAGAGGTCAGTTGCATGTCCAGATGAAATTTAGCATGTCAAAATTTCTTGTTCTGTTGGTGGATCATTTTGCTTATTTCATTACTTGTTTTTGGAGGCCGAGTTATTGAAAGACAAAAGCAGCTCATTTATTCATAAGGTTGCAACGCTTATAATTACCCCGCATTAAAGATGATGCGATTTGTATGGTTAAAAAATAATAAGTAAAGTACTATCAGGAGAGTTTGGACCAGGTTAATGAAGATATAGTTAGTCACTCCATGAGGCTGGCTAATAAAAGTAAAATCTTTATTTGTGCCACAATATCAGTAAGGAGCACTAAGGAAGCAGAGGGTACAGATCACAGAGCTGTGAGTACGCGTATGAGTCGATTCCACCAGGGAATTACAGAAAAACAACTGCTCACTGTGTTGTATTTTTACACAGCGTACCATCTGAAGCAGCCCCACTTTCACAATGCATTGTTCCCTGGCTGATAATGCACCTTCTCTGCATTTAAATAGGCAGTTGTAAGGTGGAAAAAATAAAAATCTCCTGGGTTGAGACACACTAACACTGTTTTCCTTCATCAATTCTCTATCACATGTTCCTTAGCACACTTCCACAGTGACAACAAGCAGGATTTAAGCCATCAGTTCAGTAAATCAGTCCATGTCCTCAGCCTACTTTCTGAAAAGTCGAGGATTTTAGAAGTTTATGACATTTTACATTCTGATTCTGGGGCTTTTAAAAAAAAAATAAAAAATTAAGATTAGAAATAATTTTATATTGTTGACTTCTCCTAGATCTCTCCTACTGAAAAAGGCAGAACCAAACATGGTCTGAACAAAATGTTTGACAAATTGTTGGCTTGAACATCCCCTCTAAGTGTTTATCGGCTGCAAAGAATCAAGTATCTTCAAAATTCTTTCTTTATGTTAACAGTTTATGGCTTTTTTTCCAAAGTAGTTTTCTTGAGGCAAAATGATGCAAAAACTCTCTTCAAATGTCAAACTCTGCACGGACACTATTTTGTACTGTGAAAGGCAAACAGCTAAGGAAGAAACAAAAAAAAAGAATGTTTTTTAATGGAGAAGGGCTTCATTTGTGACTCTTTGTGTGAAATCTGTAGCATTTTACAATGAAAATCATATCCAGGGAGGTTGGAGAAAGTTAAGAGACAACTGCTATATATATTATGTCTGTTATATATGGCTACAGACCTGGTTACTAGTTTAACAAATCTGGTCTGTTCAGGGGTAATTTTCACCAGGAAGAGGCTACCCTGTATTCTTTACAGCTATGTATATCAGACACCTATCAGATTAGCCCCAATCTGTGCTATTAATAAAATTGATTCACTTGTTGTTTTGATTTTTAATGCACGTGTTCTGTATTTGTTTTGTGTTGACATCAGGTCCCTAGTTTGCCACCTGCATGTGTGATCTATTCCAGCATGGGATAGATGTGCTAAATTAGACAAATGGGATTAGGAGTCAGCAGTCAATTGAGGTTAACTGTACTTTGTGTTGAGGGATGAGACATACAGTATGTAAAGGAAGGGAAGGGGCATCTTGCCTGGGATTAACTGTTTCAAGTGCTTTGCTGACTGTGGCAGCTCAAAAAGTTGTGTCTGTGCCAGCATCTTTGATCACCTAGAAAATCCTCTCGTGTCAAACTTCCTCCGACTCCCAACATCAAAAAATACCCCAAATCAAAGAGCATCACGGAGCAAGAAAAGGATTCAGCAGCACAACCCTCAAAATAGCACAGAGAGAAATAAGTCTCAAAAATATTATCAGTCATCTTTTTCCTCAAAGAAACAAGTCCAAAGGAAGAAGTAAGGGGAGGGCGTGGATGAAAGTACGGCTAAAATCGCCTCCACAGTGTGAGCACTGCAGGTAGGATTTGAATTAAAGGGAGGCCTGGAGTTTTGTGCCCTTTCTCCAGCAGCCAATTAGACCTGTATCCTGCAAAGTGGGGCACAAGTGTCCTTGAATGCCCCCCCCATTTTTTCCTGTACCTGATTTGATGTCATAATCACTGACTTGGAATAAAGATAGCTGAATTTCTGTGTAGTTTCTAAATCAATAGCAATTTCATCCTGGAGCGGGAAGCTGAGGCTAAATAATAATGTCCCATTGTGTAAGATGGTTTTGAATAGGTGTTTTGTTACTCCAATTCCTGACAACAATTTGGTTTTGTGACAATGCTGATACTTGGCCAATATATTTTCAAGGGCATAGTGATGATGATGGTGTCCGAGCTCCCTTTGTCATTCAAGAGCAAGATAAGCACTTCTGGAAAACACTGTGGATAGCTTTATAATGGCTGTCCAGTGTCCATTAGCCAGGTTCGCACATCCAAGGTTACACAAGGCTTATGATTTGCATTCAAAAGACACCTTTTAATTGCAGTGGTGAGAACATATACTTTCAGCAACACATTGGTATTCATCTCATATCCAAAGTCCTACCAAAGATGTCTGACCTGTGTGGATGTGTGTGCGTGTGTGCGAGTGTGCTTTCCTCAACTGCATGTGTATACATCCCCCAAAAAGACTTCAAAACAAGAAAAAAGGAAAAACATGCAACAAAAATACCTTCGTCTCGAGGCTTGTTCATTGAAGATTCATCAGTTTTTTTTGTGAGCGGACCTAGGGTTAAGAAAAAAAGGGGGGAAAAAGAGAAAAGAGAAAATTCAAAAAAGATTACTGGCAAAAACCGAAAAAAAAGAATATCAAAAAAAGAAAAGAAGCAAGAGCAAAAAGGACAAATCAGCAAGAGTTCATGTTTGCTTATTGTGTTTTGTTTTTTTCCTTTAAAAAGAGTACAAAAACAAAAAAAGCATCACAGACACAGATTTATCACAAGAAAAGACACAAGATCAAAGAAATTGTTTTGGATGTGGTTTCCTTTTCTTCCCCTGCAGAAGAAAATGGCCGCCATTGTTTATGGCCCCTCTGTCTCTCACTTATTTAAACCCTATTTTTTTCTCTCAGTCTATCTTTCTGTGAGCTCACTGGTTGGTGGGAGGGCAAAAGGGAATGGAAAATAAAATGGCCTCAGAGGTTTAAAAGAACAGGACCCAGCCTTTTCCTCCAATATTATGACAAAAAAAAGAGAGATGCTTAAAAAGAATAAAAGTTAAAAAAAACCCAGAGGAAACCTAGAGAGAGAACGCCAAGATTCTAAATGCTGACATCTCAGCAGTGAAAGCACACGGATTGTTGCACATTGGTTAATAAAACCTTTTTAGAAAGACACACTGGACACAAAGACACCTTTAATTGGACAGCAACTCCATAAACACAGTGACCCTGTAACAGTAAAAAGCATGTTAAACATGTTTCAGATCAAATATGGAACAGGTGCTTCACTGTTTCCTTCTGGGTGTTTGTGTGCATTGTCATTATTTAGTGGTTAAACGACAGAGCTATTCCCCAGGCGGGTAAATAATTACATAGCACAACAGCAGCACGTCAATTTGAAATGACAAGTAAGCGTGACGCTAATTGCACAAAGGAGTGCAAGTAAAAGGTGAGTATAATTTGATCCCCATCTGCCCACTGGCAGCGTTTGGTAAATTAAAAGAGTGGTGGAGAGAAAGGGATGAAGAAAAATGCCATTCCCTATTCTCTCCCTCCATCATCTTGGCTTTTTTTTTTTTTCCACATGAACATGACTGTAGCGAAGTGGTTTCTATATCATCATCTATCATTAAGTGTTCCTTGACCACGTTTTCACAAAGAGGAAGTGAAAGAAAAAACACGCGAACATTTCAAAATCAGTAAATCAGTCTCGTTTCATCAGTGTTTTGTCATCTGTGACAGGTCGCTCTTTCTGTATCCTTTAGTCGTGTAAAGATATCACCAAAAGAGTCACCAACACATTGAGGTCCTTGCTGAAACTGTGTATACTTTGTATACTTGTTCAATTCTTGTTGAAAATACTGTTCACCCCTGTATTCAGAGAGTGATTACTGCAACCTTTCACCGCTTTTGCTTTCATCTGATGAATCCATTTCGAGTGTCTGAGCTTTCAAAGTAAAATTCCCTGAGGAACATATTCAAAAAAACATCTTATATAATAGTATTGAGTCAATGGAAGGATCTGCTCTTCACTAGAGAAAAGTATATCTCATATACTACAAGATGGCTGCAAATATGTGGATTACACATTGAGAATTAGACACATATAGTCTGTGGTTATGCTAAAAGATACTTCACATAGATTTTGACATAAAAGCACAGTCAGGATCAAAAGGTTTTAATGTATACATTTGGTATTTGAACACTTGCATTGTTTTTTAAAGCTCTTTGATTGGTCAAGAAGAACAGAACACACTCCACCCATGTACAGTGAACCCTTTACAAGCTCTGAGTTACTCACAATGAATCCGAGGTCACAGTTGTGCTTCAGTTTTAAAGGCTGCAGGTAGTCATATTTGACATTTCTGTGTTTTTCTAATCAGCCTTGTACAATTTGTCTTCTATATGTCAGTGTCCGCACCAATAAAGAAAAAAGTCAAGTTGTAGTAATTGTTTGTGGGTTTTTTTTTTAGTTTTTTTTGAGAATTTGTCATTTCCAGGACTGTCCCTGAATTTGGGAATTCCAGCAGAGTTAAAATGATGATTGAAATGCGTCAATCCACTGCACCAATCAGAGCAGAGCGGGCTTTCCAGGTGATGGTGGCCTCCCGGCCGTCTAACCGCCTCTCGACAATTGATATGTTACTGACACATCTTTAAATTAAAGAGAGAGGAAAAAAATGTGTCTCTGCTGTTAGCCCAGAAGGAAATGTCAGAGCATCACCACAAGGATTGAGATATTTGAAGCTCAATCAGTGGGGCTGACCACATATGTATCTGTGGAAACCCCACAGTTAGCGTGGTTACATTTTATTCATGTAATCAAAAGAGACAATAAAAGGAGAGCTAATGAGCTAATTTAAGGGTTGTCGACTTTTATTTTTCTTAACATTTGGCACACGTTTTTGTTTTAATCATCTGTTAGTCTGTTGACCAGGTTTGTGAACATAATCATAAACTCAACTCTAACAAACACAACATCCTGGGTGTTTGAGCAGTCCATTGAAAAAATATGCACCGATTTCAGGTTTTGAGCTAATCATTTGATATCATTTGCCAACGGAGTCTTAATTAGAAAACGACTTGTGATGGGTAATTAAAGTGCAGTGGTTCTTTCACAAATGCTATTTACGACCCGGAGGCAGTCATTTCCATTATTTACTGCCTGTTGCAACCTCAAGGCAGATGTTCTCCAAGGTCTTGTGTGATATTGAAAAGCCTGAGAGCTTTTTATGACCTGAGAGCTTGATGTTCAGGTCAAAGTAATTTTCGTGTAAAATAACACAAAATCAGGTAAAGTGTTGACTCTGGAAGCAATATATTCACAGAAAAAGAACTTAGCACAAGGTCAACGCACTAGCTTTTCTCACATCAAACTTCCCCTGCAAAAAGAAAACCATTCTTCATTTATCCAAAGGAAAAGAAAATGTAGCAAGTGAAAAGCTTTGGGGGGTTGTTTTGTTTTGATCACACAAATGAAAGGAAGAAGAAATCACCATGAAATTCAGGAAAGTGAAAGCATCATTATCTGTAGCAACCAATTAACTAATCAGTTTGTATGTTTACTGGCAACACACAACTCTGTCACATGTTATTAATGGATGCACATAAAGAACATTTAATAAAAAGTCTATTAAATTGATTAAAATTTGAACACGAATCAGCCAGCCAGGAGCGAGTCACATCTCTGGGGAGGGGCTGACAAAACGGTCAAAGCAAAGAATCGAGCAACTCCTACTGGCTGAGCAACGTGCTGAGAAAAAGGGAAAAAGCAGAGCTTGGTCGACATCTTCAATAAACAGTTGGTGAAAAGATCTAAGCTGTTTGATACCGTCTGTGCAGGAAAAAATATTGCTGGTTTTCTGGATATTTTATTTGATTTTTTTTACCCATTCAAACCAACTGCAGCGGTGAGCAATTTGATGAAGAACCAAATCTCAAGAACTCCTTCAGTCTCGTCACACTCTGGCTATGCCTGTAAAAGCCAAACATACCACTGCTCATTACTAGTTGTATAATACACCCAAAACAGAGAAAAATTAAATTAGCCTTTGCTGAAACAAACATATCCTGCGAAACATAAATATTTCATTTCACGACTGTAAGATCGATGGCCGGTACTTTTTCAGAAGTCACAATCAATCGACCCCTCTTCACCCATCTTACATTTGTCATGCATAAAGTATCAACTAAGTAATATTTTAGCCCTCCAGCTGTTTACACTCTGAGAAAAACTTTTATTCTCTCTCTTATCTTTGCGTTATTCTGCGTCCACACAGCGGACCGACTGCCTCTTACTTTGAGGCTGCTTATATAAGGCTTCACTGTAGCTTCACTTCTCCCGACGGCCAAACGCTCACGCACACAAACGCCACACTTACTCAGCTCTTTACAGTAAACATGCATGCAAAACGGACACATACCACAGACTGGCATGGAAGGATTATGTAAATGAACATTTGTTTTGACACAATTTGTACGCAGGCAATGCAGTTAAAAACAGGAGAATGGAGTGATGAACGTGTCATTAATAAGTGTGTTATTTTTGTTAGTACCTGCTAAAGTACCTGCTAAAGTGTAACTATGCAACTGTGTCTGACATGATGGGAAAAGACAGCTTGAGTATGACGGAATTACCTGTAGGCAAAACTGGGAATACAGAGTAAGTGTTCATCTTCAGCACTAACATCACATAATGTTCAGTTTATGTTTCCATGGTAATAATTTGATAGGGGGGAAAAAGCTTGAAAGGCCCAATGTTCATCTGTTAAAGAAGCGAGTGAACAAAAGCATATCAATACTTTTTTTTTCTACTACATATCAATTACAGTTGGAACTAAAGCTAACTGAATGTTTAAAAGGTTTGTAAAAACACATCTTGTAATATATAGCATGTAACCAATATGTCAGGATTACCAAAAAACATCAAACGTTTTTATGTCCCTGCCATCTTCTTTGACTGGCACATTATTCATCTGAATGGATTTAGATCCAGATGGAGGTGTAGCTGGTGCTCTAAGTCTGTGCTGTTAAGAATATTTGTCTGGGAGCCATCTGTCAGCCACAGAGGGACCTGTTGACCCCTTGTTGACGGGTGAGGATGACAAAGTTTTAGTGACACAGACCTGACCAATTCACAGACATGGAAACCTTGCGTGGCTTTTAATTTTGAGCACTTTTTACGTTTCCAGTGACCCGGTGGAGATTTGGAGTAAATGTAAAATATATTCTAGTCAATGTTTTGATATAAACATGAAGTGAAATTGCCAATTAAAACCAAACGTATCAACATTGTTTTGGTATGATTAATTTGGTGTCATTATAATGAGTGTTTTGATGCAGAGAGTAGCTCATACATAAAGGGACGCTTCATTGTCTTCCAGGGTTTGATTGAATGTGGGTCAAAATGTTTATGTGCTTGCATAAGAGTAAGTAGGTGCTGAGCAGCTCATTTGTGCAATGTGTGCCAGTCCGGGATGATCTACGAGGATATGGGACTGTGTCTGACAGCTTGTGACTGAGTGCAGACCATGAAAGATGGACGCTTGTTCAGAGCTGTACCAAAGGCTGTGTGTGGTGTGTGTCTGAGAGAGAGAGAGATGGGGATACCGAGCAGAGATTCTACAACTAAAATATTAAAGCTGAAACGCAATGAATGGCTTGGTGCAAGTTGGGTGCATGTGTGCGCACGCGTGAGAGCAGATTGTAGATGAGTGACTAGGAAGAGTGAGCTGTTATTGCCCCTTTGAGAATTGTTCACCCACATACCCACCCCCTTCCCTTATTTCACACAGTGTTAAGTACAGGTTCGGCTGTGTATGTGTGTGTGCAGTAATCCAAGACAGTGGGAAGATGTACAGACATTCAAGCAGGAAGAAAAGGAGACATACCACTGCCAATCTTCTGCTTCATTATCACACTGCTTCTACCTCAGCCACGCTCTGCATGAATGAGCCCATGTGTGTGGGAACTGTGTGATGAGTAGCTGACTACACTATAAACAACTGTGAAGTCCATATTGAGGTGAATGGCAGTTGAAGTAGGATCCAGAGTAAGCGGGTCTATCACGTCCACCTATCAGAAGTATTCTGAATGAATTTTTATGGAGGTCATTATTCATCCTGACACAAATTGTTTTCTATTGCTCTCATACTTCTCATTTTCATTTCAGTTCTCTTTATAAAAAGATGTGATATGCACAAGTGTTTTAATCAGACAGAAAACAGAATTTGAGCTCCTACATTCAGCTACAAACGGCACTATGAAATCACTGGGATATTTCCTGAAACTGTAAGGGAATCCTTTTAAAGGAAACATATTATATAAAAATCTCCTTGTATGTGCATGAGAGCATATTTTTAGGTATATGAGGTGACTATCAACTCAAAAACCTGGAAAAAACACAATCCTGACTCTTTGTTTGGGGGGCTCCGAGATCTGAAATCTGAAAATATCTGCCTCAGCGAGCTGTTCAGATACGTAGGGGGGAAAGTACATCACACTCCCCGTAGAAATATTCTCATCTTTATCACCACTGAACTTCAAGTTCAAATCATGCTGCACTAGCTGTACCTCAAAAGTGGGAAGCAAACACTCTTTTGCTATTGTTTTTTTTTTTATTTTCTATTAACAGCAGTTTCTCTCCAGCAGTTATATAGTTATAGATTTCTGCTCTAGTCAGGAACTGGGAACTACGATTTCCCATTTGTCCATAATACAACAACTTTCTACCATTAAAGAAAACAAGTATCTGTTATATTAGCCCATATGAGCAACAGTTCTTAACAATAACTTTTAAACAGAACAGTAAAGCCAAGGGTTTATACAAGAATCGATACAGGATGGTTGAACTGTTTTACCGGCAAGCTGGCTGTTATATTACTGGAGCATTTGCAACTGTGTTGCTTGGTTTTAACAGCTTGGACCTGTCCAGCACCTGACTCACAAAGAAATTGTACCTAATAGATGGATGTCTACGGCCAAACTGCAGACGAGGGAAAGTATTTAAGAATAAAATCACTCGTCAAGTTATCAGTTTGAGCTCCCAGGCTATGTATGATACAACCGCTCATATGTTAATGATATGGTTGAAGTGTTTGAATACAACAGATCTCAAAACAGGCAGACCCTTCAGAAGAGAGTGGGTAGCTGTAAATTCATTGTTCGAAAAGGAGCTGTTGTCGTGTCTCTCTGTGGTATTTTGACAAAGGCATGTACCGGACCTGTCGTCAAGACCACAAGAAGTTGTCTCAGCTTCTGTAAAGAGGGTATTAGATGTCTCTATTAAAACTGGAACATGCATGGTTTGTACAAGAAGCCTTCCAACCTCAAGATGCAAAATTCCTGCTTATAATGTGTTTGTGTGAAGACTACAGGGACTGTTCTCCTCCTCTTGTGTCCATCATACTTATTACACAGTAACCTTGCTTGTAGCAGGGTCCGGTGAATAATAGCCATTTGGGAGATTTCGAAGCACAGGAGAAAGACAGATGAGACTGTCAGGATGCAGCTCCAGACCTTCCGAAGCCACCGGAGGGGAAACCATAGCACACTATAGTTCAGCAGCATGGTGGGTCTACCAAGGGACAGCAGGGGTACGAAAGGTTATATGAGTTTATACATTTTGAATTATTACTTCCTGTGCACTCTGGTCCTGTCCTAGACCTTGAAATAGAAAGTTGAAGCAGAAGTTTTGTATCTAATTTACCAAAATGTTGACCAGCCAAGTCTGAAAAAAAAACAGTTTGAAAGGGAGAAAAACAGAAACAAAAGTTGATTGAAGTGTATGCTTAAAATGTGGTAGTTTAATTATTTTTAATATATGCTGCCCATTTCCTAATCTTTAATGTTTGATTTACTTACATGGAAAGTGAGGAGGAGTCCTACCTTCTCTTTTTGCGAACATAGAGTGGAAGGTAATGAAAATTCAGCATTTTCATTCATATTTTTATCCTAAAAGGATAGTCTTCTAGCATAAACTGGTAGAATAACAACAAAAATACTTTTGAGAAATCAAAATAAAACGTGTTTTCGTGTTTTCATAAGACATTTAACAACTACATCTACCATTGAATATTTGATCTTTTGGTCCTCCAAAGGCCAAAAGTACTGACCTCTGAGGCGCCCCTGGCATGGGCACATTGCACTCCAGCTCTGCTGCAGCTACTGGACCAGATCCACAACCTTTTAATCTAGTTTACCAACCTTCCCTCTGACTGCTCATGCACAACTCTTTCCTCTGCTCTGCTGTATTTATACATTTAAAGCAGCTCGCCTCTCTTGTCACTTCAAATCACTTGTCGGTTTATATAATTGCATGAAAACAACTTTAGGCAATGACATTTTCAATATTCTAAAATGTCATTTCCCTTTCAAAGTATGTAAAGGAGGAGGGGAATACATTTGCAAAGAGAATGATACTGAATAAATCGAATAAATCTAAGATGGTATGCTGTAAAGCATTTTTTTTTAAAGGAACATATCTGTTACCATATTTAGATGAAATGCACCAATGCAATCATATTCAGATCATTTTGGTTTGGTTTTTGGAAATTTGTTTTTTAAGTAATGATAAGATATGATTATTACCCTTGTTTTAGGGTGAGACACAGCAGGCAATAATACAGTAAGTGTCACAAAAATGGCAAAAAATATATATTGAAGGTGTTTATTTAACACAAACTCCACTGACTCTAATAAAGAAAATATGAGAAGTACTTTGGACCAGCTAGTGTCGAGTATCCAGATGTTTTGCAGCAAATGTATAAAAATTAGTACTTTTTTGGCATGCAATATTTCCTTTGCTTTTTTAATATTCCATTTCGGGAATACTGCAAGATGAAAAAAAAAGATACCTATAAGTCTATAAGTAATTTACATGTAGTGTCTTGCCTTAAAAAGCAGTTAAAAGCTCAACTGATGTATGTACTGCAGATTCCAATAAAGATAGGACATCAGGTCTCTACAGTAACAGCTGCTGGCTGTAAACTGTGGTTAATGTACAGAAGACTCTGGGTATACTAACTCTCTTTTCGGGAAAAAACTTATTTAACAGCCGACTACTTCTGCCTTGTAAAAAAGACTGAAAGAAAAAAAAAAACAATGTGTTGATCATTAAACTCCATCTTTAAAGGATGACTTAGTTATTACACAGAACACTGACCTGACAAAACCTTTTTTTTTTCCCCTGATATGGTAGATATGTGGCATCTGCAGCCAGAACATAATATAGTCATAAAATAAGGCATGATCTGTACACATGCTACAGGCTCATGGTCTGATTAGGTGCAATTTCTTTTTTTTTTCATTTATAATCCTCTCTCTCTATGCCGCCATTTGCCCCTCTTTTCCTGTAATTCATCTTTTACTTTTTACTTTTTCCCTCCCTTGCTTGCTTATCAGTACTGTTTCCCCCTCTCCTTCATTCTGTACACCATTTTTCTCTATCTGTCAACTTTCACCCTTTTCAGTCTCTGGGTGCCTCATTCTCGAGCCTCAAACTGAGAGCCTGAGAAATTTCGATCAACTCTGGCTGAAGGGGGAAAATCAAGACGGCAGAAAGAAAAGGGGGGAGAAAAAAAAAGAAGATGGATGGAGAGGGGAGAAAAGGATGCTGACACAGGGTTCTCAAAACAATGTGTGCACAAAATAGACGGAAAAAATGGCGATAAGATGAGGTGAAAACTAAAATATGATAGCGGCTGGAATTATTACAGTTTATGGAGGTTAAGAAAGGGAACAAAAGCGGTAAAGAGTCAGTCTGTGTTGGAAGTATGATGGGACTGAGGGGAGAAGATGAAAATGTATGTATGACTTTTTTCAAGGCAAAGACATAAGTATGTGAAAAGGGTGGGGAGTGAAACCAAAGAAGTGGAAAATGTAGATGAAACAGAGATTGTGTGAATCAGAGAAAGGTAAACAGAGATGTAGAGAGCAGCGGGGAGGCAAATGGAGTGACATTTACAGAGTGGTGATGATTGAATAAGCATGAAGGTTAAAGCCATTTTCTCCCCTTGTAGCCAGACACACAGAAACACACACTTGTAGGCTTATCTGTTCATGCATTCGTGCACATGCTACCTGGATAAATGTGTGCTTTAGAGCTCAGATAAAACCATCATACATTAACACACAATTACAACAGCGCAGCTTTTTTTTTTTCTTTCTTTCTTAATCATTAAGTAATTATAGAATTAAGGATTTTCGGCAAACTCACAAACTGGAACTACTTCTTCTCTCGACAGAGAGGACTAAACACAACTAAACAAACACATTTGTTTGAGCCGAAGAAGATTTTTTAAAATTTTTTTACAATTTCCATCCACCTTTTCTTATTCACGTCCTCTAAATGCAAATCAAAAGCAGTAGAAAACTGACCAACGTTTGGGTGGACGTGACAGTCCAAGTAACTTTCACAAGCAAGCCCAGACCTTAGATAATCAATGCTATTCATTCCAACTCTCAGCTGTTTTCATTTTGTGGTTCATAGGTGTTTAAAGGAAGACAGGGGCAATAAAGACCGTCACCCCATCTCCCATAATAACCTGCCTGTCAGAACAGCACCCATTGTTTGTCTACTTATGTAAGAGATAAGTATGTACAGCAAAGTCCACTTTCCACACATTTTGACATTTGCAGTTTTGTCAGCAGAGCCAAGTGTGCTCTTTATTAGGCTAACCTTTGAAGAGCAGAGAGTCTTAATGTTGTCTGACATATGCGGAAGGTTGAGGTGTTGAAGAAATCAAGAAAACTTTGGTGGAAGGTTGTTATGTTGAGCTATCAAAATGCCGTCTAGCTCAGCTTCTCAGTTGCCATTTCATGTAGTATTTCATCTCGGACGTAATATATGTGGTATATTGTCTTTCCTCGCCTTTGTCAATGAAAAACAAGAAGGAATCAGTCTGTATTTGAACAGTTATTCAACCCCTCGGCTATTTCTGGTGTAAATAAAGGCTTGTTGTCGATCTGTGCAATAACCTTTGAGTGTGGTCAAAGATCACCGAGGCTGTTTATCTGTCAACACTGGCTTTGAACTCCCTTTGTAGCTGTGATGCCAAAGCAGTTCCCAGCACTTGCAACTCCTCACTTCTATCAGGCATTTGAGTGTTCTACAATGCTTATTGACTATTCAAGTGATCATCAACTAATAGGCGTAGCTGATGATTTAAGGGATTTATAGGGGGGGAAATACCCACACTAGCAGATTCCACTCATTGTAATGAGTCTAATTGGTAATTCACAGCATTTTCTCTTTGCTATAAAAATAAATTGAAAATCTTCTAGGCCTTTTGGGACTCTGGCAAGTTGTGAAAGGTATTTTTGCAATTTTCTAATAATTTATTGACTGATTTACTCTAATAACTGAATTCCCTAAAAAAGATTTATAGAGAAACTGTTTTCTGCTTGGCAGCCCATTTGATTGACTTTTGATTACTACAAGACAATGTCACTTTTGCTGTAGCCACTAATTCACACTGGCAATCATTCCACACACCCTGCGCAAGCTATGCACTGAGACTGGGATTTTCAGAACAACAGACTTTGTCAGAATTTTCTGTTATCAGATATGTCAACTGCCATTAGCCACCACAACACCAGCATCTATTCAGTGACAGTTAGTTAAGGGGCAGCTGTAGCTCAAGAGGGAGAGAAGCCACCTGACAACCACAAGTTAAGTGCTTAACACCATGTTTTCACATTGCAGATAAAAGTTGGAGGTCGCAGATAAAAAGCATCAATGCTTTGCAAAATGAGAGAGTTCATGAGCATCATTCGTATTGTCAGTGAAAGGTTGAACTGAATAAGGCTCCTTTTAACGGACAAACACAACATGAGTGCAGCTCTCTTTCATGGCATTAAATGAAGTTCTTGTCAGCAGTGAACATCTCAGCACCCTGTGCATGCAGAGGCTGCAGACCTTGCAGACCAATGATTTCTGCACCAGTCACAAGCTTAAATATGGTATATATTAGGAGAGTTACATGTTTAGTTATCACTGTGTACAATTATCCAGCAACTTTCGCATGGCAGTAAGACAGAAACTGACAAAAAAAAAATAACCAAAACAAAGAGGTGGTTTCAGAAAAGAACTATAAAGAAGTAAAAGAAAGAGAGAGGCCTGCCAGCTTAAGCTGACGGATGGAATACACGACTTTGCATAGCACAAAGTCAGAGAGCAGCACCTATAATGTAAGTTGAACTTTTGTTTTGACCTTGGAATAGGCGTTTACCGATCTGTCCCGACCTGTGTCATGCACTGTCAAGTTTGATTAAATCAGCTGTCGTACTCCCACACTAGATTTTGTCACGGGGCTGCCTCTCTGTTTTTGGAAAAAGAAAACTGTTTTAGGTGTTTGGCATTTAGCTTTTTATGGTTGTTTTTGAAGTTGCATTTTTCTTCCTCCTCTGGCTGCAGACATCACTTTTAGTGTGACACGACACTAAAGCATTTTCCACTCATTCTCTGCAGCCAAATATGCTTTCATGGTTGCGTGAAAATGATCAAATAACCAAAGCTATGCATTAAATTGTGTTTTTTATTCACAATTTATTTTTAAATAAATTGTGAATTTATCTTGATGGTTAGTAATAAAATAGAAAACTTCAGAGATGTGCATGTATCTGCTCAGGTGGCTGTGGGGCCTATATCACTGTACTGTATAATTCTGAGGAGCTCATAAAAAGTGAGAAATGAATTGCGTGTAATGTATGTGTAAATATTTCAAAGATATGATTTATGAGGCTTGCAGAGGCATCCCAGTGTTTGACTGCATTTTTATCTTGCTTGATATTCTGAGGCAGTTGGCAGAGGAGAGCTGATTACTTAAGAGATCCAGCCAGCGAGAGCGCAAGTTTTGGACTCTGGAGGCACAACAGAAGGAAACACCGAAAAAATAAACAAACATAGAACAAACATAACCGAGAGTGTAGTGATTAAATCATGATCTGCTTGGAAAACTGGACAAAATTTGGTGAAATGTTGCCTGGAACACCAACACCTCTGTGATGTTGCAAGTGTGTTACATCATGGCGGAGTCAAAAAAAAGAAGGCAAGGAGAGTATGTGCCAGTTCTTTTCAACAAGCAGGTGAGCCAAAAAGACTACTTGTGCTGCGGTGTAACATTAATGATGAGAGGGAGACTTGCCTGCGTGGACACTTCTTGATATAGATTAGTCAGACGAGGCAGGAGTTAAGACTGGTTGGAAAAAAAAGAAACCTCCTGCAGCAGATCACTTTGTGTGTGTTTGTTAAGTGAATCCACAACAACTCAAAAACTAATGATTACAAGAGAAATACATCTGTAATGTGAACAATACAGAGACAACAAAACTTTTAGTGCGTGAGCTTGGCATAAGACCGTACAGCTAAGAAGTTTTATATGAGTGTGTGAGAATGGGTTATATGTTATAGAAAGCACTTTCAGTAGTTAACAAGATGCCATATGACGGCAATCCATTTACTATTTTTCAGCTAATCAATTAAATTACTATTTTTGAAAACCAGTCACATTATCTGCCATTTTAAAAAATTGCCTCGGACTTTATTTATTCCCTTTATTAATTCTATACATATAAACATGCTACACTTGACTGAGAATCTCTATATCACAGCATCTATGATGACACATATCATGCCATCAATTACAAAGAAAAAAGAATAGAAAAAAAGACTGAAGAAAAAAAAGCAAACTGCCACCTCAAAGAGTCTTTACAAAAGAATCTGGATGTCCTCTGAGGACTGGTCTTGGAGTGTGAACGCAAAAAAGTGAATCTAGTTTAAGGCTGGCCCTTAGCTAACTTCCCTGCCTGCATCCATTGAGATACATCTCTGCCTCTCAGGTCAACCTTGTAAGAGCTTATTCCACCGCAGGCTGCAGCACTGGGACATTACTAACCAGTGAGCAGACGAGGCAGAGCTGCTAATGCTGACAGAGACAAACGGTAAGGAAGTGCCAAGATGGAGCACAGAGAGTAATTTAGGTCAAAGAACCAGAAGGGAAACTAAGATATGCGTTCAGGCATACTGTACATACATATCATACATAGTTATGTAATTATAAGCGTATATATAACATATTTTTATTCCCCTTGTGTCTTCATTTGCCTATTTTTTTTAAATGCAAGTCAACACTTTACATTCCCCTAAAGGCAAAGTCCACTCTTAAATGTGTCAGAGCATATTTTCCATTGATACCAATTTGTCTGAATCAGGTATTCTAAAATGAGAGTGAAATCCAGATAGACTTGAGGATTAAAAAAACAAGATTTCTGGGAAAGAAAATATATGCTGTTCTAATGGCTTTGGACAGCTCAATTGCCATCTCAGTTTCAAGTCACTGTATCTCTCAAAGCTTTATCAAACCAAACACTATCAGCGCAACCTCTTGTGTCACCCAGATAGTAAACTCAAGCTGTTTCATTTACTGTAAATTAAGTGATCTCTGAGGACTGCGGACAATTCTTGGGTAGCACATTAGATAGTCCCTTGGAAGAAAAAAAAATCTCAAACGTTTATTAGTAATAAAATGTTGGAATAAATTAGAGCCTTATTGAAAAAATACCCAGGCCCTTGAGAGTGTCTGGTTTAAATATCTTAAAACATATTCTTCAAACATATTCTACAAATTATTCCACACTGCTTTCTCAAAAGTGGTGCACATCAAGTCATTAGTTAAATGCTTACTCGTAAGCTTTGTGTGAGATGAAATTAGGAGACTGTTGTATAATGAAACAGTTATTTTTTAATCCCCAAATGTACAATGGAATTAGTAGCAAATAGTTAAATGATTTCCGACACAGCGAATGACCAGGGAAGGCTTGGAATGTGTCAGGACTGTTTTATGAGACACTGTCCATGGTGCTGAAACTTCAGCTGCCAGTATGAATGTGCAACACATGCTACTGGTCGAGGACTCGTAGATTCCCTGGATGTGCAATGTAGTAAGCTTTTAGTATGTTATTGGTCAGTGAGTAAAATTTTGGAATTGCGCTACAAAACTATTGACTGAGCTAAAACATATGCATTTCATCGATAAGAACAATCTGTGGGACCACAGTGATTTTATGATTATAAAGGGGAACTCCGTTATTTTTAAACCTAGACCATATTTCTGGCATGAAATACGTTAATCTATTCACCGAGAACAGTTTGGCAAAAGTCGGCGTCCTTTGGAAGCTATTTAGATAACTCTCGATCGGCGCATATCCATATAATGGAGTGAACAGGGCAGGGACGATGCAGCCTCTAAATAAGGCATTACCTGTCTTTATTTCACCAATACTTTAAGACGGATGAATGAACGAACGCCTGCTATTGTTCTGTTAGCACATAGCTACTGTTATGTGGCTACTTGCAGCTATAGGAGAGCTAACGGAGGGAATTATCTAATTATCGCGAGTTATCTAAATAGCTTCCGAAGGACGTCGACTTTTGCCAAACTATTCTCGGTGAGTAGATAAATGTATTTCATGACAGAAATAAGGGCTAGGTTTAAAAATACCAGAGTTAAACTTTTACAACAGTTGCACCCAAAATTTTAGTTTAGCTTTTGACTCAAAGACTGAACACCAGTTATCTAATTTCTCCCGGTTTGTTTACATCTTTTTTTATTATTCATGTCCTTGGCTTTAACAGGAGATACATTTGTGTTAAATTTTGCATGCCAGTTTTGATGGTTGTTCTCTTTAAGACACGAAAATCATCTTCCATTTTTCACACCATCATATCATATGCGAAGTGCTTGTACATGTGTGAGCTTAATTATACATGTACATATGTGTGAATGTTAAAGAGTCTGCGTTGGAACTGTACAGATGTACAGCGCAGGCCTCGACCCAGCAGTCTCATGCTAAAAAGTGATGAATGAAGTTGCAGTGATGCACTGACTTCTCCTGCATGAGCATATCAACAATGTTGCTCCAACAGAGGAGTAGGCCTTACCTCTGGATAACCTCCTGCTCTATCTATACCCTCAACACTTCCTTCTTTTAATCCTTCCTTTTGTCTCTTATTCTCTTCGGCCTATTCAGTGATGCATGAGGCACACTAAGCAGTGCGATCTGGCAGTGGACTCTGTGTGTGTGCGCAAAGGGTAATTTGCATTCCCCGCCACTGGCAACTTCAGCTTCAGAAGCCCTAAAGAGATGGCCCTTTGAGCTGCATTGAAAGAGATGGGGTGTGAGTTGTGTGTGAATGTGTGCGGCAGCAAAAAAGAGTGTGGTGGATGAGAAGTTGGTACAATATGACAAAAGGAGACGCACCTTGTGGCTCATAATGAGTCTTGCATGTCTGCAAGTATGTATGTGTGTGTGTGCGGACTGGCAAGTGTTCAGCCATGTGTGTATCTGTTATGCATAGATGTGCATCCTCATAACTTTGCCTTGTAGCAAACCAAGGACACTTTAATCCCCCCGACAGGTGAGTTGTCCCTCTCACAGGCTGCATGGCTCTTTATCTTCCAATATCTTATTTTGCCAAAGTTACTTTAAAAACAAAGGTCTGAAAAGACAATGTGTTCATAGTTTCTATGAGCAGATGGAATAAAGGCAGACTGGGACCTGTTAAAAGGTTCAGTCTGCACTGTCATGCCTTCTTAATGAGGATAGCATTAAAATATATCAAAAACTAAAACAGCTTGACACGACCTGTTCAGTTTATATATCAACAGTAAAACAGTCAAACTGATACCTATTTAACTTCAAATGTAAATGTTTGAAATCGTTTTCATTCAGTTAAGCACTACAGCTCAGAAAACTGTCCTGATGTACAACCACTTCTCTTTACACTTCTCTTTACACACGCTTATCTCTATTTCACAGCATTGCTAAGTAATTTCCTGATGCTGTTGGTCTCAAAAACAACATGGTAACAGGATAGCTGACCGTGCTGCCGTTAACCGGCCGACTCAGCATTTTAAAATGTGAACAGTATCAATAAACTGAAGGATTAATTATAAAAAGCAAATGCACTGAGAACCGAGGGCAATTTATGACTGTCCATTCCTGCTATACATTATACAGTTGAGGCTGTGCCCAACAGCATAACAGTAAAACTGTACAATCTTACCCGTGAACGAACTGATAGCCTCCTTCAGACTGGATAGGTTAATAGTAGCTTTTAAAATATAGTCAAATTCAGATATATTTCTGTAATCAATCATCTTCTGCATTCTCAATCTGTATCAAATCTTATGGAACATATGATGTCCCATATATTTAGTGCCAGCCTCCACAAATGAATTGCTTGTTGTTCTTTGATCTTTTTATAATCTACACATACACTGACGCTTAATATCTACTATTCAATGGCAATTTGTTTTGGTACATTTTTTTGGGCTGGGCAAAAGAAGCTGGAAACAAATTACTGTAACCCAACATGGTTTAGCAAATTGTTGCAATTTGAAAATCAAATATTTACAAGTAATGACTCTGCATTTATTTAGTAAGTATTCATACTTCACAGGTTTGGTTTGATTAAAATGAAGCCCAGTGCAATTGCTTCATCAGTGTGCTTCATTTGAACAAGTGCAAACCCTGTCATCTGAACCCTGGTGGGCACCAAAACAAGACCCACCTGTTACGGAGGTCTCGGTCTGCTTCCAGATGGCTTCTAAAAATATCAACGCAGCACAGAGCAAAGAATTCAGAAGAAGTCATGGCACTATTTTTTACTTCTTTTGTACATTTCAAAAGTTTTTGTGACATCACAGTTGATAGAAATATCCAGTGTATTCTTAATATACTCAAAATATAATCAAAATCTAATATGTTTTAGCTGGGGACACGTTATCTAACAGTGACTGACGGAATGAATAGCTTCTCATTTCTTATATCACCATGTCGAAAGACAGGAAATGTATACGGAAAATAAGTTTAAATTAAAAAAAACAGCAAGGAGATTTCAGAAAGTGTTGAAGTTTGGTTAAATTATTCATACAAGGTTTTCATATTATACATTATTAAAACCTTGAAGAATAGAGGTGAGCCGTCATCTTCTAGCATCAGATCGAAGAAAATCAACAGTAAAACTCACGGCGATGTTTGATATCAAAAGTAAGAGCATTTCCAACCAAACACAATGCAAATAGACCTGAACTTATAGTTACTAAACAGCTGTGCAGCTTAAAGAGAACCACTTATAAGAGAGGACAGTCAGAAAAAAAGGCTTCAATACATAAAGATTGGAAAACCATGGAAAAAGATCATGTGGTCTGATGAGTGCAAGTATAACCTTTTACAGAGTGATGGCAGAGAAGAGTGTTGGATAAAGTGTGGCACCCATCATGCCTCGCCCAGTAAACGGATAAAACTGTAAGATTGGCGGCTTTAAAATGTATAAAAAGCTTTGTACAGAAGAGGGCAAAGCACGGTTTTGCAATTCTCTGTGACCCATATCGCCTTACACATGCTGACTACCAATGTGAAAATTTTATGAAGAGAACATTAAAAACAAACTGTTACTGACGTCAGCTTGGAATTAACATGTGGTTTTAAAAGGTCTGAATACATTTACACTTTCAAGGAAGATACACTGTCGTTTGTTAACTATTTTGAATCAAAAATCTCTGTCAGTAGGCACATGTTACTCAGCAAGTCTCCAAACCACTGGACGATGTATTGGTGGGAGCTGGTTATTAAAGAGGATTTTTAATGGATAGGACAGGGCATATCAGACTTAATCAAATTCTATTAGATGCACTTCATCAATCCCAGAGTTAACTAAGATGGTATCCCAGATTGTGCAGAAGCTCTGCTGAAGAAGTTAAGTCAGAAGAACATGCCTGGGAGCTTATTATCCCAGTACTGTTTTAAAGTCAGTTCAATCTCTGGAGGCTAAAAAGAGCATTTAAATGGACTGCCTGGTGCTAAATCCTATTTCTGACTCCACTGCTCATCCAGAGCGTATGATGATGACTGAAAATCATACATGGGCAACATACATAAGATGAAGAATAGATGGATGAAGGAAAACAGGGAAAATGGAGGCAAAGGGAGAAACCAAATGAAAAGGGGAAGAAATTCATGAACATCATCCATATGAATGAGGCATAACGAATAAAAACACACCATAGAGATTACTGGGATCATGTGATGTGCATGCACATTCATTCACCAATGCAAACTAAAATCCACCCCCGCATGCATCCACGTGCACATTCCCCCTCAATTTCTCCTTCGTTCTTGCCATCTCTCTGGCTTACAGGCTAAAAATAGCTGGAACTGAGCTCTTGCTAATTCCTTCATTCAGAGTCTAGTGGAAAGGCAAAATGCATGCAGCCTTTGATGCACACCCTGACAGGAAGACACAGGAAGTGGTGGATGGTTGCCAAGACCATCCATCCGCTACCCCCCCCACCCCTTCTACATCTTCTATCTAAATTCTGCAATGATCTCTTCCTCCCTACCTCCTTCCATCCTTTCTTCATGTCGATGTCCCTCACCAACTTTACTACTGCTTCTCAGCATCCTTTAGAGTAAACCTGACAGCTTCAAAATGTGATCAATATCATAATCTGGCAGTGCACTCCATCTCAGTCATGTAATTACATTATAAAGGCACTGGATTCACTTGCATCTACAGTGAGTAAAGATACAAAGAGAAAAATGTTAATCTTTTCTCCAGTTCCAGTCAATTTCCTGTATATGTAGAGGTTAATGCAAGATAGACTCAAAGTGACCCATAGTTAGAGTAAGATGAGGCAAATAAATGTCCCAAATCCTTCAATTTTCTACAGCGTCCTAACCTGGGCTACCTTTGATACTCTTCTTTTAAAGTTGTAAATGAAATATCAGCTCAGATCAAGTTCTGTAGATTTTAAGACTAGGAAATCATGCAAGGCATGTGAGTGTAACAAGGAACATACCCTGGGAACCAGATCAATCTGGAGCGCTCATGTTTAATTTGATGGTAGAAAGTGCCTCTCCATTTCAAACAGACTTGCAAATATCCTTGCTCAGGCCAAGCCAATCACAACCGTTTATCTTATACTGGGCAGATTTTATACGCTAAAGTTGTCGTTGAAGAGGGATGCTGGTCAGAATGAAGTTACATTTCATGGCTCTGATGTATTTCAGAAGGTGTGTGGTTAATTTCATGTGTGCTCACTGATGGTTCTTCCTCAGAAACAAAAGATTAACTGAGAGGTTGGGACTAATTTACTTTTATATATTTGTCTTGTAATGCCACGCTGAACAGATAATGGGTGTATTGGGAAAATTACGTACTTGACTATGAGAAGGCATCAGTCATTGGAACTGAGGTTGTTCGGTAGTACATGAGCCTGGAAAGTTGTTCAAGCTGTTAAACTTGGGTGACTTTGATATAGTTTCCTAATGAGCTCATTTGAAATGATCATTCAGCTCTTCTAGAAATGTAGAGTTTTAGTAGACCACGTCCATCAAATTCTGATCATACAAAAGTAATTTCACTGGGTTTGTATTGCCCAGATCTTTTTTTTTTTATCATTTAAAGTGATAAAATTGAAGTAATATGGTTATGGCTACTCTGCCAGAGTCCTGAGGGTTTGAATGAGGAACTAAATATACCACACATTAAGCAATTGTTCACTTACATTTATGGCAGACCTGTCAGACATTGCACTTACTTTTAAGATTGAAGAACGTATGCAAGTTTATGGAAAGACTGACTCTGAAGGGAGAGAGAAAAATAAAAAAAGGAAGGTCACAAAGTCCTTCATTAAATAACTACATGTTACACAAAAGTTTATCCACAACCAGAACATCCACTATGGTGTATATCACAACAGTGTAGAAGCTGGTCATAGTGATCAGAGTTTGGAGTAAGGCTAAATTCCAATCAATCCAAATCCCCCTTGCCCTTACTCTTCCACTTTGCAACAGTAAAGTGTCCCTTTTACTTTGGAGTGCCAGATGATCACTACAACTTGACACCTACCTTACCTGCCACAATGCAAAACGGATGGGAAGGGTCAAGGGGAGGAACTGGGATTGGCCAGAATACTACATACGATCGAGCTGCAGACCTAACTTCTCAGGTCCCTGATATGACCTCATTTCTCTGGTACCTGTACTCAGAGCCAATTGGATTTAAGCACAACCACTCTGCTTCCCCAAAATGAATAGACTAAACTTTCACTTACGTTATTTTAAGAAAAATAATCAATGTATTTACTTGATTTTTATTCATAATTAACCCATAATGTCTTGTTTAAATGTTTGCTACAACGTTCAAAAAGACAGGTGGTCTACTGCACATCCAGGTATCATAATATTTATTTTGTTCTTTTGTTACCATCACTGAACATCATTTACTTTAATTTAGTAAATCCTGCTATCCTGCTAACAACCTTACCATTTGTCATATTGTCAAAAGTGGCAGGCAGGAATTTGGTCAAGGCATACCGCGCCTAAATGCAAATCCATCTCTACTGAAATTCTAATACATCAAATGACATAAGTACATTTGAATGAATTTTAGTCAGGGTTTATATTTCAAAACTGTGAAAAAAGCACATCAAACGGGGCTGTACCCTGCGAGAAAAGAGGGTTTCGGAAAATGGACTCTGAAATCAAAACTTTTTGAAGTCTATGTGACTTGATAATAACAGCCCATCATACACCGCACAATATGCAGTTGACCTATTCCTGACAGACGCTTTCACATGCACTGACACACACTTACTTCCTTTCTCATGCCTGGAATCCCTTTCTTTGTCTGTGCAGATTGTCTTGTCTGACATGTTAGCCTGAGAGGCTCTGAACACACTTTTCATAACCTTTTTCAGCAGTTTGTCAAACTCACAGGCTACACCATCTTAGCTGTCATCTATTTAAAATCCAATCTCTTCTCCCTCTCAACTCATGTCTCATGTTGGGCACTGTAGGTCTGTACTGAAGAGAGTGATATTACAGTTTTTAGATTTTTGCAAATATCAAGTGGTAAAGGAGTTTTCCGTCCTGGAGGACACATCTTAGTTTGATCTGTCGTACTGAATCTTCTTTTTTCTATTTAAGCAGGTAAATACCCACTATTTAAGTCAATTTAATACTTTGGAGCTTCTCTAACGGTGCTACATCAAAGGCAACTGCAGTATTGAGTATCTTTTTGCCATAAACATAAGATGCTTCATCTTTTCCTACAGTAATCTCATTATTTTGAATTAACATCAACTCAGACGCATGCTTGGCATTACCACTGAACCCGACCAATCACTATGAACCCACTTCTCAAACAAAAATAAATGAGTAAAACGCTGAGTAAAATATAAATTAAATCACAATAAAATAATCTGCAAATCTCATAAACCAATATTTTATTCATGATGGAATAAAGAAAACATATCAAATGTTGAAAGTGACACATTTCCGTAAAAAATATTAGTTAATCCAGAATATGAAGGGAGGAACACATAAGGCTGGAAAAGTAAGGGGCACTAAAAGGAAATGGCTGGAAGAACATGTTGCAACAAATGTTAATTTGCAAGATTTCAGTAACATGACTGGATATTAAAAGAGCACCTTAGAGAGGCAGAGTCTCTCAGAATAAAGGATAGGCAGAGGTTCAAACAACTGCAAAAGACTGCATCTTCAAACTGTGGTGCAAATTCTGAACCATATTATTTAATGTAAATTGCTCCATTATCTAGGGTACATAATTTCATCAAAAGATTCTGAAAATCTCGATGCATCTGTGTCCAAGAGACACAGCAGCAAATCTATATAGGATGCCTGTAGTTTTCAGGTCTTCAGACAGCACAGCATTAGAAACAGACAAGATTCTGTCATGGAAATCACCGCATGGGCTCAGGAACACTTCCAGAAATCATTGTCTGTCAGCACAGTGCACGGTGCCATCGACAAATTTAGGTTAAAGCTCTGTCATGCAAAGAAGAGGCCACATGTCAACATGATGATTCGGAGCTGCAGCAGCAGCCTTTTCTGGTGAGAAGCTCATTTAAAATGGAACGAGTCAAAGTGGAAAACTGATCTCTTGTCAACAAAACAAAACAAAAGCAGAAATTCCTTCTGTCACTCATGGATGCTGCGTCCTCTGGACTAAAGAGGAAAGGAACCACCATGTTCATTATCATAATAGATGAGACTGTCCAACTGAAAACATTTGGTGCATCATGAAACTGAAAATGCAACAAAGATGACCCAGGAGTTTGATATCAGACGAAAATAGTCTCAATTTCCAGACATGTACAGACTACACAGTGGTAAACATGACTTTGAGAAACTTTCAACAATCACTTTCAACATTTGATATGTTTTGTGGGTTCTTTTTAAATAGAAAGTTGGTTGGTAAGATATGCAAATCATTGCAGTCAGGCGTTGTTCACATTTTACTAAACATCCCAACTTTTTGGGAACTTGGGTTGCAAAAACCACACTTCTGGTGGTGCAAGGTTTTCAAACAATCCTGGGTGGAAGTGTCGGTCCTTTACGCCGTCCCTTAAAGCTATTTATCAGTGCTTGCTTAGGTTTAGGCACCATCGATAATTGTGGTTTGAGAAATATGTGCTAGGGCCGCAACGATGTCAACAGAAATTTCAAATTAAAACTACCCTTTTTTTTTCTTAATTTGATGTATTAATTAAAAAAAGTAGGACCACTGATTTTTGGGGGTTGAATTTCTCTGAATTGCAGTCCCTTCCATCAGGTTTGTAAAGGCTCGCTCAGGCTTAATGACACTTTCTGTTCTGACCTCCACCTTAAGTTCTCGCCGTTATCATTTATCACTTAAGTGAATTCCTTGACTTGAAATGTGCATAATCCATTTCTCTCGGCCACCTACACCCATCTAGCATCTTTGTTCTGTAGTATCAAGTAAGGCTGGCTGGCAAAGAGGTGATGTATAGAAGGAGCTGGAGCAGAATAATCAACAACTTTTCTGGCATAAGAAACAATATATATCATATTTCCACTGCTGCATGTTGGCATTTCTCCCTCTCTTTTCATTATTTATCTGTTTGTTTTTAACTCTTATTTGTTCATTCATCTCTAGCCCTGTGACGATGCCAGTGCTGCAGCAAGGTTCATGGACGCCATGTGCATTATTGTATTAGTATTGATCTCTTGTTGATGAATCTCCTTAGAAAATTGAAATATTGCAGAATGGGGACATGTGAGAGTTTGAGCTTGATGCGTGGAGATAGATGAAGTACCGGATGGAATAATTTATAAGGCCCTCCGCTCGCACCATGCAGCTCAGCCAAGTAGCGCACCGCTGACAACGCTGAAGTTAGCAGTTAAAATCCCAAAGGATCATCTGGCAAAACCAATGAATACCCTCCTTGAATGGACTAATTGAACAGAACTAACAGCTTAAAAGGCACTTTTGTAGCAGCTTATCAGGGTAAAACTCCTGCCTTCTCACAATGAAGTTCTTTTAAAAGTGGTAGGGATGTGGTCTTCCTCAGTTATTCCGTACCTATTGATATAAAATTTAGTTCTTAATTGTTGATCTGACAATGCTGACAACACCACATACAAGATGTCAGCATCTGATATACACTTGATGCCTACGGCCTATAAAGGACGGCTTCAAGGCAACAACTTTCAATCAGTCAGGAGTTGTCATATCTATAGAGTTAGGCAGAGAAACGAATAACCATTACAAAGATTAAATGGACAAGGGATCAAGGGCGGAATGTTGCGTTTGACAAAAAGCTGCAACTCAAATTAAAGCACAAGGTTTCTGCAAGAAGATGAAAGTAAGTAAAGATATGGCTTATTATGTCGCCTATTCAATTCATGACTAAACAGGATTTGGTAATAAGTAGGGATCAAACAATTTAGGAAATTCTGGATCAATACTGTGTGGGATGTTGCTAAGAATAGTAATTTGGGAAATGGCAGACGGTCGATAATGATTGATTTAGTCATTTATTGTTCCTTTAATATTGGGGAAACTATAAAATATGCATTATAACAAAACATTACTGAACTATGTTTTAAGCATTGCAGCACTGTAACGCATATCTAAATGAGCACAAATTATATTTCAAAAGTTTTCAAAGCTGCTCACATGGCAAACAAAATGTTTTTGTGCCCAACAAAATTAAATGTAAATCTGTCAGTTTCAGGGCAATGTCAATGCGACACAACCCGGACACACCAGACAAACATCGACCACTTCCGTGAGTTGACGTGATTCCTTTTCGCCAATAGGCTGATTGTTGTCAGCAAGGTGAATAATGGCCGATCCTGATGTTAGGCCAATATATCTGTGCGTCTCTTGAGAAGAATTCTGTGCTGGCTAATTCTAGACTTCTAATCAGTCTTGGTGAGGTGGCGTGGGTGTTATAAAAGAACAATCTTTACTGAAAGATCTAACCTCTTTACTTAAATGTTGCTGCTAACATCTAAACGCTTCTTTCTCTAACTGCATATAACACTGCTATAATGCATGTTTGCAATCACTTAAACATTCATAGCAATTTCTCCACTATCAACTCCAACTCATTCACCATGAAGGGTTGCTCTGTGTTAATGGCTGCTGACTGCCGAGAGAAACATGTGGTCTTACTGTTGGCCTGAGGCAGCAGCAACCATTCCTTCCCTTCCCTTCCTTCATCCATCGATCCAGTGTGACTCTGCAGAGACACATGAAAAGCTCTTTCTCTGATTTATGGGATGTCATATCCAAGGGAACCAGTGGAGCCCCTCCCTACCTGCATTTTATGAGGGAACTACCTGCCTTTTCCCCTCAAGCCTAAGGCCTTGATATTCTGCCCTACCCCAGAGATGAGGAAACAAGTTGAGCTATAATTAACATAGTATATTATAGTACTGCTCCAATGTTCAGTTCATCCAAGCAGAGCTACTAATAGAGCAAATCCAGAACCATCCATCACTGAGTTCAGGTGGTGACATGGAAAACTACTTAATATTTGTTAGGTGGAGGGGTCACAGAGAGCATTGTGTATTATGTATGATTATATACATGGCTGGGGAAAAAAGGCACTAAAAGGAAAAGAGAATGTTTCAAGCAACTTGGCACGTTAGTTGCTCTGAAAATCTTGCACAACTCACCACAGCTCCTCTGCGTTTTATTGGCCAAACCTTCAAAGGTTTCCCACTACACTGCATAAAGTGACATTCTTCTTGATGAGGACGTGAAAGTGAGTGTTTTGTCAATAATGTTAAAACTTAAGATCCTATAATAGTCCTACGTTGAAAATGTAATCTCAAAATTCTCTGCACGTTAAACTGGGCTGCTTTTAATCAGATAACACGGTAATAAAAGTAATATTTCAGTACTAGCATAAAAAAGGATGATTAAATTTATGTTGCATTTGCGAACTTGATCCAAAGCTGAGCAAATTTACACGAATGTCAGGGAATCAATGAAAAACTGACAGCATATGGTTAGCTTTAAAACTTACTAAGTACTTAAGAATATAATTAAAGACCCAAGAGGAACCGCCAAATGTTGCTGAATTTGTTTATCTATCAACAAGCACACATTCATGTCCCACTTTCCACCATGTGCACCAAGGGCAACATTGAGAAGTAATTCTGCAGGATTAATCTCCCTTAAATTGGAACAGGTTTTTGAGGATCCTGTCTTAATAGTGCCCTAAAAAGGATACAAGAACAAGGCCTCAGGAGACGCAGTGACAAGTTTGAAATATGAGAAGAATGCAGCATAACAAACAGGTAGAGATTGCTGTCATGACCGTATATTGCACACATATGAACAATGGCCCCCAAAAATCTCCGGATACCTTCTGCCCTCTCCTTGTTTCATGTCTTCAGCAGCACATTTAGAATAAAAATATTCTAAACCAACATAGAAGGAAGAGTAAAGAAAAAGAAGTGCAAGGAGAAATCCAATGACATATTTGCAGTGCTGATAACGTCTGTCAAACCAGCACACTCCTCACTGTCAGTGATTGTTGATCCCAGGTAAAACGCTCTGTGAAATGCGAAAGTTCCCTGTTAATGAACAGTAACTGTCCAAAAAAAAAAAAAAGGGTTTTACACCTGTGTGACTTTTCCACCTGTGGGCAAGCATGTGAGCGGCTGGCCGTGTGTGTGGACACTACTGCATGAGATTTATATATCCACAGCATCTCACGTTCCAGAAAAACAAGGAAAAATAGATGTGAGACCTGACATATATTGTTCTATACTGCATGTGCCCCAGGAGCTGCGAGTGGCAGTGATGAGGTGTTGAGGGCTGAGGCTGCAGTGTTGGAGTGGACAGGAGGAAGTAAGCGTGTTGAACTAGGAGGGGGCTAAAAAAAAAAAAAAAAAAAGAAAAAACTAAAAGAAGCCTGTCCAGTCAAGTGATGGAGGTGCAAAAAAGAAGGGAAGGAAGTGGAGATTAGTTTACAGAACTGAAATACAAGTCACGTGTAGACATTTGGAGAAAATGAATAAGGTCACAAACATAGACATTCACCTGCTGATAGTATCAAAGCACAGGTTGAGGTACGCTTTTGAATGAATTTTTTGTTTTTTCTCAGAAAATGTGCAAATTTGCTCTGAAGTTTAAAAAAAAAACTTTTGCTAGTAGATTCTGCATCCAAGATTCTTCCAGCCTTTTGGCTCTGAACAACTGCATTTGTGTAGTTTATATAAGAGATATAATGATGAAAAGACAAATGTGTAAATGGGTCTTCCCATACTCTCGGCAAGGAGCAAGAGAAGGGTGACGGAAGTCTCTGCTCCTCATATCACACCTGCTGAACAGATGGAAACATTTCTTTTTTTTATTGCCGTCACACCCAATTGTGTGCTGACCAAAATGTCTGAACTGTGATCTAAGTTGAAAGAAGAGAATAGAAAAAGTGTGAAAAGTCATCCGATTCTCCTCTCAAAAATCACCTGGAAACTGTTCCAGTCCTTTTCTGTCTTTGCCACATTTTGAAGGGGCTGCACTATAAAACCAACATAATATAGTTGATTTTCTTTCAGCCCTCGCATATGATATTTGTCATATAGCTTATTTCCTTTTATCATAGACCATCATATATAAGAAGAAACGATTAAATAAGCTGCTTAATTTTACAAAGGTAGTTCTAACTGACACTACCCTAAAACCCTCCCTGAAGAGAGTCCAATCAAAGCAAGACAAGCCAGTCAAGCTTTGGATTTTTCACATGTAAAATAGAGGGACTTTAATGTTATTCAATCATTTAACTGTTTAAAGACTGAAAATATTAGCTAAACAGCTAAGTGCCTGCAGCAGAAACCTGCACTGCTTCCATTAGAGATTCATTCTTCAGTGTGTAGTGGGGCCACAGACTGAATTTAAAAATCAGATTCAGGATTAGCATATCCACCGTGTTGTATTTTTCTGCCTCGTGGGAGTTCACTTCTTCAGAATGAAAGCCACTACTGTTCAGTACTGTGTAAAAGTCCTGAGACAGGATCCCATTTCTTTAGATATTGCCAGGAAAACTGAAAATAAGTGCAAGCATTTATCGAAATGGGTACACTAAACAGGAAAAACAGAATTTAAGTATGAAACAGAATTTGTACATTTCTAAAAAGCTTAAAAATCTATATTTGGTTTGACCGCTTTTATTCTTCTGTATAGCCTGAACCCTCTTAAACATGCTTTCTTTTAATTTCTTTCAGTAGTCTTCAGGAATAGTTCCCCAGCCTTGAGGTACTGTTCATCTGCTACAGGCCTGCCATGTCTTCTTTTGTCTTCCGGTTTCCTCAGTTTTATTTTTTTAAGGACACACTTGGCATATCTCGACAGAGAATATTGAGTTATGCCAAGTTTCACTCATAAATTCTTTGGGAATCACCTTGTTGGTGGAAAATTACTATTCTATGTCAGTCAAACTGTGTTATTTTTGGCATTTTTGCACATGTAACTAAAGAAATGTCCTTGCCACAGGCTGCAAACAGGTAAAGCGCCTTAAGACAAAATTTAAAATACATTTTTTGCAACAGCAGATTGTCTGTGTAGACTAAACACAGGTTCACATCATGAATGAGTTGCCATTTTTATGCTTGAATAATTCATCAACCAGTGTTAAAAAAAACATTCCTCTGAAAATGGTGAGGTACAAGGACTGGACTTGAAAAAGCAGCCAATATCCAAAGGAAAACTTTAAAAGACCCCAAGTAAGCCTGTAGGACTAAGTATATATGACCCATTTAAATGATCTTTACTTTGAACTATGTCAGAAGAAAAAAATGTAAACATTTCTCAATTTAAAAAAAAAAGAGTAAATTCTTTCCCTTCCATGATTTGTTTGTAAAAAACATGTCAAATCTCCTAAGGATAGCTGTAAGTTCTGGTCGTAAAAACAGAAGTCTGTTTTCTCTACAATGACCCCAAAACTTTCAAATCTATACCAGTCATGAATCTGTACCTTTGTGATTATATAAATTGTCAAAGTATGGAAACCTTGAAAAGCAAAGACACATTACCTTAAAGAGTGGGACTTACTGAATAGTATTTAAGGCTGTGACTAATACTAACAGAAACCCACCAGCTTCCTTCCACCTTCACCAGCCTCTAATTTTACTCTGTAAACTTACCATCTTCTGTGGGCACATAGATATTGAGGTACAGGCAATCCTCGCTCTGGTTCTGAACATATCCTGCCGCCACGTCCAGGTTGTCTGTGTACCATACGGGGAGCATTATCTCAGGCAGCACCCCGTGGACATTCTGAGGGCACACGGGGGCGAACTGGGTGGCGTTGCGGATCTCCTGCCAAGATCCTGGAGCTTCGGGCGGCTGAAAGCGACGGTCTCCTATGGGTGCTGTGGCATAGGGCACTCCAAGGTACTGCTCCACAGGGCCTAGAATTTCATTGTTCAAGTCCTTCTTGATGCCTCTGAGCTTGCCGTAGTTAGTAGTGACTATGGGGTGCTTCGAGGGATCCATCCTCTGGCAAGAAGCCAGACTTAAGAGCAAGATGAGGCCTAGCAAACTCAATAAGCACCAGTCTGTCATGAGACTAAAGGGGCGTGTCCTGGACAACAAACCCTGCCGACTTTGCTTAATTAAAATTAGTGGAAAGGCGTACATGGCTGGAATCATACTGTTCAGCCACCTGCTCCTAGTCTGTTCTTTCTGAGACTATGTGGATTATAACCAACAGTGAGGACAGTTAAGCATAACAAGATGAACAAAAGCAGATGGACCCTTAGTGGTCTGATCAACCCCAGGAGCACTGAGAATGTAAGACTGTTGGCAACCCAACTGCTGGGGAGAGAAGGGTTGTTGGGATACTGGAAAAAACGTTGGGCCTTGGATTGGGTGCCACGTCAGTGTTGATTCCTAGTAATGGTGATCCAAAATACTTCCCCTGCCATGGTTCTGTTGCGTTCCATACCTATTCTTCTTACTTTATCCTGATAATTGGACTGATGATGAATCCTGCAGAATGAGACAGAGAAGCAGGCAGGGAGAGACAGGTGGTGGGAAAGGAGAATGAGGGGAAAAAAAGAAAGATAAGAGAGGTTACACCATCGCTTAACCAAAAATACACTTTATTAACTGTTATAACTGTTTAACTGTTGCCAAGAAAAAACATTTCACTGAAAAAAGCGGTTAAATGAGAAGACCTTCTACATGTAAAAACAGTGTTGGGCGCATCAAGCAAACGGGTCATTTTGGAAAACATTTCATGTTTTGATCAACGTGTTTCACTGCATTACATCACAAGCGGAAAAATAGCTCAGAAAAAAAAAACAGTCCAGTACTCAAGATAAGAAAAAGGGGCTCAGACATAATGTGAGGATATTCTGCTTCTTTGGAACCTAGTCTGTACTGTGAAAATTACTCCATGCTGAGAACACATAACAACAGCATTATGCCTGGAAACCGTAATATTGGACACGTTCAGCCTCTCCTGGGCTGAACTGTATGAGGACACGCACCAAATCCTTCCTGGTGATCTGTGTTTAACATGCCAGCTTACTCCTATGTGGTACGCACAAATCTCTCTAGAGAGCCAATGTATTCCAATGGATGTAGTCAAGCTACTTCACGTCTTGATCTGACCACACTGCTACTGATTCTTTGATATGCATGGATATTAATTTCCCGAAGGCTTAGGTGTTGCTTTTGAAGTACATCTGAAGGAGTGAACGAAGGCTAAAGATTAGGGTGAGCCTTTCACTGCCCAATAAGGTCAAGGGTCAATAATGTGTAAGCAGCTTATACCAGACTGGAACATTTTCGGGCTATATGCAGAACATTAGGACACACACTAAGCCTTTACTGACCCACACATGAATGAGAGCCCACACGCAGCACAGTCATTCATGTAATCTAATGCGGAAATGTGTAAATCCTCATGTAACAGACCCAGAGTCAATAAATGCATGAGGCATTGACGAGATTATGCCATCGTAACATTGTTGGGTTGTGTTATGTAATGGTACGAGGCGCACACACACACACACACATATCAGAGCAGGCGGTACAAGAAAAAAAAATTATGTTCACACACATCATTTCAGCCACATATCATTCTTTAAATTCACCATCACACTTTTATCTCTCTTACATTCTCTCTTGCTTCAGCGCCATGCCATAATTGTCTCATTTAAAGCCATTATTAACTGAGTTATTGCATCGCCTGCACCCACTGAAGCACCTCTGTGTTTTTTGTTGTCTTCTCTGCCAATAAAGCCATCTGAATTTGAAAGTATGGGAGTTAGGTGTCCTGAGGCAGACAGCAGATAATTAGAGTCTATAGGCTGATGAGCAGAAAATGTGAATGAGGCTCGGGTGCCTAATAATAAATGTACAACAAGCTCTTTGATAGAAGATAAACAGATGTGGATTCTTTCAGACTGTGGTAATCGTGAGCCTATATGTAGCACGTGTTACTGCTCATTGTCATTCTGACTAAAAATAATGCTGCCTGCCTTTGTTCTTCTCAACGTGGACTTTGTTGTACTGCCCACGAGCCAGTGTGTATGTCTGTATGTATATATGCTGTCAGAGAAGCGGGCCGCACAATGCACGCTCTAATTAAACCGTGGATAGCTTTGCAGGGCGCACTGAGCCGAGCGTTTCACCCACAAACACATACACACATTCATACATAAAAGAGACTGTGAGATCGAAATGCAGAGATGAGGGCAGAGTGAAGAAAAAAGGAGTGGGGATGGTAAGAGACAAACGGAAGATGAAAGGTGAGAATATATATGGAGAGGAAACGGCTCCTGTTAATATAAAAAGCTTATTTCACTCAGATCTGCAGAGACCCTTCAGTATCCTTGAGTTAAAGCAACATGAAGCCTGCAGAGTCTCAGGGAAGTGGACACTTATACTCCCACTTCCACAGCCCCATGGAGGGGGTCAACTAGTTTTCATTTACTCGAAACATACACTTTCAGTACGAGTAGGACAAGAGGGCAGCAGAGGCCCATATAAGTTAGTATATCTGGTAAAGCGCCAAGACCCTGGCAGACATGGGTCTTCCTGGAAGGACCTTCAGAATTTCAGGATGCATCTGAGTGTTTAATTACTAATTGGCTCAATTAGAGGGCCTAATTGGTCAAGCCTTGCTGAGAGCAGTGGGGAAGCTTAAGTGATTGATGAAGCAGAGGGAACAAAGAGAAGGGTGCTACTGAGAGGGGAGAGATGAGTAAGGCAACAGAGCCACATAACAGGTACAAAGAACAGGTTTCCCCAAAATTATTTATTGCGGTTGTACTCTGCTCCATCCCAAACATAGCCTTATAAAATGATGCATACTCATCCATGATTCATATCATCAGCAGAATGCAAAGAAACTGTGCAGATCACTTAGTGGAAGACCTCAAAAATGAACCCCACGGTCATCTCTCTACTTCTGTTGTTTGGCATTTATAATCTCAAAAGGGAGCATCTGAAGGATGCTGCAATCCAATCCACCACCTTCTTTACTGTAGGTTGTGCTGTGACAGATGAGGATAAACAAAATACGGAAGAAAAAAAAGAGGTCCGGGTTTCTTTTCCAGGGAAAACATCCTTTTCAAGCGGAGAGTATAGCTGTGTTCCATTTCCTATTGTCCATAAACAGTACTGCCAACCATCCCTTACCTCCCCAGTGAATGTCAACTAAAGGAACTTTCCTGAACCGGAACTAAATTACTCTACTTGCAACATCACCAACATACACAGCACTGTCTCCATGCATCGGTATTCCAATCTCAGATGTCGGTTGCTGCTGCTTTAGTCATTTTAACACGTAAAAGTAAGGTTAACATTTAAACAAGACAGCCAAACCAATGTTAGCTTTGCCAAGTGTCAGCAATTGCCTATAAATACGCTTTAATAGAGTTTTGAAAATTGTTGCTTTGAACTACCTTAACCTCTTCGATCACATCATTAATGAGAACACTGGCAAAACTTTTGTTAAATGTTTTTAGCTCGGAACTCAAGCAGCCCCCAATGACAGTTGGGTAATTTTGCTATTCAGTTTAATGTGATGGATATGGTTTCCTTTGAACTGAGTGCTTCTGCTCCTTACAGTTCGGGCTCTTACTCATCATGGCTGAACACCCTGTGCATTCCACTCCACTGGGATCTACAGGGCAGTTGGAGCACATCCCATGTTTGATAAATCTTACGTAACAGGAGACAAACCACTACTAACTCACAAACCACAGTCGGTAAGACTGTTCAAACCTGGAATCCCCGGTTGCTGGCCACATGAGATAAAATACACACATATGAATTTGATCACAGAGCTAGATTTACAGAGGGTGACGCTCATGCTCACGTACACTTTTTTTCCTGATCTTTGCTAAGGCGTGCACACGTGATTACACAATGAGGCAGCGCAAGGTCGTGCAGATTCTTTGAAGTGCAAAATCTAAAGCTCTCATGCACACACACTTGCTCTTTTCACGCACACGTCTCTTATGTACACATCCATTGTGAAAACTGCTTTTTCTTTATTCTTTTTTTTTCAGAAATGCCTTGCTTAAATTCATACCAAGTGTAAATTTCAAACTGAGAAATCCTTTCCCCTTTACAAGCTACCGACAGGGTAATTTTGCTTGGAGTTGTTTAATCATTAATAAGAGTTCTGAATTAAAACTTCAGTACATGTCATATGACTCATTTATTAGTAAATTTATTTTCCCTTCAGTTGAAGAAAGTGTCCCAATTCAGACTTCACAGTATTTTTCTAATTTGAAGAATTAATTAAGTCTCTCTCTAATCTTTCACGAGACAGATTTTCTAGGTTTGACCAGAATATAAGTCCTTAAACAACACAACCACTGCTCATTGCAGCTGATGTCCGCAGCAATAAGTCAATGCTGTGAAGAAGATGGTGAATGAAGAGCATATAACCAAGAAAGTATATTCAAATGCTCCCACTAAAGTGAAAAGGAACTCAGAGTGACTGATCTGTAAGGAGCCGCTGCTGAGAAAAACATCATATATCGCCTTTTTGGAATCTGAATTAAAGGACAGGAGACAGAAGACAGTTTTGTGTCTCAGCTTGCAAGCTTGTACGACAGCACACATTTAGAGAGCCATAAATAGATTAGAAGTAGGGAAACAATTAAACTACCATTTCTATTCAAAAGATTGCAAGCCGCAACAAACTTGTGCTGAGAATCTCACTTAATCACACTGCACAGTATGCTAGCCAAAATGTTTTTTTCCAAAAGAGTTATGAAAGCCATTGCTCAAAACATTCCTCCATTGTAGACCAGGAACTCTATGCAGTTAGATTAGATTTGTATTAGATTAGATTTGTTTGACACAGCTTGAAAAAGGGAAACTCTCCATGGGATGGAGAGTGGAGTATCAAGAAACCTGTTGGTGACCAGAGGATGGGAAAAAACACAGGAACACTGTAGTTTAAGGAGAATATCCACTGGGAGGCATTAAAGCCTCTGTGGATTCCATCTCTAATAGCTGTTTAGAGGTGCGATGATGCAATTTTGAATGAATCATCACGATACATTAAGATCCAGAGTAAGGAAACCATATATGACCTGAAAATGTAGCTTGCAGCCGACTAATCTATTAAAAACTGTTAAATTTGCTGCTCGCACAAACTCAACTGCATTCAGTTTTGAAAATCTCCATCTTCACATGTCGCTCTCGTCAACATGTGTGAGCAAATTTCTCCCTCATTAATAACAATAACTCTCACCAGAGATAATAACCACAAATCAGTGCTCATCCTTATTCTGTTCATGTCAACTTCAAGACTGATACCGGTCTTTGATGTTTCTGCCATGAGAAGTGATGGGGAGCTGTGTCACTGCTCACTGTAAGGCATGAATTTCAAAAAGAGCTCGTGATTTCATGATTTCAAAACCAAAACCACTCTTATCATTTGATGCAGTGAGAATTAAAATAAAAACAAATAAAGAAAAAGGTAGATTATACATTCCACCCTAAATGAGTCCCTTCACTTTGTCCTGTCATTAGTAGGATTATCACACCTATCTTTATTTATAATTAGAAGAAATTAATAAGGAAAAAGCTGAGGAAAACTATAAAATAACTAACTGAGCTAACTTACTGGTTTCACAGTAAGTGTTGACATGTATTAGGAGGCATGAAAACAACTGTTCCTGAAGAGGAGCTCTCTCTTCAGATTCCTTTTTGTGGGTGTCCACCGCAGTTGATGTTGTTTTTTTGGTACAATTTCATGTACTGTGCTGGAGGATTCCTCCAGTTAACCCGTTTTTATTCCCCCTTTTGGAATCATGTTTTTCTTTTTGTTAGGGACATAAGAGTGCTCAACAAATGTAATTAAAATGATGTCTCACTCATGTCTCTTCAGGCTGATTTCATTTAGATGATCCCACGTCAGATGGAAACGCTTTATCTAATCATATCCCACTAAGCTGCCGTATGCTCTAAATTGAGCTATTCTTTCTTATTTAATTCTTTACAAAGTTGGGGATCATTTCAGTCAAATTCATAAACTTTAAAGATATTTTTATGGCCATACCACTGTTAATGAAGTCAGGGTTAGCTCTCTTTTCAAGCAGACATCAATTTTGTTCGATCAAAAGTTTTAGATGCTATCTCAGAAACGCCAATGAAATAAATTACATGAAAAGAGAGTCGACAGAGATAAACCCGAAAATTATTAGGCCTCTTCCAAAATGTGGAGGATCTAAATGGATTCAAACTAAGAAGTGGCAATAGGACATGTTAGAATGAAACTGAAAAAAGGAGCAATACCAGTATATTTACAATTGAAACTTCAAAATTGATATTTGATCTCTCCCACAAAAAAAAAAAAAGCTTCAAGTCATCAAATGTGAAATGCAATCTAAACAGAAGTAGCAATACAAGAACTCGATTTGAACCCAAACTGATCCTTGATTGTTTTAGTGTTTTTCTGGTTTAGTTTTGTATTCTGGTTTCCTAGTATCTAGTTTGTTTAGTTTGCTATTAGTTTAACTTGTCATTTCCTGTTTCCCTCAGTTCCCTGTGAGTCTCTACCCCCATCTCCCGTGTTAAGTCTCCCCAGGTGTTTCATGTCACTAATCATTTTCTCCACATTATTTAGTCTCCTGTTGTCCTCTCAGTCTTTGTCAGATCCTCACCGTCACCCCCGTCGTCTGCTCCTTGTTAGTTCTCGAGTTTTTCATGTTTCCATGTTTTCCTCCTGAGTTTTGTAGAGTTTAGTTTTGTTATCGCCTAGTACATTTTTAGTTTCTAGTTTTTTTCCAGCATTGCTGTGATCTTGATTTCCTACAATAAACCCTTTAAGTTACTCCAGGCTCCTGTCCGTGTCTGCATCTGGATCCTGCTCCTTCGCCCCACCGAAACCGTGACAGAAACTAAAACAGACTTTCAGACTGTCCTTGAAAACCTCCCCAAACCTGACAAGCTGGGGGAGTTTATATCCCCCACAGATCTGCACCTGTTGGGCTGAGCAGAATTTGGAAGTGACATCATTAAGATCCCAAGCTAGTTTTTAGCTTTAAAGAGAAAAAAAAAACTACGTCCAAGCCAGTTTCTGATTCAGACCTTTTGATGGATATTCTTCCTCAAACACACCGACATTTCTTCGGCTGAAAAGTTTCCCCCACTTTTGTGAAATCAGCCATATGATCGGTCTCACCATCACCACTCTGCCAAGCAGCTTATCAAGCACCATCCAAATCCCAGTAATACCAATTCCAGCCAGTGCCACTCCAATACAGCTGCAGAATTACCCACAACAATCTTCCCTGTAATTGCCTACCACCTCTTCCTCCGTGCTGTACCGCCAGCCTGCCGGACTGTACACTCACTAGGTTCAACTTAATGACAGATAATAAAAAGACTTTGCCCGGCTGAGGAGCTGGCTAATGGCTGCGATTCAGGGCGTGAAAGCACTGGACGGATGAGGTCAGTCTGAGTTACTACCTTAAAATTGTGTTCTGTTCAGCGAGAAGAACAGAGAAACCGAGCGATGAAGGAAAATCAAAGTAAAAATTTCAACAACTCACACATCCTCTCGTGCACACAAGTACGTTTATTATCATCTCAAGGCCAACATTTTTCTCATTTGTTTTCACATTTGCAAATAAGACATCAACTGTGACAGGAAAAAATGATATTCAAATGTAAATATGCTTCTGTGACATTGTGTGCGGATAAATCATACAACTGATGCGTACAGTGTACACATCTGCTCGGCCTTTTGTGAAAGCGTGAGGTTGTGTTGCATTCTGCTGAGCATTTGCAGAGCTGTGTTATCTTTGTGACAGAAGTCTGATGTGTTGATCACAAGGTAATTGTTGGAGCCACAGTAGAGTGGATGCTAAGTCGCTGAACATCAAAAAAAAAGAAAAGGAAGCAGTTTCCTCTCAGCAGATGCCACATTGATGCGAGTTTATTGGTCAAAAGCAAGTGTTTGTATGTTTGCCATCCAGCTGACAGCTTCAGTGTGGGCTGTGGATAGAAGGGAACCAGCAGGCAGGTCAGCATTCACTCAGGCTGCTGTCAATCTCTTATCTTTTATTATTTTTTATCCTAGTACTCTCTGTCCATGTGGAAAAGAATCTATTAAAGTCAGAGCGGAGGGAGCTCAATGGATAAAAAGATGAGAAGAGGAGGTATGTTAAAAGATTACTTTCTGGTATTTTAGACTCCTGGGACATTACAACATGTGTGCCTCTTCCAATTCCCTTTGCTGCAAAGGCTGTGTATCATAGTTTTCTGCATTTTATGTCCAATTCTTTGCCCGGTGCACATCAGTGTGTATATTATGATCTTGGTTTCATGAATTTCATTAAGCTACAGAAGAAATAGCATTGGCATCTTTTTATGTACAAAGCCACAAAGGATCAACTTGCTCCTAATCTATATAATCTCATATCAGTTACAAACAGCTGTTAGGGTTTTCATTCTGCCTGATGGCTGCTCTGCAGGATACTCTGGGTTTGCTCAGAACTTGGTAGAAGTTCTTTCTTTCCTGCCCTGGACATGAAATAACCCTCAGAACAAACTACAGTATAATGACTTTTTCTCTGTGGGAGAGTTCGAAACTGCAATTACGTCACTGGAATATGTTTCCATCATCCCTTGTTTGTCTTTACTATCATTGCGTGTGTTTCCTGTTTCTGTGACGCTGAGGTTTGTCATTTTGTGACCTCAGTTTTGTGCTTTCTCAGCTAGGTCTAACTCGATATAAAAGCATTTTAATCTCAAGGGGCATCTTGTTCAAGGAAAGGTTGAACAAAAAAAGATGGCAGAATGTTAAGAGCAGCCCATTGTTTTTCAACTAATAATAAATCAAATACATAACACATTATAAGATGCTCCAATTTCCCTCTTCAAATATAATCATCTTACATTTAGAGAGAACATGTTTGAATATTTTGTAAAAGTGCAATTTAATCATCTATAATTATCTGTAATATAATTATCTGTAAAAGCAAAGTATCGGATGCATAATTTTACAAAGATTGGCATCTCGGTTTTCATATCTTTTGTATAGAATAGAGGGCATTTGTGTCATTGTGTATTTTCTAATTGTGCAGTTTATTGTAAACTGACAAAATACAGATTTCACTACTAAAAAACATTCATAGTTACTGAACTGTAATTCTGTAACGGCCAAAAGGATTTTTAAAAAAAAGTTGCTAATGATATAAAAGGATGTCATGTTACTTCTAAGAGATTTATCATTAACAAAAAAAAAGAAATACCCAAAAGCTTGGGTTCTAAATCATAAATCAGCAATCTGTTCCTCGTCAGTGAAGCTTTGTGGGAAAAGGTGTGTAGCAAACTGGGTGAAGCTGACTATTTGGTATCTAGATCTCTCTATTATGTAAAGTTATATGTAAAAATGCTTTTTTGGATTTTTTGTTTTTGTTTTTACTGAACTATTACAATCTTTCAGCGATTGACAAAAATCAAGCTTAATTTGAGATTTATTTCATTGAAAAATTTTGTTTATCAAGCTTTTTAGCAATAAATGCTAAAAAATATCTATTTCTTTATACCAGTGTCTCACCAAAGATCCCTTCCCTGCTTTTACACCCAAACACCTTTTGTTGAACCTGAAAACAAAAACACTGCATCTCGCGTAAAATTAAAGTCACAAAGTATTCCAACTACAGAACACTCCCATAACGTTGACTAATAATTCAGCCTCACAGCGTAATAGTGGTATAAAAACTGTCAGAGACAGCGAAACAGTTGATAGTAATTATTTTTTACATGTGAAATTTCATAATCATGACAGTCCTATTTATTTAGCTAGCCATAAATGCCAGGATAGTTTTTGCCTCACAAACCTGTCACCCGTCTCATTCTGTTGAGACTATGCTGGTTTGACAGCAGAAGACAATAGGCTGATAAAAAGCCAGCTTCAGCGCAGACAAAATGGGAGGATGCTAAGACAGAAGGAAGAGGCTTACACAGAGGAGGAGGAGAGTGTAGAAGCTGTCAGTTCACTTGTTGACAGCACAGAGATGCGCTATACCAACACATGCATCGCTGGTGGGTGACGAAGGTGCAGTATGAGGTAAAGCGTGTATCTATGTGAAAGAGGGGATGTTGAGGTTGTGGACCACTGAAGCGCAAAATTGGAAACAATGTGTCTGTAAGAGTTAAAAGCAAATATTTACAGGGCTTTAATTTGCATCTGGAGCACTGAGTTTCCGGTGTGGGTCAGCGCGTCTGCGGTGCAGCTGAGGAATACAGAGGGGCATGGGTGGTAATTAGACACACAGCGGTAGATTAATCACAGGCTGACAGCACAGCCTTGTAGCCACACCACACAAACACACTCACAAGCTATACACAGCCCCATCACTTAGTCTGGCTCGTCTGGCAAAACACTTTGGACGTGTTCCTCTCACCCAGAGAGGATGAGTATATCCAGCTTTGACGAGAGAGCCTCATTCTCTCTTAATTTTCCTGGTGTTTTTCTAACATGTGAACTGGCACAGACTCACTGGCCTGCCGTTTTGCTCTGATTACTTCCTGCTCCCTCTCCCTCTGTCTCCTTAATAAATCACCAGCCATAAATCTCCCTCTTCCCAGTGCTTAAGGACAAGCTCCTAAGCCACCCCACCCCCTGCATATCCTCCAGTGGGAGCATCCAGGAGAGGCAGAGGAGAGCGTGGTCCATCCCTGAGGGGAAGAGCTCCTCTGTGGGCTGGAGGACACCGCCACAGCTCAGCCAAACGTGAAAGGATGGGATGCATATAGCAGTTGGCTGAGAATACCGCTATTAAACATGTTCCATATATCATAAATATTTTACAATCTCCTAAGTGGTTTTGACCTTGGATCAGAGTAACGTAGGTTATCCTACAGTATGGGGAAATATGAGCAGAGTTTAAAAATGTTTAAGAGTGTTTTAGAGTGCCAGTTAAATTGGAATAAAATAGATTTATTTACAGGGGGCTTGTGTATTTGATCGGAAACTTTTTTAGTTTTAGATGACAGGAAAGGACGCTGCATTTCAAGTAGGACACGATCAAAGATTGTATTCTCCAGCACACTTTTCATTAAATGTCTGACGTGAGCACGTTTTCAGAAATACATTTACGATGAAGTTGTTTTGATCACTGAGTTATTTTTAGATGCACTGTAATGCAGTGAAGGTTCTAATGATTACAAGCTTCCGTCTCTCAATTAACAGCACCATTTTCACAACTCTTCTGTGAGTGCAGCCATTAATTCTCTAATGAGGTAGAACAACAAACCTTTTTTTTTTTTCTATTCCTGAAAGGCCTTTTTTCTAAAATGGAACAAATAGTCACGATCGTCACAAACCAACTTCATCACAAAAAAAAAAAAAACCTTGGAGAGAGTTAAAGAAAGAAGCAACTTGGGTTCAGGAGCACCGTGGAAAAATCTGTTTTTACTCAACGGAGTCGGTCGCGAAAGCATGTGACCCGAAACTGTGTGAAACAAATACATAATTCTCAGGATACAAATTTCAGACTGACAGAAAGACGCACGTGTTCTGTGGTCAGACGAGTCCACGTTTGAGGTTTTACACACCAAAGTTGAGAAAGACCATTCAGGCTACCACTGATGTGACTTGTATATTAGAGTTTTGGGGAGACATTCCTCCCGTATGCTACAATCAAGGTGACGTCCTTTCCCATTAAGTCAAAAGTTATTTCAGCAGGACGATGTCAAACATTTATTCTGTCCGATTTTCCAACAGCGCGTCTTTTTGACAGTGTGCCAACGATGCGCCGCTCATCATGATGTGTGTGCTTGACTGACCTGCCTGCAGTCTCCTATCGAAAATACACATGGAGCATAACGAAGAGAAAGACTCAGACAACAATAACCAAGACAAGCACAAACTGTCGAGCAGCAGAAATGGATTTGTATTCAGGAAGAATCAACTCAGGTTCTGCTGTGAAACTCATCATTGTACACAGTACAATGTACAATGCATGTACAATGGTGCATTGTTTTCTATGTCTACTTATCTTGAGTTTGTACAGATGCAACCGGGATTATCAACCAAACAAAGAGTGATGAAGCCTAAGAGAGCTATTGTCTCTAATGGATCATCTTTGACACATGAATCCAGGAGATATTCAGGAGAATATGAGGAAACTCAGGCCTGGCCTTCTTTTTTGCAGCTGCTGTACATTTATAAGGGGAAGATGTGCTGAGGAATATAGGGGCCTGTGCTTATCTGGGACTCATAAAGCAGAAACCTTTCATATCCCAATCTACCACTTCAAAAACAACTCCGGAAAAGTTCAGGACTGCACTGCATGTGTAAATATATCTAATCAGCAGCACAGCTCCAACAACAAGCTGGCTAGCTGCATCATACTCATCCAAGCCACTATTCAGTCATTTGAGCAAATCAGTTTAGCCGTGCCACTCTGTGACCAGGTCAAAACTCTGGGCCAAAGGTGCACTAACTGCCAGTAGTACAACCCAGATCCAGACCAAGACCTACAGCAAAGATAATCGGAGGGTCACTTTTTAAACTGGGTGAGTAGGACACACCAGTGCACCAATGAGGAGGATTTAGCCGAAGGCAACACGAGGCACAGATACAGAAACCTGTACTCTGTGTCTGTAAGACGGGGTGAGTGGGGTCGAACTGAGTAAATGAATATCGCTGAAGGGACACTGACAGTAGTAGAATGAAGGGCGCGAAAAGACAAAAGAGGCCGGAGTGAATAAAAGCAGCGGCTTACAGCTGCTTTTATTGACAAGCAGTGGAGCATTTGGTTTCGTCAGACAGAGGAACTGCAACCTGGGACAGGTACACACTTTCCATTAATACTGACTTAAAGGATTAGGGAAGAAAAATGAGCGGCATAAACTGAAATAAATAAGCAATTTTCCAATTGAGGTGCAATGGCTGCTCTAGTGAAAAACTTAAAAGAGGTAAAAAAAAAAATAGTAATTAGAAAGTTTAATCTGAATTTGTAGTGTAATTACGCAAATATTATTTTTAGGAATCAATGCTCAACCAAAACCAAAGATGCATTTTGGTGGTTTAGACACATTCCAGTAGACGAATGCAAGAAAAACCCACAAACTGTTCATTGTTGGCATAAATCCGACATCAATGAAATGTATTATCATGTCAAAGAATAATTATATGAGGCTTAAGATAACTGCTTCTAGTCTGCTAGAAGCTATTTTTATGTCTGGTGAAATGTTGCAATATTTTAGAGTTAAGAGCATTTTATTTGCCAAGGAGTATGCTGCTAGTAATATTAAAGGTTGGCTAAGAGCTTTTAATTATTGTTACGAATTCATCTGGAAAAACTCGGGAGTTAAATGGAATGAAAAGATAATGTATTTATCCCAAAGGCAAATTATGGCATTTGAAATCTAAATGAGAAGTGTGCTCAAATCTACAGAGAGTCTAATTTTAGGTGGAGCTCTTCTCATTTCTAAAAACACGACGTTTATGTCACGTCTCTGACTGAACTGAGGGAAGCGTGGATAAAATGGTGAACAAATTCTTTCCATTTTCAGGAATGATGCAGCTATAAATGCAAGGGCTCGTGAATGGAATGTTTTCATTGAAACAGGCACAATATTGAAGAAAGAGAAAAGTGGATATGAGACGTACATAAAGAGTGATAATGAGAGGGAAGATAATTGTAGCAGCTTTGATGCTGATTAAGTGGATACAACAGGAGGAAACTGTGTGTTCCTTTGTTAAAACTTATAAGTGGCCAATGGCTGGAGATACAGTGTTTATTAAATTGTTGTACTGTAGATCATTTTTAGCACGGATTCTAAATGAGACACTGAGGGAGGTATAAAAGTTGGATGCCAGAGGTTGCATGAGGACATTACACTGAAAAATGACCTCACTCACTTGACTGGTAATGACCAGCGTTGAGGCTTGAATGAGAGTGCTACACACAAAGACCGATGCCACCGAGGGTGTGAGACAGACAGGAAGAGGGAGGGTTTGGAGAGCTGCCATACTGATCTAGTTGTCCCTGACAGATGGCCAGTGAGACACTCGAGCAGCTGATGTGTATGATTGTGCTTCAAAAACAAGAGGGCACATTTACAACCACCACTTAACTCCGGACCGCTCTCTCTCTGCGCCGTCTACCTTCGCCTTCACTGGCTTCATGTCGTTGCAGAGTGGAAGTTTGCGAGGCATCCTTCAAAAGTCAAGAACGGAGCGGAGGATGAAATATCAAAAGAAAGGGCACAGTGAGAATAATCCTCTGATTATAATCAGTAATAATTATAATAAGCCGCAGCATCTAAACACATCTACCTCTCTTCCCTAGATCCCCCTTTGGCTATAAACAAGAACAATGAATATGCATCAAGTTCTTTAATCTATAACTGAACACATCTAGAAGAGCTGTGTTTGTTTTACAAGTGGAGGAGAGCTGGAAGAGGCGGAATAGCTCATAAATATGCTGCCCATGATCAGCACAATATTATCGAGTAAACCCTTTTCTTTCCACAGGATCTCATGATGATGTTGATTCCTGGGAAGCACAGTGTGCTCCTCAATGTCTGTGTACAGTGCAATTAATATTTTCAAACAACAGATTGTCAGAAATTTGCTTTTTTTTAATATAAAAATCATTGAAGCACACATCTTAAAGCTATTAAAGCTATTAAGCAATTGAAGCTGATAACATGTTGTCTTTAGACTGAATGTTAGACGTCTGTTTAAATAAAATGTTCCTGGTTTTAAACAACAGTAGGCAAACAAGAGGATTTCTAATGTCTACTTTGCAACTACCAATTATGTTGTCTGATGTTATATAGTTGGATGGGACAGTTTTTCATGCTGCTTTGGGGACTTTTTGCATAATTTAGGCTTATAGGTTTTTTTCGAGAAACAACCAAAAATGAAAAATGAAAAAAAATCAATGGGGTGGTGAGTGAGGGGCTCTGTTGCAATAAACTTAGTCACTTGAGTTTATTGTTTTCCAGCTCAGAGCAGAAATAGCTGGTGAGTCACTTGATTTTATTCTTTGCCAGCTCAGACACAACATCAAGCCTCCTTCAAAACAGGCAAAAAAAAAGCAAACGTGTATTTTTTTTTTTTCACACCAGAAGAAAGCTTTTTTTCAGTTTCCCCCATTTCCATTCACATTTTTTGTAATCAAATCTTCTAAATCAAAAACAAAAAAACGGCAACGGAAACCACATATCTGCTGCTTTTATGTGCAACTTGACCCTATCTGTCCACGTTTTACCTCTTGTGCTTGTGGCGCTCTTCTGCTTGGCGTCGTTTACGTCAAACTCAGTCCTACTTTGGACGAAACCAGTTAGATCAGAACAGAAAAAGACATGTAAAGTATGATCTAACCAAAGCTACTCAAGCTAATGGTCACAAAGACACACATCGGACATAATGGGGGAAGGTTGTAACGAAACAAGTGACTAATTGTTTGCCTAATTCTCAGTTCTTTTTCATTTATTTGTGCACACCTGCAGCGATGAATGACTGAATGAGGTCTGTTGGCAGCCTGCAAAAGTTTCACTCCTCTGCAGGCTCACTTCCTACTTCTGTCTTGCACACTTTCCTCTGCTCTTGCTCTCTTGTGACACATTCTACCTCTCTGAGCATCTCTGCTGCAGTAGAACTCCTGTAATCTGTTCCCCTCAATTCCCTCCTTCCTCTCTTCTTCATCCCTCCTCCCTTCCCGGGACTGTACTTCAATCTGCGTGAGAGTGAGTGGCATGTTTGAGGCGTCTCGGCAGTGTGGCACAGCACAGTGGGATACCAAATGCTGCCACCGATTCCCTCTCTCTTTAAGTCACTCTCTTTTCTCTCCATCTCCGCATCTAAGGAATCGGGAGCCTTTGCCCCTCGGCGCCCGAGAAAATAATGAGGTGCCAACAGAAAGAGGCGGCTCCAGCAGCTGAGGACCGACTGAAGAGTGAGACATGAGGATATGGAAGCCTGAGAATCTTGTTCCACTTGGTGTTGGAGGAGTCATATTCCATTCTTGTTCCATTCAGTCAGAGATGAGGGTGTTGCATGTACTGATACATATATCCCCAGTTTGTCTTGTTTGGACAATGCGCCAGTACTGCTGTGCGCAGAAAAACAGCAAATACATCCAGATAATTTGCGTGTCTGTATGTCTATGTGTTGGCAGCTTGTTAAGCCTCTGCATGTATCCAAAGACACGGTGTAGGAAAGAAAAAAAAAAAGAAAGTAGGTTATCCTGGTTTGTTTTTTGTCCTCTTTCATCTCCCAGCCTCTCAGTTTTGTTGGCTTTCACTCTTTCACCGTACTTCTTCAGTACAGCATCATAAAAAATGTATAAGACAGTGCAGCTTGTTTGATCCCCTCATGGAACCCGTGCCATAATTTGAATTAGTTGGAAGGGGGTTGGGGGATCCATACACTCATATCTAAAAGATGACGCAAATCTGAATGCAGCAACTGCAGGCAGCAAGGCTCAACCCCCTCTCCAAAAGCCATCCTCCTGTGTCTTATTTCTCGTTTTTTCTTGCTGTCATTTTAGCTAGCTTCTTCTGTTTTGGTTTCTCTTTAAGCCTGGCTCCCTCTTTTCACTCTCCCCTGAGTGCAATTTTCACTGAGATAAACTCCACACTCAATGTTCATCTACTTTTCTGCTAAATCTTGGCGCCTGTGTGTGTACTGTGAGCCCATTCAGTGTGTGGGCAGGAAGAAACAGCCCTTTGACCACAAGGAGAGGACAAATCCCCAGCTCATAAACCCATAATCTTTATAGCTCCCGACAAGAATAATTGCTTCTTCAGGCCAACCATAGCCACAACCACTGACTATAAAGTTTAATTCAGTTCTTCAATTTAAATTGACAACTTAATTTAAGAGCTAAATAATTTGATGTGAAATCTAAGATAAATGACCAATTCTCACCTTGGACCATATACGATTCGAACTTGTGCCAAAAAGTGCTCAGATGCAAAATCTTGGCTCAAAACCATTACTTTGTGTTTTGTGGAGAAGCCTGTCAAAGTAGAGTGATCCAGTCTCAGCAACAGCAGCACCAGCAGCCACAGCGGTACACTTCGAAACGCCAAATGACACCAGTGAAGTCGGGAGGAATCTGGGGATTATAGCAGCCCACTGCTCTGAGGCTCAGTAATTACTTACAGCAGCCAATAATAATTACAGCTGGGCACCATCAGGTAGAATGCAAAAAAAAAAAAAAAAATAGTGGTTGGTCTGGCATCTGACTACAGACTCTGAGCCCTGTGGCTGCTGCCTGACCACACTTGCACCTGCTTACAAGCTGCAACAGCTAACAGCTTTGTGTGTATGGGTGCTGGCATGGGAACTGGGTGACATGGACTGTTAGGAGAAGGAAGGAAGAGGGGCTTGGTACATGCTGACAGAGTGGCTAATTCACAACAATTCTGCCGTATCAGGCACGAGCCACCGGTGTTTACTGGACTGGAGACATGTCTGCTGTTATCTGCTTTATTTGACTGTAGATGGATAGCTTTAGAATAGAAAACAGGATCTTCGTCTTACACACATGTCGGGCAAACAGGTGTACAAATAAATTACATGTACACAGGGGCAAGAGTATAAAAAACAAGTGCACAATGAAAAGTCTGATACAGTGTTGGCTAAATTTGCTCCTAAAAGAGATGCCAACCCAAGATGTGTGACAACACACAGACAACTAAATGTGCACAAACAATGCATTAGTTATCCATGAGCAACAGATGTCATTTCCAAATATTGATTAAATAGCTTCTATACAGTCTTTTAACCATCTTAATCATAAAACAGTGCCATTGGGACACAGGCATATCTGTATGTAATCTGCAAACCTGTAAAAACTAAGCTGTATCTTTGTTTTATTTGCCGTTTTTCATTTCAGGATGTCTGTTTGTGGTGTTCTGGCAATCACAAATCAGTCATCAGCTGCTGGGGTCGCCTGTTTCTGTTGGCGCCAAGTGTCAAATGTTGAGCTACTATTTTCATACAGATTTTCCAGAAATAATGCCTCAAGAGTGAACAGATTTCCATGGAAGAACGAGTAACAATGACACATGACTGAGCAAAAGCAACATTTTTTCCGTGACAGAATCAAACCCAGTAGCATCCACTCTCTTTTCAGTAATACTGTATATATGTCATCCACATCACTGACCTCTGCTTTGCATGTAGAGAGGTTGCTAACAGGGTTTAAGATGTTTCCAACCATGCAAATAAAATATGGGAGCAATTGCACCAATTTCCCTCACAGGAATGTCTTGCATGTGGTTTGTAGGCACTTACATCAGATAGAAATCACGTGCTATATCTATAAAAACTGGCGACTTTAGCACCTCTTATAAATGTAGCTTTCACACCTTATGTCAAACTGAGGCAACTGCCAAAATATTCAGTGCTAATCACACCACATTTAAAACTCCCCTCCACTGCTCTTCGTCGTTCTCCACCTCGCTTTGAGAGATCTCCCCGCGTCGGGCTGCTCTCACCAGCACCTGGCAAGTTGCTCCAAGGCACTCATGAAGCACTCATTTGCATTTCACTCGCCTGATGTGCTCAGAGTCACAAGGGTGTTCATTTGTTTTTCCAAATTCTGAGGTTTTTTTTCCAAAGCTGTATGAATTCTCTGTGTAGCCGTGGGACCCCAATCCTCATCCCTTTAAGCTAAGACCCAGCTGTCGTACCGTCAGTAAGAGAAGACGCCACGTTGGTCTCACTTTGAACTTTGGGATAACATCATGAAGAGAGTGCCAGAACAACATGGCATTTCTATCCAACTGTGTGGATTTGTAGATTTGTGCAAGCATTTTTGCCATGACCCCATTCACACATGGCTGCCAAGACCCACCTGCATGTTAATTGTAGTCATAAATATTACTTAGTGTAAACAGTGTAGTTCCATTTATCTGCATTTAAGGGGCTTACGGTGCAGTTTAATTAGAGCGTGGAAACAAAGCCAGATGTTATAAAGGAGACTTTTAAAGCTGTGTTGTTATTTAAAGATGTTTAAAAGGCAAAAAGACAATGAAAGACAACTGCAACTTAAAAAGACATCAACCTGATGTGTATAAAACTAAGAGATGCCAAAACTGACATTTGAGATATGCTAGTTTAAATGTATTTGAGCTATACAAATAGCCTACTTCCATTATCATTCAAATAAATTCAGTGTATGCTTTTTAAAAATTCTACTCTTATTAAGGGGGCTCCTATCAGTCTTCTGGCTATTTGATCAGTGGTCTCCAGAAAAAAATGACAATAAGATCCTTTTACAGTGAGAGAAGAGGAAACCAGAGTAAAGCAGAGCAGAGGAAGAGAGGAGAGCAACTTCATCACGTCTTCTTTTTTTAGTTTTTTTTTCATCTCATAAAGTCAGACTCGTTTCAAGGCAAATTAAAACTGTTCAGTGAAACAATTCAATAAGAAACTTTCACCTTACCTCCTCAGCTTGTAAGACAAGTCGAGTGGGACAATGATTGTTTCTTCTTATCCTAACCGAGTGATATTACTTAGTAAGGCCAACCAGAAAGTTTCATTTTGTAACGTGTTGTGTTTACATGTCACTGCAGCATTCAGCAAAATAATTCCACAAAGGGGATAAACTATGTATTTCAGACTTAACTCTGGTCTGTTCCGACCTTCACAAAGTAATTCTATCACCTGAATCCAACATGGAATTGACAAAAAGATATCAAGTGTTGTCCTGCGATGGCCAGAATGTGTGTTGATCATGATCTCAAGTCACAAAAGGGCCACGTTTGAAAGCACAGCGCTTAGCCGCTCCATCCATTGTCCTCTTTCTGAGGACTTTGCAGCTTCCTAAACAAAACACTTGAGAATGACTTCTGCTCCGATATAGAAACACTCACATGAGATGCATTTCCCCTTTTGCCGTTAGTAGGGGCAATAATTTGCAGGATGCCGTTATGAGTTGTGCTGATGGGTGTGAACCAATCACTAATAAGACTTGGAAGACTTGTAGCCCAGTCAGCCAAAATGTATACAGTTTTTAAACACTGAGTCTATTTCAGGTGACAGTGGCGAGGATGCTTGAAGTTATGATGGCAGATGAATTTTTCCTGAAAATGTTCTGATTTAAAGAGCAGAGGATGAATAACAAGTATTACCAAAGAGTCCAGTTTTAATCAGTGAATGAAACATAAAAGTTGAAAAGGAAATCCGTCTTGTGTTTTCATCCTTGTGTTTCAGTGTAGGCAGATTTATAGTTCTAACTTGGTACATTGTGCCCCATAACCTTTAATCAAAATGTGTATGTTTGTGGATATTTTACATAAAATAAGAAAGCTGTTGAGCTCTAAGCTATTGTAAATAGCCATGGTTGCTTTAGTCTGAGAGCTCTGGATATGAGATTGGAATATATTTAAAATATATTCAGTCTAATCTTTTTTTTAAGTTACTCTTTAATACTTAATATACAACTTTGTTAAGAATAGTAATGGAAAGACCTCAAAAAAGCCGTGTGATCAGTGTCGGCCAATAGGCCCGGCAGCGACCACTGGCTGGTCCCAGAAATTCATGATTAAAACACCCTAAACCCTGTCTTTTAAATGAAAATGAAGGTTTGGATGCAGCGTTCCAAGAGACAAAAAAGATGCAGTGAAAATCAAACCTCACTTGAACATGAAAAACCTTCCCCTTGAACCGTTCATTTGTGCAGCAGTTTTATCTCAGCTGCTCAGCTTTCCTTCATGGTAATTTCTGGGCAAAGTTTTCGACCATTAGGTACATTTGAAATGAGATAGCAACACATTCCATCCGCTCCTCGTGGGAAACAATGCGTCTATGACATAAGCGGAAGAACTAACGAGTATAGAATTAAGTGAGATAACGGGGATTAGCATGATATTCAGAGAAATTATTACACAGGCTGAGCTTTGGAGTGCAGCTGGACGCAAGTGATAACCACAGGATAGAAAGTGATGCTATTGAAATTTAGATGTTTTAAATTACATGCAGCAGAAAAGTGATATCGTGCAAAAAATATATAGTTTGCTTCTTACAGGTGTCAACGTGCTTGATTATGAGAAATTCTGAAAATATCAAAAGTTAAAGTAAAATCATCGAGCACTTAATTGAGACCTTAAATTCTGTGGCTCATGGTAATTAATGTATGACTAGACTTTAATTAGAAAGAACCCTGCTTCACATTAGTCACTGTCATCCATATTGAAGTGTAGAAATCCATACATTTTAGTGCTAGCTCTCCATGCGTGAATGTGACCCAACACAGTGGCGCCACGTGCGTTTTTGGACTCAGCGGGGTGCAGTGCTACTTTGCCTATTTGTGACAATGTGAGCGCTCCTGTGAGTTCGTACACAGCATTAAGCGTGACGCTCGAGCACTGAGAATGATTAACTCTTCTGACCCAGACACTGCAGCGACGGAGCAACTGCTGTGACTGGAACGCCTGTCAAAAAGGCTGGTCATCACACTCCTCAGGCAGTGCCAGATGAAGAGTAGGTCTCACACATTCACTCACACATGCAGGCAAGTGTAGCCATATACAGCAAAGAGCTGCCATGTATTAATTAACACATGATCAACCACTATAGGCTGAACATAAACACGACACCAGAAAATATAGCTCCACAGCTCCCTGTGAAACAGCTGAATACTACCTGTGTAGTTATCTCCTTGGCACACTTGGCAAATACTCTTTCACACCATGCTACAGCAGCAGTATGAACGAGCTCACACACACACACACACACATACACAAAGACATATGGCAAGAGGCTGGCTGTTCGTTAGCACCCCTGACATCTCTGACAAATTGACTCCTTTATACGAGTGGAAGTGTGCGGCAAGGCGGTGGGGGGGTGAGAGGATGGAGGCAGGGAGGCCGCGAGAAGGTGGATCATCTCATTCACACGGTCTGAAGGAGAGCGATATCATTCTGAGACACACACACACAAAGCCCACCTGTGACATCAACGGCATGCAAAAAAGGCCTGCTTTGGTAATGACGATCTAAGATGGAGGCGCTGGGGGGGGGCAATGATCCAAGAGGACGAAGAGTAGGGGGGAAGAGGAGGAGGTGAGATGGACGAAGGGGAGAAATGGAGGGCAGGGGCAAATGAAGGAGAAGTGAGCAAAGAGCTCAAAGAGACAGTTTAGAGGATCAGAGGAGGCAAAGAAGTGAGAAGAAAGAGCTGGAAAAAGTAGACTTTTAAAGCTTTTGAGAGGATATTAAATGAGAAGAAGGGTTGGGGCTGCACTGCAGGACGACTACATAAAATCTGGATGCAGCACACGCCTCTCAGCCAGATTTCCCTCTTAATCCATACACTCATCACATTAAAAAGGCACACTATACTTCTCGCATTGGTACTTAAAGCTTTACATTAAAAAAAAATTCCTTTTTACACCAAATTTGTCAACAGTGGCACACCCTAACATAAAACAGTAGTAACTTTTCAGTAACTAATCCCAAAGATTCTGAACCTTGTCGATGGCACTGTTTTTTGGATAATTAGTTCAAATAAGTTCATCTTTAGAGACCAAAGGAGGCTGCATTGCACTGATTAACACTTTACAACACTTACATCTAACCTTAATCATGCAGGGAAATCAACATTAGGTCTTGCGCTGCACTAGTACAGCACTAACTGGTTTCCGTGGTATTAGCACCGCAGATAGAGTATCATCTGGTAGGGATTTAATGTCATTAACAGTACAGCTGAGCATATTTTTTTACATGTCTCTACAGTGTGTAGACCAAATCCACCAGTGCTGGTGCTCTCTAAATAACTTTTTGATTTCATTATCCTCACTAGTCTGACTCGCTGGATTTTAACTACTGAATAAGCCTGTTAGCAGCTTCTTTTGAGCACCCCTTCGAATGTCCAGGTCCCTTTTGCAAAAAGAAATACAAAACACAGAGCTAGCAGTCCATGGGCTAAACATGGCAGGTTTATAGCAAGACTGATGTTGTGTCATAAGACAGCCTGTCCGGACCTTCCTCTGACTGGTTGTTAGGAGCTACAAAGAATATGTTTACAACACTGCGCTGTAAAGGATGGTATCGGATGTTGGTTTCACAAGCACAAGTTTCCTTCAGACATTTTACAAGGGAGCCGTGGCTGTATCCAGGGTTTAGCACTACCCGAGAGGACAGTGACTGCCTTAAAGACATATGTGGGAATGTTAACAGATGCTGCCAGAGAGACAACAAGGGAGCTGAAAAATGCTTCCGAGACATTCATACCAACTTCAAATCAATAATATAAACACACTTATCTTAGCTTTCGTCTGTCAAGCAGCGGTCTTCGTAGAGACCAGTAACTGCCATTTACATTTCATGCTGTGAGTCTTTGAATTGTGCAGCAGTTCAAGAGAAAGACTGGAAAAAGAGCCACACTTTGAATGCTGAATTAAACTTTGATACCGAGAATCTAAATTGAGAAAAATTCCAACATTTTTTTGCCAGCAATTTCTTTGCCGAAATGGATGTTCAAGTTGAAGTTTTCTTGGAACATGTTGTGCCCCATACCTGATGTGCTTTTGGTTGCCATGCAACTGTAATCTTCACTGAAGTGGAAAAAAGAAAAGTCAGAAAATGTATCCATCCCCTCAGGGATCAACTAAATTTCTGTGTGCCGCTCCGATGTGGCATGTAGCATCGTTTTTGGTGAGATCTGTCACGCTTGGAGCATTCGCTGCAAACGCTCCACACGCTCCACTTGTACGTGTAGGCCAGTCATAAAAGAGCAATGTGCACGATTTTGCTGATCATCTCATTTTTGTCTCATAATGAGCTCTGCTGTCTGCTTCTTTCCACAGCTTAATCTTAGTCTTGTTTGTAAAGCAAGATATTCTTCGCAGCTCTGTGCTGATGACAGTAAATTTGAGGATTAAAAAAAACAACCTGAGGTAGACAGAGATGGATGAGAGAGAGGAAATGGATGAGGTACGGGACGGCCTCACAACTCTTAACTAATTCCTTCGGTGGGGGACAGCACAGAGAGCATGATTCATATCCGGCTTTATGAAGAGAATGATGAATCCACTGCCGTCAGCAATGTGCTGTATTGTCCTCAGCAAAGAGTGAGAATATCCCTGCCATCTAGAACAAGCTGCCGAGTATATCGCCCAAATGATAGCGCGTCACTGATGCATGTTGGTGTAAACAATACAGATTGGAAGCTGTAACAGCAAATGTAAAAGTCAAAGGGAGTGACAAAATGCACTGTATTCCAACCCATTTGGCTGGATTAACATTCGAGGTAGAAAAGGATGTTAAGAAGCAGCGTCTGCAAGATAAAAAGAGCTCTTAATTAGTTCTATTTTACTGTGCGATTCACTTAACAGCTGGTTGATCATTCTTTTAAGCGTCCATTAAAATGCAATGTAATACATGTTGTAATGTTGAATTTTATCTATCAAATATCGTTTTAATTTGATCAAATAAAAGATTTATAATGGTGATTTTCTTTTATACAACTTTCATGACGGATTCAGATCACTCTTCCTCCCCTTGGGGAAGTAATCATGAAAAGATGAGGAAGACAGTGGTTTATGTTTTTCCATTTCTGTGCCACCATTACACCTTTTACAACACACCGCTTCCCACACAAAGGACACATCAAACATATTTAAGCTAAATCTGATCTTGATCTCGTATACCGGACATGATCGGTGTACCAAATTGACTTTTGCAATTATTTTGCCCACTCTGTGTCCATGCACACACACACACACACACACACACACACACACACACACCCCGAGGTGGACCAGAGCTGTTTGGCGGTGGTTAGTTGGCTCCAAAAGTGTTTGCTCGTGGCGGCTGCTTATTGCTGATGCTGTTTGATATCTTGGCTGGAGTCTTATCTGTTTGGTTGTCACGGTGCGGCAGTTTCTCTGATGTCTTGAAAGTCAGCTCAGTTTGGGGAGCTGTCAACGCCCAATTCTGCCTGTGTCTCCCCCTATTTCTGTCCCTGCCTCATTCGCTAAATCTCTCTCACCCTTTTTAATCACTCAGATCAAACTTGTGTGGCAGGAGTGGGATGGTAAAATAATGAGAAAGCCGTAGATTTTTAAAAGTTAAAAGTGATGTCGGAATATTCGAAAAGACCATTTAAAACCATGGATGCCCCCGATCACTCATTTTCATTTATCTAAAATCAATGTTTGAGTCTATGATTGGCTCAGCAGAGACATAAATGAGTTAGTTAGTCTTGTCCCAAAGCTGCCAGTTTACCCTGTTGTGTAGCCTTCCTAACGTCGACAGCTATTGAGATACTAACTTATCAAGACTGATCTATTTAAGCCTTTTGTTTGCGCAATGTCAGGAGTTTGAGGCAGCTACAGGCAGGTAGGGGGACAGAAGCTTTATGAGTTTTCATAAAAAGGATACTTCTATATCAAGCTGTTGTTTTCTATAAGGGGAGGTCTATTTTGTGGAGAACAAAAGACGGCTGCCACATGCTTAACTCTACAGCGGAGCCTACTGCAGACAGCACCGCTAAGTCGTAGCATGCTGGCACCACCACATAGATGGTGAACAGCGGGTTGCTAATCCAACATACGGTGGGACATGGAGAGTAATTGACGTCGCATGTGGTTTTCATGACAGAAAGAAAAGAAGAAGGTAGAATTACTGCATCGCTGCTGCTGCCTTTTGTGAAATGACTGTTGGCGCTGTTGGATGCTACATTACAGCCCCAACAAGAGAGCATTAAATGTCATTTCTGGAAGGATACTTTCAAACGTGGAGATTCAACACCAGGAGGCTAAGCCGGCTGAAAATGCCAATATTTAGTTATTAATGGATAAATGGATACAAAAGAAGAGAACAAAGCAAGTCTGACATTGTGACTGTGGTGGCGGGGTAGTGTGGAATGATATTGAAAAAATATTTAATTACAGATTAATTATAATTTCTCTATTTATTTCCTCAAAAAAATTCACGAGGAAATATAAATATGAGGTAATGAAAGCATACATGTGGAAATAAGAAAATGTAGATACAAATGGAAAATAAATTCAAAATAAATGAATACAACTATAAATGCAATATATGTGAACTCACCTATAAACCACGGCGGCAGCGCCACTGAGGGCGGGCTTGGAAATACCCCAGAAGAGCTGGAGCTGGAGGAGGTGGCTGAACTCTCCTTTAACCACTGCCCCTACACCCTGGTCCTGGACAAGCGACAGGAAAGAGAAGGATGGTTTGATGAGCCTATGTGTCAAACCGCAGTATAATCATAATTCTGCAATCGAAGCGTCGTCATACAGTATCACCATCGACATGAGAGAACGCCAACATCCTGTACTCTGATTCAGACTCCTCTTTTTGTGCAGAAATGTCATGAGAGATTTGTTGAATTCTTGGAAAGAAAATAGATGTGGATTGTGTGCGACTTGAGAGCACCGATTTGAATCAAAAGGTTCATATTTTACAAAGTAATGAGGAATATTATAGTCGGGCCAACAAATGTCAGCCTCATTGTGCTAATAAAACTAGGGCATCGCTGGCAAACAGACCAGTTTGCGCCACAATTTCAGCAAAGCCATGCAGCAGATGTCAAGCTATTTCCATGAGTGCATGATCATTTTTATTTGATGATGGGGTCAGAGCAGAAGCTGGAGGAGTCATGGAGATTTATCACAGGAACACAACAAATCCCCAAAATATTTCACAGCAATCAACCCTGTTTTTCAATAAATGTTTGCTATTTTCCTAAAAGACTAAAACTTCTACCTCACCGCTGTGCTCGTCAAACTCTACAGTCATTAACAGACGGCCCACAAATGCACACACAAGTGTGTTTATAATACATAGATCTACACATCAATGATAAATATGGTCTGATTCTATGGTTACTATCAAAGTGACGAACAGAGCAGTTCCACTTTCTGACTTTCGCCGTGTGAAACCAGGAAACACAAAAATGTTAATGGGAAACTGCTGTGCATTATCTGAATACTTAACTAGTGCTGCTCCCACTTTGTCATGAATTCATAATGAAAAATACAACCATTATGATCATAAAGAGGACAGCTGTGTAGATTTGCATTCAGTTTAGTCGCTGGATGCTTACATCATAACCACTTAAGACCCAGCAGGAAGTATTAAACCTGTGGGTAGAGCCTCACCATGCTCTCCGTTTCCAGGCTGCGATTAACAGACCCGACTCTAAACAATCAGCTGGTTGAACTCTATGGGAGCACCTCGAGAAAATGAGTCCAACGTTTCTGCTCTTACTTCTTTTTCCAGCTGATCAAAAAGCAATCACGCCACATTGCACCCTGTAATGTTTTCTTTTTGTCTGAACTCCTGGGTATTTAAATTAATCAAAAACATCCTCGTCATCCATGTGACAATTTGCAGTTATAGTGTTTGTAGATAGCAGCTTATTTCTGTCTGTATGTGTGCAGGAAGACATGTGAAAAAGTTTTTGGGGTTTTTTTTCTAGGCATTGCTTGTGCAGACTACAAATGAGTTTTGCCAACATACACACACACTGAGGTTGATGTTTTTGTGTCTGTGTGTCACAGAGTTTGTCCCATCAAAGCCATTCTATAAATAGCAGATACACCAGCTACACAGCGTAATATGTTATATAACGTTGTGGAAACGCATACTGAGACAACATCAGCATCAACAGCTATGCTGCTACCTGTTATACTGCTGTAAGGCTTGCTCCCTCACTCCTGTGCACATGTACCAACACATACATTACATGCTCCTCTTCATTATTCATGCAGCATTTCTGACTTTACTAGAAAGTATTCAGACAAAGCGACAGCAAGGGTAAAAGAAACAAGAATGTCTTGATGTAATATGCTCTGGCTCTTGGAGAAACACCTATGCCACCTCTCTGAAAGTATCTCTTTTCTGCTGGTCACTACTCGCCAAGCTCAAAGAAGCAAACTAAAACCCAAGTCTTCCTGTTGGCCCAACCTATCAGCTTTGCACCTGGTGAAATGGTAATAGTAGTTATCTGGTTAGATGATCATTATCATTAATACCAAAAGAGTTGGGCCTTATCCCTGTTATACAAGGGGAAGTGGAGGAAAGTGGATTAGAATGGGGCCCAACGTGGTGGAGCATGTAGCAACTAAATTTCCCCCCATTGCATGAGCTGGTGGAAACCCAAATAGAGCTAAACTAAAATTCACTAATAAAATAAATTCTGTTTGCTTATTTTATCGGTGAGTAAATTAAGGACACGGAACTATTACGTTTGTTGTATCAACCTAAAGGCTGAGGATATGTAAATCTAGAGTTACAGCTCGTTTCTGCTGCCCCAAGTGGCCAAAACTATGCTGTTCCAGATGAACGAGGTGCACACTTTTACAGCCAATAAAACAGCAAAATCCTTTTCTTTATGTGAAAAGAGCTCACCTGTGCTCTGATATAAGAATACAACAGACATCTTATACCTTTGAACAGCCTACCAGCAACAATTATTTTATTTGGAAGAAAAACATTTAATAAGGCATTTCAGGAATCAGTGACTTTCATTTCATGTTCTCAGTGAGGCAGCACACAGCATGTGGATTAACTCTCCATAAAACACTTTGATGCACACAGCACCTCACAGACATGGGCTGATATATTGTTCACCGACACGGTCCTTCATATCAGTCCTTTCATCTTTATCGCACCATTTGGCTGCTGCATGATTCCCTTCTTACCTTTAATGCATCGAGGTGTGTAAATACCCCCCCTCTTGTGACAGAGAGATGTTTGAGATGACTGCATTCACGGCTTAGGGGAACAGGGCCCATCTGAAGGAGGCGTGGCCTTTGCTGACAGCACCGTGCCTCTTATCTCTAACCACTTGGTGCCGATCTAAAATGAGCTGATAGGGGGGAGCTAAATAGAGCGAATCTCTGGACCATTTAAGTGCAAAAGGAACAAAAAAAAAACAACAACCGTGACCTAACCCTCTAAGATTTATACATGCAGTGTTGTGGCACACATATGCCTCAAGATGTGTAGATGTTTCTTGTCGCATGTCCCAATTTGGTGTGTGCAACATAGTGTGAAATATATCAGTCTAAACACAGGAGAGGGAAAAAGCTGCTTCATTGGAAGAAAGCTAGAGGGAACTGTCGCACGACCCTGTATGTGAAGTGGATGGCTTATTAGGACCGTGTGCAGTCATGTGGAAAAGATATGACTGGGTAAATAGAAGGACTTGAGTGTAAAAATTTGGGAAAGTGTGCCGTTATCTTAATTAAGATTTCCATATCAATTTTGGGTTCAGGCAAACATTTAATCACGTAATTATATTCACCATGGTGCGTTAAGTACAGTATGTGTGTTTTTCTCTCAACATGCAGTTTTTACTCATTAACAGAGAGAAAAGGGGAAAACACAAGAGGAATAACACCATTTTTCAGATTTCATTTACTGTAGCTGCCTCCTGTGCGTCATCCTCCGTTGCTCCTTGTTGCTTTGTATCCTACTACCCTATTTCCTGTCCACCTTTTAGCAGCGTGTCGTGGCCTTAAATCTCTGTGATTGCTTTCATCATTCTCTGTTCCTTTGACAGCCCCCATGACTTGCACCTCCACCTTCTTCTATTTCTTCTCCTCCCTCTCGTCCTCCTCTGCTTCTCGGTCGTCGTGGTTCAGCGGGCACACAAAGCCAAACCACTGACCGCAATCTCGTCGACTGCGGCCGGTCAGAGAGCCACACGCCAACCAGACACACTATGTCGAGTGTGTGGTTGGTGTGTGGATTGTCCACCCTAACTGGACAGTCGTGTGCTGCTGTAGCCATGGAAACCATCTTGATAAATGCACAGTGAACTCCTGAACCTTTAATCGTTGTCACTTTAGTGATCAATTATTCAATAAAGGCTTCTACTACACAACTTGCCTGTTTTTCCTATGGCTAAGCTTTGTCTAGATGATGTATTTCCACAGTAATTATTATAATGCAACTATAGAAATCATACATAAATTATTGGTTAAATAATCAAACTCATTAAATAATATTAATGTTGTTGCTAAAAACTGCCACGACTGTTCCCTGCATCTATTGGGTCAATCATAATTAAACTAACAGCCAATTAAATAGATAAGGCTGATGCAGTTTGAATAATTTTTTAAATCCAACAAAACAAAGCCTCAAGTCATTGTTATATTAAGAATACTGTGGTATATAAATGACTTATTTTACCCCTAAAAAGATTAATCATTACCTAACAATCATACCACACACTTAGGTAAAACTGGACACACTTTGTCTTTAACTTTTTCCTGGATTTGTAAATCTTGCATTTTCAGAGGGATTTGCAGATTTCAGAGAAAAAGAAGAACATGCAGGAGTGTGGACAAGATCAATAAAGACATGTGTTTATTAGATTGCGGGCTGTGACGGCACCTGGCCCGGGAGTGGAACACAAGCATGTAATCTTGTGCTATTTTCTCATTCCCTGAAGAGAAAGGCTAACTCCCTCACTCATGCTGCGGGCTATAAAGAGCCATGCAATAAACAGCCGTCAACCCCGTTTGGGACTATTGACTGGAGACAGGGAGGGGACAGTGAATACTGTTTGATGTGGAAAAAAAAAATCCCAAACCTCTTACCCTCTGCAGGTAGGCTGTAATGATGTTGTTAGAGAGCTTCTAAATCCAGTTTGGGAAACTTAATGCAGAGAGTGAAATTTGTACTCACTGACTGAGGTTTTGTTACTACTACTGTGAACAACTCAATTGAAGTATTCCCTTCATGAGAAGAAGACAGTTTTCAATAGTTTTCCTGCCCAATTAGTACACTGCTACATTTGTTTGTTGATGTCAATTGGCCATTAGTCTCATTGCCAATATTGATGCTTGTGATTATTCTTCAGCTAAATGCACTATTGGTCTCTTTAAACACAGCCAAAGGGCCATTTGTAAAAAACAGGCCTCTGGCACATGCAGGTCTCACATTTTATTTGTGTAATGAATATGTGGTGTATAAGTCATTTGTTAAGCTTGGTGACATTCCCAAAAGTAACCGAACTGGAATGATAACAGAAGAATCTGTTGATTGAGACAAATGGAGCTCTGCTGCACAATGCAGAGCAACAATACATCAGCCACAAGCAGCAGGCATGTTGTTTCAAAGAGGATTGATGAAGAAAATAGTGTGGAATTTGTCCTCTCCTTCATTACTGTGCTCACTATATGCAGCAGCGTGCCAACAGGTCTCGTGTGTGTATATATATATATATATATATATATATATACACACACCCACACACACGATTTAACAATGCTGGTTACTTAGTCCCCAGTGGAAAGGTGACTGAAATATCTAATATCTGCAAAGTGCATTTCTAATCTTATATAGGAGCAGTTTGCTTTGGTTAAAACCAGCCCTGTCGGACCTTCAATGTGGTTCATTTGAACTGACTTGAGATCTGTCTTCAATGGACCCCACCCCATGAGGTGCAATGAAGAAAAACAAAGCAGAAGCAAGATTTTTTGCATCATAGGTAGCAATGTGGCTCCGCTGCACTATGGTGTGTCTGAAACAGACTGTTCTGTTCCTTCTATGACAAAGCATTACATGGCCGAAGAACGCAATCATATTGCGGTGTTATGTAAGCTTGTAGGAAGTTTCCTCTGAACAGGGCAAAGGAGCAGGTGTTAGAGCAACACCATCTGCCCTCTGCAGCTGTGAGAATGTGGGTGTGTGTGTTCTGTTTTTTCATTTATTTATGTCCTTAAAAAAGTAGATGCACCAACACACTCTGGCCAAGTTAAACACAGAACACACTTGTTGTGTAATGATTTTGACTTTTTCACATTTCTCTTAAACAACGATTTCTCTAACAGCTACAGGGAGATGTGCCCAGTTAGATATACGTACGGACTGTACACTTTATTTGCATTTGCATGGCCCAAGCGACAGTATCTCAATGAATATTCAATATTACTCCTCTACAGAGTATGGCGAAACCACTTTATCAACTACCAGGGTCAAACTCAACCGATGTATCTTCTGTATGCCAGCACAAGCCATGCAAGAGTCAGCCTCGCGTGCATGTAAATACACGTCCACTAATAAGCATGTGTTCACACTTGAGCTCAGCCCTCTGAACACACACATGAGCACGTTTGCATATCTTTGTTGGCACTTGGCACGTCCTTCGGCAAAGCTGCCCTTTCGCTTGCTCTTGTGCACGTCTGCCCAAAATGTCTCATTGCATATTTAATATGCGCAGCAATGTAATGACAACAGAGACCCAGAGCATGCCCCTAATTATTCAGGCTTCCACCACTGAGTCGATGAGGCTCCCACAGGGGCTGTGGGTCCTTCCATGAATCCTCCTCACCTTTCTTTGCCACAGGCTCACCTTGTCCTTCCATCTCTGCTTTGCAAACTCCTTCAACCTCTTTAAGCCTGTCAGTCTCCAAATCATATCGAATGCACATTGCATAGCTATATCGAGTAAATTGGTGTCGTCAGGAAGCAGGATGTCTGGCGACATAGTCGCGCAATATTTAAATGGCTGTGCACCCTGCTGTTAGATGTGGAATGCTGCCACAGATTTGGCACAAAGCGCCGCTATGAATATGCAGAGCAGCAACAGTGATGTATAATTTTCACAGATGTGGACCTGCGTCTGCATATTAGAGAGTGAAGGGAGAAGTGAGGGGGAACATTTTGCTGAAATGATCCTATTCTCTTTGCTAGAAAGCAGCTCAGCTACAGCGTGCCGCAAAGCTGAAAATAGACATATAGAGCTGCGCTGAATAAAATATGACAGGGCAGCACAGCCACGCCCCCACCATGGGTGCGTGAGTGTACACTGTGGATATGAGCATGTCTTGGGTCTTGGGACATGCTCATAGGTTAGGGATTCCTTTTTGCTTTGCTACACACCATACATGCACTTACAAAACACATATTCAATAAACAAAAATTGATGTCTTTAAAAAGCACATTTCTTCCACGTTAGCTTGCCTGAGAAAGTCCATTTGATCTGTCGCTGAACAATCAAGCGGAATGTAGTGGGAGAGGATTTTGATTATTCTTTTGTTTGTCTGTTATGTTTTGTTTCACTTTATCCTCGTTTGAACAAGAAGCCACCAACATGACAGGAAATTCAAGAAAGCCTGGGCTCCATTTGAAATGACTCCTCTGCTCTTGCTGTCAAGTATTTACACAGATTGTGGTTAAACATTACCAAGTAATTTTTTTCTCCATTATTTTCCAACTTACCCCAGCAGCAGCAGCAGCCGTGGGGACGCCATCGAATGTTTATCCATTCCTCGCCATACGTGGCCAGCTCAGAATCAGCTGTGCTACAAACTTAAAAAGCAACACAAGGTGACGGCGGTCGCTTCCCATTTGGCTAATCTGTATGCTTTCCGATGGGGACGTTTAAATCCCTGAGTCTGCCTGCGTGCCAGAGAAAACAAAGGCTTCACCTAATAACGAATCCCAGCCATATTTCACAAAGCACTTTGATAGTGCTTCTGCTACCTAAGCACGAATTTGCTGGCTGCACTTGAGATTGTGGAGGGATTGGAGTCAAGGGACTGAAAGACAGTGCGTGTTTGTATTACATATTGAGCAAGTTAAACAAGAAATTAAGCCAATGCTTGTATGAAGGGTTTTTTTTGTAAAATGTGTGAATATTTACTGTCATTCTGACTTCCTGTACCTAATCTGATATCAGTTCTGCTGACAGTGAACAGGTTACATGTTGCTTAATTGGGAGTGTATTAAAGTTAGAGTAAGGGTTTAGAAAGCACAATAACTAAGCATAGCCAATTAAGTGTTTCTAATCTCAGTGGTCATTTACATCTGACAGCATGGCTACACATTTCTATAAGCAGAATCATGGCACCCCTGCACATTTGTGGTCTAAGAAGCTCAAAGGCTTTCCCTACTGTCCTGACAAAATACCCGATCAAATTATCTGCTCAGCCAGTGAGTTTTTGAGACTATGTATCTTAGCAATAACCAAACGCTGATAGATTTATATCTGCATTCATCAACAAAACGGACCATAACTATGCTTATCTAATGGGATAGTGTTTACTTTTATAATGATTTGTGTGTGTGTGTGTGTGTATGTGTGAGTGTAGCACAAGATTTAAAATGTTCTTGATTTAAACTTTAAAGTCCAACAAACCAAAGTCAGTAGAAGAAAACAACATACCAGTACAAAGTAATACTGGTATGGTGTCCAAAGATGTCAACAGTGTCTTTTCAGCTGGGTATGAAGTCTATATTCTTTCATGTCAGCCAATGTCGGTCATGTTTATTCACTAGAGCAAAATCTGCTGATCGGTCACGTTCGTAACATTAGAATTGATTTGCACTGGGTGTTTCTATGTGCCCTGTTTTTTACTTTGCAACATCTCAACTTCAAAAAGGTGCTTTCATGGAGTCTGCCTGGATCATCCCAGTGTCAGTCAAAGGAACATTATTTCTTTTCTAATTCTACTGTCACAAAGTGGAAAACAAATATTCCAAAAACGTCCTGAGGATCTTTGAGTGCACTTACCTTATTTAGAAAAATAAAAAATAAAAAATGGACAAAATAATAGACACATTATAGCCTGTTTTCCACACTGTTTTAGTGCAGCCCTTTTTAGTGAGGTGGAAAAAAGCCATACTGAGAAATAAGAGTGCATGGTGAATCTATTATTCCAAGAGACTTCAAATCTTTTGCTTGAGGCAAATGTGACATAGCAAAAGCCTGCTTTAAGAAGAGCTGGCGATTCTGTGCTATTTTTGGTTTCTACTTTGCCCTCTCCCTTTTCTTTGCTTCCTTTCTTTCTCTTGCCTCTTCACCTCTGTCCATCCCTTTAATAGAGTGGGGATGGTTCCTCTCACTGCTGAAACACTCCTCTGCACACAGGTATTATCAAAGCCTCACAGTTCACCTCAAAATCCCATATGTGAGTGAATGTAAGTGTGTGTTGCAGAGTGTCTCTGTTAAAAAGCAGCGATTTAGCATGATAGACTGGTTTTGTAATACAGTATTTCATATTACATCTGCTCTTCACCAACCTGCCCAAGGCATGCAACTGCTCTCTAATGGAGGGCTTGGACTCATGACTTCTAAAATAATCATCTTGTGTCCACTAACAGGAACATGTCATTCAAAATGTCAAGGTTAAGATAGCCAATACTACAACATGCTAAAGTGTTAGCTAAAAAATATTCTAAAAATGAGTCATAGTGGCTCTGAAGCTGTTCTGTTAGGCACATCAAAGCTAAATGTTAGCATCTACAAGCTAGCATGTTCGCGATAAAACGCTAACCAGCTATTAGCTTATGAAATTTAGTCTAAACCTAACTAGATAGCACTGAACTCAAAGTGTAGCTAAGGCTGTTGGGGGATTATTTGTCAAGTAAAAAACAGAATACTAAATATTTTACACAACGATGGCACTATATCATATACATTTTTACTGTATTACAAATTTTAGGAAATTATCTAACTTGCATATCTTACGAGCTGAAACTTCAACCACTTCAACACATTATGAAACACACACATATATATTTTTGGGATATATAAGGTATTTTTTTTCATTTAATGAATTCATAGTTTTATATTTGCTATTTCATAGAAGTTGCTGACAAAAAAATTATCCTGGGTTCAAAATTTTGCATGCTCCCAAAGTTTTCGTTATTCTGGTAGATAGGAGTAGAGTAATGGAAATGAGCCATCACTATGTTCAACTATATTTTAATATTTATGATTCTGGTTTGTTCCCCCAACTTAGAAAACTGAATTTCATAGAGAAAGAAATTGAAATATTCATTGCAAGGTCAAATAAAGTTTATTTTAAATAAAACTACAGCGCTCTATAGTGTAACATGGGGTAGACCAACTTACTTTTAAGGGACTTTGCACATGGGAGCTGATGGTGTGATTGAGTGAGAGGAGTTTAAAGGTTATGAGCAGTCTGATGGTCCTGGAGAAAAACAAAAGGAGGGAGGCTTTGGTGAACAGTTACTGTTAGTGAGGAGCTGGGTGAAGAGAGTGACAACTGATACTGGAATGTTTTTAGAGGATTGATGAAGGGGATGTGGGAGGGAGGTTGCAGGTGTGCAGGTGTACTGCTCAGGAGCTGCCGCTTTCCAAATCAGATCCTCTGCTATCTACACCACCTGTGCCCGCCAACTCTGGCTTCTGCAGCTCCACTCCTTCCCTTCTCATTACAGTGTAATATTAACTCACTGGTTCAGATCTGTTAAATTAGCGTGAGATAGTGCACTGCTTTTGTCACACGTTGCGGTGGCCCACAAATGAAGGGTTCCTATTAAAATGTGTAATTTCAGTAATTGGAGATATCCTTGAATATATCATTAATGACAAAAATAATCAATTTGTGCAAATGAAACTTACTCCAAAGTCATACTTCTGCTAAAAGTAACAATTACAGGATAATAGTGGATGTTAGAATGTGACTAAGTACTAAAAGTAGAAGAGCAACTGTAGAAAAAATGTAAAGTTAACATCATGCGTAGAATGAAAAAAAAAAATGTTTTACTAATGAGAAGATTATCTAATTCTGTAACAGCATCGATGTGGCACGTTTAATTTACATGTTCAAAAGTGTCTTTTTCCAAGAGCCGGAGCTTTTATTTGTATTTTGAAGTGAGTTTGATGGAACACCATGTCACCATCATAGATCTGCCCATTTTCTAAGGTCTTATTTTCAAAATGAGTAAAGATTATATCTCTAGATATCAGGACAGTGTCTGAGATTTGTCAAAAGCTTGCTGAAAGTCAATTTGCAGCAGTGTTTACAGTGGTGGGTTCTAATCAAATTTGGTTCCACTTTAAATTAAGAATTTAGTTTACCTGATTAATGCCAGGAATTTATTGTTATAATGAACTCAATAATTAATAAGTAATTCTTAATAACCCTTTGGCCATATGTAGTTAGCAGTTTCCAAGAAAGAACCCCAGAAAACTAATTTATTGAAATAAAAAATAAAAATAAAAAAAAAAATCAAGATTGCTTGGAAGAGAAAAAAAAGAAAAAAAAGTAATTTCACCATCAGATTTGACAGTTTTTAGCAAAAAAGTAGAGAAGAGTGATCCTTATAAGATGGTGCCATGTAGCACAAAACCACAAAACAAGCTGTGGAGCAAACAGTAACAGTTTCCACCTCCCTCCAGGATTCCATACTGTTCCCCTTCAAAAGGATGCATATATAGATTGCCCGGTGACTAAAAATGGCTTTACTGGCCAAACAACCAATTAGTGTCTGATATATCAGTCAGTCCAAGCCAAATTTATCCTCAAGCTACATGATGCCTAATATAATTTGTCAGGTTGCATGTGCACAGCCACACAGCGTAGGCGTTTGTCACCTTGATTTAAGAAACACAACACCTAAAATTTATTCTGGCAGTTTTGTTAACATTTGAGCACAAATAAGTAGCAGAGCAGAACAGCCTCTCTCTTCAAAGCATGAAGCACAGTGGACCTGATTCTAATTTCCCGGATCATTATTTCATAAACAAAACATTGTTCAAGCACAAACAATGCCTCCTTCCAATTGTAGGTAGACAAGAAGCTACAAACTATTTCCTATGAAAATGAGCTATCCTCCGAGGCAGACAAAGGACATTTGTATTTTAGTGCATTTGCAAGTGAGAGGTGCAGGAACCTGATGCTAAATGCTAATGCACTGAGTCGAGCAGCAGCTTCTTCCATCTTTACCTGAATATAAGGTGGGATTTTCAGTTTAAATTTAGTTCTACAAAAAAAGAGACCCTCAATAATCAAAAATGTCAATATCTCGATGCAGTTTTCATGAAAGAAAAGGTAAAAATGCTTGTGTGCTCTAACAATCACAGTGAGGACGAAAGAAAATCAGAATCAGATACTGAGGAAAGTTTAAGAGAATTGCAATCCGAGAAACTCGGTTATTAGTTAAAAAGCACCGATGTGTCTTACCACTAACCTCCTGGACAATTCATTGATGTTTTCTGACATGTTAGCAACGATTTGAGTAATCAACAATAAATGTTTGCTAGCTGCAGCCCCATTTTAAATGCACATGTGCGGATGATAAGACACATCAGGGGTACATATTTCTATATCGATTACCAATTGTTCTAAACTGCTGGAGGCTTATCACTGTTATTTACATGATTAGCAAAATGTTAAGAATAATGTAGTGGGATAGATAGATCAATGCAGATATTTGTTCGTCAGAGACCTGTTACAAGTCAATATCTTTCTGCTCAGAGAGCCGTGCAGCATCTGTCCTTGTTCAACGCGTCCATCCATCCCTCCCCAAAGCTCATTTACAGCCTCTGAGTCTATCTGTCTCCTCCAGTTTGTTGTCCTTGGTCTCTGACTCACTTTCTGCTCATCTGTCCTCTTCTCTCTCTTTTTATCTAATCCCTCTCCACATGCACTGCTGCACTGGCTGCAGCCCTCTTAGTAGCACAGTGAAAAAGGAAAATACAGAGGGAGAGCAAGTGGATAGCAAGTAAGTGGGAGAGGTGCGAAAACAACAAGGGGGAAAACGACTGAACCTGGGGTAAAACGAAAAGACAGAATGATGAAGCCGGTCGTAAAAGGAGCTAGATAAAGTGGGCAAATACAGACGTTGGATGGAAGAGGGAGGTTGCGTCACTGCTTCAATCAGATATGACAGAGAGACACAGAGAGAGGGGAGGGAAGGAGAGCAGAGGATTGATGGGTTTAAGATGCAGAAAGCCGTAAAGAGGCAGAGGTCTATTAAAAGTGGAGTGTTGGGACGTACGTGGATGCAGTGGTGATTTAAATTAAACCTGCATGTGTGCCCGTGGTCTTGGTGCATCGTTATTTTTGTATTTGCATCATCGTGACGTGCCTCTGCTCTGTGTGCACTTCTCTCACTTCTGTTTGGACTTCCATGTGTGTGGCTGTATTTGATGTGTACATATCTGTGAGTCAGTCTGTCTATTTATCTTTGTGGTGTGTATGAATGTGTGTGGTGATGAGTCAACGGTCTTAGAGGAATACTCAACCTCTCCCATTCTGGAATTTGGTTTAAACAAGCAACCCTCAAATCACAGAGGGTAGGTTAGGGAGAGCGATAAGGATGAGGACAAAGGGAAAGAGGGATGAAGGAGTTCCAATAGTGCTGACTTTGGCGAGAGCAATAAATCTACTGCAGTAAGTAGTTCTAACTCTGGTTAAGTTCTTGTTTTTGTATGAAAACTTTGTATGGACCTGTAAATCTCAACCAAACAAAGCATCAGGTGTTCAAACAATGTGTTTGAGAACATTTCTTAATTCTCTTTTAACATTGCAGCTGACAATTATTTGAGTTTTGTTCCCTTTTTTCCTCTCTTTTCCTTTTAATTTTCCAACTCATGTTAACAGGGATTTTGCTAATGTTGACTACATCATAATAGGAGACCAATTAAGCTGCCTCAGCTTGCATGCAACCTCAAAAAATGTTTCATTTATAGAATTTGATCTAATGTGACATGGTGATGTTTTCTTGTAATGTTAGAAAAATAATTGATCACGTGTGGAACCTGGTTCCACACTTGATCAATTATTTTTCCGACAACGAATGCTACACAGACTTGTAATACCAATTTCTATGCAAATTATGCAATGGTGCAGGCACAAAGCTCTTCATTACAACGTGACCTCTGCTGAAAAACAACACGAGAGAATTGTGTGACCTTTACAAGTATGTGCTCTTGGCTCATTTTAAAGTACACCGAACACACTCCTAGCCTTGAACTGGCCGGAGAACCAAGGGGCCGACTAGACAACAGCACACTTTAGAGAGAAGAAAATAAAAGTTTGAAAAAAAAGGTCACTTTCACCATGTTAAATGAACTTTAAAAAAAAAAAAAAAGACAAGGCTATCAGAGAAAGTGAGAAAAAAAGAGAAAGCTTACAAGGAATAGACAAGAATAAATACTGGACTGCCTTTTAATGCGTTAGAGATCAGAAATAAAAAATAAAAAAACGCAAGACGTATGCTTTGTTATTGTTCAGTAAGAACTGATTAGCCTTAATGTTCTGTGTTGTGTCACATTGCTTTGCCTTGTTTGGCTCCGACGGTGAAGTTGCCGACATGTAGGCTTGTGATTATGAAAAGAATATCGTAAGCTCTCCCTCTGCTCTGTGCAAGCTATGAACAAGAGGGAGTTGAAGCTCTGGTCAATAAGTCTTTCTTTTTTTTTTCAACAACATCGTGTCAAAGATTGAAACGTAAATTATAAACTTATCATTTTAATCTCCACCTCACAGGAGGAATATCAGTAAGTCACTTTGGCCCCATGTCAGTCTCGCTTGCAAAATAAATTCCCTGCGAATCTTACAGCAAAATCTTGAAATTTTACAATCTTTCAAAAGGTTCTCTGCCATCTCGCAGTCCATAGCGTGGGTTATGTTTCACATGTATTGATTTGGCACATACACCACAGTCACATGCTAAAACACTTTAAATCAGAATAAGAGTAATATGAGTAATTACCCTACATTGTCCCTTGTCTTTGCCGACCTTTTGCCGTGACAAAAAATGATTTGTGCTGCTGTGCATGTGCAGGGCTCAGACAAAGATTTGTGTTTATGACGGTGGTGTGACATCCCACAACTGTATGGGAACCCTGAAGACCTAAAAAACTACTTTCACACATTTCTACAGACTCCCTAATCACATGTTACACTTCTTCACACCAATTCAAATCACATATCTTGTCAGATTCATTTAACTCTAAAATGGACATTAGCAAATACATTACTTTTTTAATTTCAGTGTTCAGAATAAGGAAACTAATGAAACAAGTGTTATTGTTACATATTAATGCCAGTATATTTTTCTTTACCCTGACTTTACTAGATTCTATATAGAAATATAACTCCTGAACAATTCCCTATTAAATCCCATTTGACCCATTAGAAGTGTAAATCAAGTGTAATATTAGTGTTGTGTAGTATAAAAACTACTTATAAAACACATTTTGGCAATTATTTTACTCTGGTTATATTTTCATGTTTGATTAAACCATTTTGTTTTAATTTGTTTTAAATCCGATTACAATAGCTCCAGAATGACATGTAATCAATCTCTTCCCTGACCTTCTTTGGCAGAAGGCCTCCGCTGTCCTCGCCAGTGCCTGCCCTTCATTGCCTTCTGATGCCCAGCCAAGCCTCTCACCACTCCCCCGCCCAGCCACCCCCACCTCCCCCTGGGTTTGTTCTGCTGATGGTGAGGCTGGCTAATATCAGCTTATTTTGCTCCAACACTACACTCTGACACAGAGACTATGGGTAATATCTGGCTAGGGAATGCTGAGTAGGGAAAAATGGAAGCCATGGGAGTGTAGGAGTGGGAGGATGCTAGTTCTCACATAAGTATCTAATTTTGAGCTCTGAGTTCATAAACAAGCAAATTATCTGGTTGTTAAAAAGTCACTTTTATTATTATCAGCATTATTTTACAACTGGGTTAAAAAACGTTCATTCATAAGCCCCATTTACATTTTTTTCTTAATATATATGTAAGGAATGTGCTCGTTGATGTCCGTTTCACCAGTTGGATTAGTAGTTAAACCAATTATAGAGTCAAATTAAAGTGAAAGTGTGTAACAGCAGCAGAGGTAAATAAATATACATTAAATTACTAAATATTATGTTTCCATTAGTATCGTACTGGTCTGCTAAATTAGTTTTGTGTTCATTACTTTAGAATTGGACATTTATATCTGTTTGCATAGCATGGATAGCTAAACATAAAAATAGCTACATTCTCGCTATATAAAGGAACATAGAAAAAGAGTATCGTTAACAGGGTGCCAAAGATAAAGAACCAGATAAGGAATCAGCAGTTGCAAATGCTGATATATCATATCATATTTATCAACCTTGTCCTAACCCTTTCAGATAAGCAAAGGCAGAAAAACAAGAATAACCACTGGTGTGGGTTTTCCCAGATGGAAATGTCTGATGAAAAACAAAAGCCTGTGGAATGACGCCAGAGTTGCTCGTTTCCTCCTCGGCGGGTTATCAAGCTGACCAATTTGGATACAATTTGTTGCTACTTAGTGGGTGGATGGCATTTGAAATGGTTGCCATCTCCAACCTGTAATTGCTACACTCAGCTCCTTCAAGAATATAGACAGAATATATCATAACAGAGAAGAATTATGGATTTAGAAAACCACATCTTGCTATAAATAACAAAAATGGCTTAATTAAAAGTAATGTTAAGTCCAAAGAATTCCGTATTGCACACTTGCAAAAGACTGACAGAAAATCAGTGCAGCAGAGACATCAACCTTGATGGCATCACTGTCACAGAAGACATTATAAACTATTTTAACAGGCAGTACTCTCCATAATGAGTACACTGAAATTATGTATAAATCAATGGTGTGCCCACTTTAAATTACTTCCATCTCTTTACGTTATTGTTGCAAACAGGCTTTTACTAAATGACAACATTATACAATGTAACATGGAGTGTACAGAATGCCTAAATGCAATCAGCTTAAATACCATTGTAAATACACTACTATTTCTTATTGATGTGCCAGTTCACCATCCATTCAAACTGTCAACTCCTCCAGTCTCATTTTTCCACTTATTTGGCCACCAAGAGCCAACCAAAAGCTTGTTAAACACCAAGATTACCATTGGTGTCACTGAGGGCTCCTTTGCCCGTAGAGCCAAACCTCCACCCACTATCCACTCCAGCTCCTCTCCACAGGTTTTCAACACCTGTCTGCTGAGGCCAAGGGGCTGCTGCAGTTGTCATTATCATCTTTACATCAGGAGCAGAACACCTCGTACTGCCGAATCAATTCGGGTCATCTTGACTCCAAGCCTTTCTTACTCTTTTCTCAACTACTTATGGGCTGACAGGTGCAGAGAAAGAGGTAATAGTGTGTGTGTGTAAGTCAGTATGCAAGCAGGTCTGTGTGTGTGATGCTACCACTGCATCTCAATAAGGATTTGTGAGGTCTTGTATTTCTTTCGGTTTACGTGCCTCGGTATGTCTGTCTTCTCTGTGTGTGTTCCCAAACCCTCCGAGGCCTCCCAGCACCTCTCTCTAAATGAGTTTCTGTTGCCAGAGCTGCACATCATAGAGGTCAGCTTTATTTTATGAACAAACTGGCAGAGCAACTTCAATTTGGGCCACCACGAGAGTGCTAAAATCATCACACAGCAGTTTAGAAACATCCATTTTATCTGGGCCAAAATGCTTCTGACGGGTAGATATTTAAGCCGATTCTGCAAAGATGATACCAGGAACACGTAACAAATTTTTGGGTCTTCATGTTATCTAGTTTTACATGCCTTTCCTGTATATTGGCAATATTGGTCGATATACAGTTTCCTCAAGCACCACACAGTGTGATCTAATATGACATGGCAGTTGGAGTGGCCTGTACTTGGTCTTGCAGGCGCCACAGTCCAACAGCTCATAAACAGAGAAATGGCGCGCAATTAAAAATGTTAACATCAATGACCATAAAAGATAAAAGTGTAATAAAGGAAAAGGCTCCCCTGTTGAATTGTACCACAATGTGTCTATTTCTGTTTTATATTTATATGGAGCATGATACAAAATGTTTCTTTGCTTAAGAGCATATATTTGCGTGTTTGAAGTGACTGAGAACTCAAAAACTCTGGAAAAACCCCACCTCTCACTTTGAGGCTGACAATGTCTCAAAATATGCAATTGAATTCAGTGAGCTATTCAGATTTGCAGGGTAATGTTATGTCACACACCCAGCTCAAAGTAGAATTATTCACTCCATTTTTATTTTCAATCTCCACATATGACCTACCCCCACAACTTCAAATCATGGCTCCTCAGAAGCGGGAAACCAAAACCCTTTGATTTAGCAGCGATGCAGGATAATGATGTTCAACCAGTACTTTGTCGAAAATCTGTTTTATATACCGACTTGGAAAGTCAGCTTCTTGTTAGCTTTTTATTTGATCTTATTCCCAGCCTTATGATGGAAATTTCAAGATCTCATATGCCAATGAATGCAACATCAGCACAGCAACACCTCTATTACAAAGGCAAACAGAACAAGCAAAAAAACGTGAGGCAAAGTGAGCTCGGTTTGCTGTATGTACTAGTGCAACTGCTCAGCTGATGTAGCGACTGTATGTTACCAGTCTTAAGATAATGTGCTTTAAGCAGAATGGAATCAAGAGGCTCACTGCACCCCCCTAACACCAGCTGCCAGTAGCACAGATGTAAATTCATGCTTCAGTATCCTTTGTAATCCTTTGTCACTGACATTTCATTTAAATTATTTTTAAAAATTGTGTCAACATTTGAGAAAAAAAAAAAAAAAAGAGCAGAATATGCCTTCTTTAAGGTGAGGAAACTCCCGTTCTCTTGTCCTATTTTCTCACTTCCGTGAGCCTGCTCATTAAACAGCTATATGTACCCCTGGTACTGACAGCAAGCACAGCCATTACGGGTATGTGCAACCTGCAGTTTCACTACACTGACATTAAATTGCTCTTCCCTGCAGTAGTTCTCTCCAAAATCATTATAACAAACAGCAGTGAGATGTTATCAGAAAAAGCATTCGGAGTCAATATATTTCACTTTAACATATGGGAAAGCACTCCTTTACCGCATTCAAGGTGGCCTTTCACATTCTGTACATGCACTCTGCTTGATGTCTTCATTTATTTGTTGATAATATTCATATTCCCAACTCACTTTACATTTGCTGCTGCACCGCAATATTCCTATAGTTTGCCTCTCCATTAAAAGCTTTGGAGGACTTAATGCAAAATAAATAAAGAAATAAATGCTACTCCATAAGCAATTTAACTCCCCCATATCACATTTTGTCTTCTCATCTCTTAAAATGCATGGGTTTTGAAATGCCTTCTGGGAAATTAGCAGATCAAAAACACATTCAATGTTTTTCACATTAAGTGCAATTGTGGACCTGCCACAGTTACAAAAATTGTCCAGTTCAATATAGCATCCCCAAATTAAAAGGTATCTATTGATATTTCACACACACAACGTTATGAGTGTGACATTTCACCGTCACTTCCTTCTTCTTCTCACTCTGCGGTCCATCCCAACCTGCCACGAACTGATCGTTTTGTGTGCATGCAACCCCCTGGAGATGCTCTTTATGTGGTCCCTAAGATGGCCAGATAGATAGGCTTATTGGAGGTAGTGAGACTAATTGCATGAACCTCATCGGCTGATGGCTCACCAGCGCTATCGACTCCCTATCAAGTGGCCTGTCCCTTTCCTTTTGCTGCCTCCATGTGCAATGAATGGTAAAACAACTGGCTGGTGTGCTCAAGCTGAGTTGGAGAAAATTTGAGCCCGGTCATTCTCCCAGCAAATCAAGAGAGGAGGATAGGGACTTTTGTCTTGGCAATCATTTGACTAACAGATGACACTGGATTTCCATGTTCGAGATTGTGCCTCTCCTACGCATGTACATGTGTTTGCAACAAACATCACCTGGCATCTCCCCCTTCTAAGATATCTCGCTCTGATCCAGCATTTTGCAGCAAAGCTGCACGCTACAGCTTTTTTACATTTCGCTTCCTAAAAATAGACACAAATCAATGGGGACTTCCGTGGTAAACGTTTTTCCTAACTCATTCATGACAGCATTAAAGCTTATGGCAAATGTTATCTCAATATTTATGCATGAAAAAAATATCGATATCAAACACCTTCAGCTTGAGAAAAACAACACTCTTCCTCTGTTTTGAAGAAAATCGACAAAATACCTGCCAGAAGCTCTCCCTTTCACACAGCAGAATTGACAGATTAAAAACGGAATTTCAGTGTATATTATATGAAACTGAATCCACCCTGTGGAGGGGGGGGACATAACAGATCTTGTAATGTTTCATATCTCTGGAGTAGATGACACGCCAACAGAATCATATTCTGTCATTCTGTCTGGACCCGTTATCAGAAATATCAGAAATCAGCATCGAGTTTCAGGTTTCAACATGCAGGGTAAACATAGTGAACCGTTGCATTTCTGCATCTGTGCTGAATTAACATTATTAAACAAAGGTTTCATAAACCTAACCAAAGGATTTTTGCTTCAAACCACGTGGTTGCCTTGCCGGAACTCTGCTAAATGCCCAGTGAAACCAAACAGTGAATGAATAAAAAACAAAGGAAGTAAAAAATTTATTTCCAGAGAGTTTTCAAACTGGTGTCCAGTGAAGTCTGGTGACGTAAGCACTTAAGAAAGCCGTTTGCTGCATTTACTGTCATCTAATATCGCAGGTCCAAGAAAGCCCCGACACCAAAGGACTTAACCCTGTGAAGCTGGCCCAGATGCACGGGATATCCGCATCCATTCTTTGTACAAAATTTGATCAAGTTGCATCCGTAAAGAAGAAGTGCAGATTTACAGAGAATGTGAAACTGAAATATTCACCAGTGAAGAAGGGAAAGAGAAATCTGTTTCTTTTTTTTTTTTCCCCAGAGGTCTCAGTTCTGGAATCATGAACGGAACAAAAACTGAAAAAGTGAGAAAATTAACATTAACATCAACTTCCTTCTCAAAACTCAAAACAGCCTGTGGCATTTGGAGAACTCACGTTTTTAGACAAACTCTTAATGGACTTAATGGCTGCAAAGAAAGCATACTGCTGAGTATAATAACAAAATTAGCTCGACTTCAATTTCATTTAGTCATAGCTTTTTTTGATATTTAAAGTCCCTTCCTGACATACAACATAATAACACAATGACATTTAGTATTTGACTTTTAGTAATTGTCCTCGTGTACTCCACCTGCTCAGCTCACCCAGCTCCTAATCAAGTTTGGGCAGCTGCCCCTGTGACTGTAAAATCTCAGGGCTTCATCAGAGAAAGAAAACTAAAGCCTCAACTTCACCTGCCCCATCAGTATGGAATTCAATTTTAACACTCACAGACATAATGACTTTATGAAAGTGCTAGGAGTTTACAAGCAGACAAGTCAATGTTTGCTGTATTGTAATTGACCCAAATAAAACATATGGCTAATCCTGTGGCTGTTTGATGATTGCCTTCCAACCACCTTAAGGTCTTTGTTACTATCACAGGATGAGAGCCCTGAATTTACAGATTCACTAAGGCGTATAGAAGCTTCTATAATGTGGACACGCTCAAGGGCAATGTTGGAGTTGGGCTTTAAACAGGGGTGTGTGTGTGTGTGTGTGTGTGTGTGTGTGTGTGTGTGTGTGTGTGTGAGTGTGAGTGTTTGCAGTGGGCACAGATGGGCTGTAGACAGAACTCGTAAACAACAAGCCAACACAAGACCAGACAGGACCCCAATCAAATCAATGAAAGGTTCAACGTCTATTACCCCCGTGTGCTGTGTGTGTGTTTGTGTGTGTGCTGGGGCGCCCTATCCCTGAATCAATCCGCAGGGGGCAGGAATAGACAGAAGAATGACCCGTCTTCTGCGTTCATCAGCCTTTCTCTCTTGCATTTCCCCCTGTAGCTGAGGTGGACGTATGTTTTCAGGGCCGCTTGTCAGCAACATTATGTGAAAATGATCCATCCAAGCTGAAAACTTGGTGGATAGGAGGCTCATTATGTTGTAACAAGGATAATTTTCTTTATAACATAATAAAGAAATTTTCTATATAGTGCAAGATATAGCACTGGCCTGTGGGACATCTTTTTCTTCCTGTCACACTTCTCCAGAAGCAACTCCTCTGTGTTGACTCAAATCAAACGGATCTCTCCCTCGTGCCATCTTTTCTTCATCTCACTATCATCTGCATTAATCTCTTTTGTACCAAGTCGTGGTTCTTTTCTCATTTTATAAAATTCTTACCACCTCTACCTTGCATCCATTCCCCAGAACTCGAACAGTCCTTTCTTTGATGCATCATTCATGGTTTTGTTCCCTAATGCACTCTATCTCTTTCACGGCCACACTATCAAATCATCATTGGCTTTTATCTCGTGCTCCAGCTTCTACCCCCTTGTAATGTCTTGCTGCTACTACTCCTTTCTATTTCTATCCATGCAGCAAAGCTCGGCCTCTCGCTTCATCCCTGCTCTTTCAACCCTTTCTTTTATTCGCTCTCCCTTCTATCTCCCTCTAATTCCCCTTTCCATCACTATCACTTTAACTCTCCCATTTCTTCCTTATTCAGACACTCTTGTCACACGTCGCTCTGTTTTCTACCATTCTGTCCCTTTCAGTCCATCTGTCATTCCCTGAGGTGAGTGGCTAAGTGCTAATGCTCAGGTCTTAGTAATGGGATAATCCTTTACATCAGTGGCTGCATCAGTCAGGCAACACATCCCTTTTTAAAGGTTACCCTCATAATTGGTATTGGACTCCAAAATGTACACATGCATGCTGACCAAATATCTCATTGTTAAGACCCAATTCTTTTTTTTTTTTAAAGTCAGCTGAGTAGTGCAGTCATAGGGCAGATTCCTGTGCTGCATTTATTTTAAAATGGGGCCCATACTATGACTTTCTTCCATACACAGCAAGAAACATGTATACTGTGTGGCATGATTGAGTAAACTGTATGTACAGCAAAACTAATATCAAGCCTGAGGCCATTAAACTACAGTTCAACAATCTCCAGGTGGAAGATAAATGTTTCAGTAACCCCATGTGTGCAGATACAGTCTTATTATCTGCTGCCTTGCACTTGCAGTTTTTCCTCCAACAGTCACAGTACAATGATAGGAACACCAATTCTCCTATACATCCTAGTGTGTGCAAACATTTATCCTCACAGGTCTTTTCCTGCCAGAGCTGCAGCATCCGAGCACCTGAGCGCTGGGATTGTCTGAAGGGTGCCGACGTGTGGCTTTGAATGGCCGTATCCACCTGGGCCCAGAAATAGCTCGGAAAACGCAATCTCGCTGCAACACCTGCTTTGGATCTTACATAACTGCAAGAGAAAGACCACACAGAGGCGAGGAGCCAGAATGGAGGATAAAGAGGAGAAATGGATGCAAAAGTTAGGAAGGGCCTGAGTTTGGCTGTGCATGAATAGAGGAGAGGAGCAATATTCCGCCAGTGAATATCTACCACGGCTGTATAAACATGACCCAGAGATATTCATTTGAATTTTGTTCATTTGAATTATTCCGTCGAATGTTTTGAATTTACTGCAGGAAATACAAGCAACTTGTGCTTTTTTGTGAAAGAAGATTTGTGTTGTGCTGTATGAGGTCTTACCTTTACACTTCAGATTGAATTAGACACAAAGGAAAACTACCATCTGCATTAATCCCAAGTATGGTCATGGCTTCTACAAACAACATATGTTTGCACGGCTTTTGTAATCATCCTGATTAGGAACTCCATCATCACTGCTTATGAGAATATTAAACAAAGTGCTGTGTTTACATGCTGCTCAGACTGTAAGCTGAACAATACTTTTGACATGTGAAAATTTGGCCTACCCACTAATATACAGGAAATAGCGCCAAGGAGAAAGAAAAAGCTTAGATATTCTTTTTTTCTACTTTTTCGATAAAATTGTAATCATACGTTTGAAGAAGGCGAGCAAGATGGTTCCATATCATATATTTCAAATTCATTGCGTTTCTGCTGCTCCTTGCAATCAGACAAACCAAACAGCACACCGTCCCATCCTTTTTTACAATACAATCTCAGTCCAGAAAGTGTAAGAGTGAAAAATGTAGCACTTGCACAACAAGCATTTTGCACCACGAGACACAGGCATAAAATGCCTCTTTTTCCCCTTTTAACATCACAACTATTTCTGTAAAGAGGTAGGAGGTTGTGGCTATTGGAAGTCCTCTTTGTGGTTAGTTTGGGTGAAGGTTTGCCATCATGTCTTATGAATAGCACCCCATAAGAAAGAACAGCAAACCTCTCTATTTTTGAGCTTTCACTGTGACTCTATTACATTTCTGTGTGTGGACAAAGTTGGCTGTTAGAGGCTCTGCAGTGTGACTGAGCCATCTATCAACAGTCAGAGTGAGAGCAGACCTCTGTGGCTCACTTCACTCTGCGTCTCTTTTTCCAAACACCAGCAATCTATCGAAGAAAGTTCTTGGCTTGGTCAGGAATGGCAGGAACATTTCCAAATGAACATCAACCCCTCAGAAACTATGAAGAAGATGACTCAGAGCTCCACTCCACTTGTAATGCGATGGACAATTCTGCTGTGCAGAATGCTGGGAGCTCTCATGACCAACAATGAGACGTCCAACAATCTTCAACTCTCTCTCTCTCAAAGATGTGTTGTGCCAATCACAGACAAGCATTGATTTACTGACATACCATCTCTGCCCTTGGAAAAACTTGCATCCCATTTGCCCCTCGTGGCTCAGATGCAGAGAGAACATACTTATTTCAACAAGACAAACAATCACATTAAATGTTAATATGGTTACACTTTCCTGTTGATCATTCAGACTGAGCTGGACCAGATTAACCTGTTCTGATTATCTGTCTCCAGAAGGCATTTTTAGTCAGACAGAACAATTAATCTGATCACGTGTAAACACAGGTAATGACTTCCGCTCTGATATTCCGGCATCTCATCCTATGCCAGATGTTTTGTGAATATCAATGTCACACCACTGCTACCAAAACAACAGATCACTTTCAGAAGATGGAACCTTGATTATTTTAAGTGTCTTAAACGATGACCCGAGTTGTTGCAGAGCTACACATCCCCAAACTCCCCTGAATACAGATGAATCCTCGAAAACAGATGGAACCTTCAAGCGCGCTAGTGACGGCAAAAAAGGACAACTGATCAAAATACTCTTAGCAGCCAGAATTGCCCAAATGTCAGATAAAGGCTGCGTCTCGTGATGGTGACAGATACTCGTGGCTCTCTTTTAAAAGCAAATCACGCAAGACACCAACCCTTACATGTGTGTAGTAATTCTATCTGCTTAAGTTTGGATGGGTTTATCATACTCAGTGCACTTCTGTGTGTCTATGTCTATCTATGTGTTCAACATGAAACTATACATGCTCCAAAAAAGGCAGCCAGGTGGAAGTGCTGAGATTGCCAAACACTTTGGAGATGCTTGAACTGTGTGTGAGCATGACCTCCACAACACTGAGCGCAAATTCTAAACGATTTTCTTCCCCTTTTATTTTTGCTCTGTGTGTCCAGGATGCTTCCGTGTGATGCGTCTGTATCTCCATGTTGATGCGCTTTGATCTGACATCCAGAATGTTGTGCAGAGAGCTGGCAATAATCTGGTACACACTCCATTACAGACACACAAATGAATGATGGTCCCTGCCTTGTTCCAGGTTCTGTACTCATCATGCATCAGTTAATAACACATAGTACACCGAGTTCATTCAGCTTTAGTGCGTTCAACAAGGTGCACCCTGGCAGCAGAGGTGGGCTGTGTAACCTTAAATGATTTGTACCTTAAATTGTACAAAGTCGATTTAAATTGGTCATCATATGTATTTCATAAGAAAAAAGAAATGAGAATCGCATATAGATCGAACTAGAGAATCAGGGAAAATAAGAAATCAAACCCTTAAGCATTTTCAGGCCAGATATTCACAGACATGTAGAGAATGAACCAAGAACAGATATAGAAGAGCGCAATGAAATAAAGCCTTCCCCCCTGTTCTGATGCTGAGTACTTACAGCTGGGATTGTCGGGCTGGCGTCAGCTGAATAGAGGTTTATGATGATGACTGACTGCAAGTCATAATTTACCAGCTCTTCACTGCTTCCAGGTTGAGGATAATGATGGGGATCAAGGTACAGTAGGTGGAAGGCGGTGGGTTTTTAAAGAATCCTGCGTCACAAAATCTTTCTGAGCAGGATAGTCATAAGTCAAAGCGCAACACTATGTTTTAAAGACAGTCATTTCCATTAAGTTATCTTTTCCAGTGATGCCTAAAAAAATGTTCTTCTCATTTAATTCTTGGTCACTTTTTACATTTCTAAAGAACCTAATGCAGAATAGATATTGTGATCATTTTGAAATAGTAATAACATGATTCTGACCCCACTGTTCACAACACTCAGAGCGCTGTCTGCAGTGCAAGCAGCAGACGATGCAGAAAAAAAGCTCAGCAGTCAACAGTGCCAACGCAAGCAGATTGTGAAATGCTTTGTTTTACAATAAATATAAGAGAAGATCGCCATTATTTTCATACTGTATGTATATACAGCATGTATCAAATGGAAAATGTTGTCCAATATGCAGCATTAACACTGTCATTGTCTTGCTCCAATAGTGCATCAGTCAGAAAAATCTCAGTCTGGCTGCTAACCTTTCCAGCTGACGAGAGTTGTTCAACCCAAAAGACAATGCCATGCTTTCTCATTGGGATTTTACACTATATATTTCACGGCCACTAAGAAAGACACTTAACAGGCTCGTGATCAATGAAGAAACAAATTAAAACAAGTCCAATTAAAACTGAAAAATTAGCTGAGAAACGTCAGCATCCCCTTAGCATGCGTAAATCTGGAGGTTTGATTTTAAACTTTGGAAACCCTTTAAAATCACTTATATTTCTGCTTTGCTCATCAACATTCTCCCACAGCCTAAAAGTAGATCAAAAGAATCTTTTGCTTTCACCAAGGTGAAGCTCCGACTTTCATTAAATCGCTTCTTTACATAAATACATGAAAAAGGTCGGCCATTTACGTTGAAAACATCTAATTTCTTCTTTCAAATGAAGCCATTACAACAGGATATAGCATGCGCTGCTCCCTCTCTGTGCAATCAGCTTCAAAACTCTTTGAAATTAGAGGAGCTGAGCTGGTCTTTTTCTGCTTTGTTCCTGCCGTCTTAGCGAGGGCGCTGAAGCAAGACAGATCTTTGGTTTCAATTTGGTTCTTTGGCTTCTTCCTGTTCACGAAAAAAAAGAATGCGCTTTTAATAGTGGTAACTTTAACACATTTTAATATATATATATATATATATATATATATATATATATATAAAACATATGGTACGAGGACAAAGATTATTCATTCACAAAAAAATGCATAAGGTCTCGGCCCTCAAATAGTTTTCATTTCCTGTTTATAGTTTCTTCAAAGGCTTTATTGAACACTTCTTCATGACCCTTAGACGTCTGAAGGCTTTGTAAACAAAAACTTTGGGTCATAATGAGTAAATTGCTACTGATAAAGGTTTGCATTGACCATTCACATATTTAATGGATAAACCACTGTGTTCTCTATATCCATTTGAAGGACTGATGAGGTTTTCATGTATATTTATTCAGAAATATAGTCATTTCCGCTGGGTTCATGAGCAGCACCTGTGCAGTTAGGCTCATTTACAATGTCCTTGGAAATGTGAATTGTAAATAAGATTCCTCCTACAGCATAACAGTATCATGCATGCAAACATCCCGACTGAGTGGGCCGACAGGTGACCTGTTCTCTTTAGATTCCGTCATTCAGGCGATAGAGTTGGGCTGGAGTAAAATATCGCACCCGCCCCTCCTTTCCCTCCCCCACCACCCCCACATGTGGCAGCATAATCTCTGACCTTGATATGCAAAACCTTTGGGAATCATATTTATCTGTGTAAAACCACAATGTTAAACTTGTTCTCTGCTCAGCGTCGACTCTAAATCCCTTCTCTGTCATGGCTGACCTTGGAGCCGGGCTTTGACGAGACTAAATGTAATAGCACTTCGCATAACAGTTGCACAGAGAAGAGTCATGAGCTGGAGGGGGCCCTTGGCAGATCAGATCATTCGCTGAAACATATTTACTTCTATGTCGTAACGACAGCTGTAGAAGAATATGCCTCAGGCGAGTATAATATGCACGTGTGTCCTCGAGAATGTGTGCGTGACAGCCTGAGCCTGCAGGAGTTTGCGGTCCTGCAATGTACAGCAAAATAACGACAGGCAACGCAGACACAACCTCCTCTGGAGAACTTCGGGCTCTCCCAATTCCTACAGATGATAACATTAAGTCATAAAAATCACATTCTCATTACATGCTGAAACACAGACTCAAATGCTGACATTTTTCTCCTGTTTCGATACCAACACAAACACTTCAGATGGATAAATGGATAGAAAAATTACCCCATGAGTTGGATCTCCCAGGGCACAAATGCAAAGAAAAAAAAAAGAAAGTCTTCTGCAGAATCTTTTCCCTCAAGCCTTAGCAACAGTGGGCCACCAGATGAGTAGAAAGGAATCCATTCATCACACCCCTGGGCATGCTCGGCTCTTCCGAGCCCTGCAGGCATTCTGTACCTTTGAATCTTCACTGTCTTTGACTCTTTCATATTTGCAGGGGGGCACTGGGGATGGTGCTTGCTCCTATTTGTTTTTATTACTGTATGAGCTGCTTTTTCAGAGGGAAAAGATTGACTTCCACACGTCAAGGTTACAAGGAAAATCGAGCAGAAAATAGCAGGAGAATGGCCGTGTAATGGAAAAGCAACACAAAGACACATAGCAGGCCAATTCAATTACTTATTCAGACGCTCAGATTTTTTAATTTTCTTAAGTGTGACCTGTATATCTAGGAGTTCTAAACTATCTAAGGGTATGTTTTTGCTTTATTAATCATCTTCTGTAATTGCCTCATCCTTTGTTTCTTTCACCTGCAACTGGGAGCGCTCCCCCACACTGGGTGCGTGTGGGCTCCAAGATGGACACAACAAGGTCCCATCCCACTATCCACAGTCCCTCGGAGAGCTGCTACTGAAGTGCAGCAAAAATGTGATGAAGTACCGACCGAAGCTTCCCTTCCAAATGGTTCCTGCTGACGGTATTAATGGAGCACCAAGAGGAGCTTTAAATGCCAAGCAGCGAACCCACCTCACTGCAGAAGTGAGTAAAACCCTTTTCATCCGTCTCTACTGAGAACGTTCTATCCCATGATGGATTCATCGCGACTAAGTTATTGTTGTAACATCTTTATATTTGACTCTAGCCAACAGAGCCAAGACTATGGACAGAAGTGAGGCACTGGGCACTTTTTATGGTTCAACAGCACTAGCTCTTAAGAGGATCTAACCCGCTACGCTGCAAATTTCCTGTTGTTATAAATTGTCCTAAGCCTGTCATCATTTAAAAGAAGGAAGTGCTGCATCCATTTATTTCAATAAAAAGTCCCAGCAAAGATTGTGTAACACAGTTTTAATCAATCTAAGGACAGAATAATCATGCAGCTAAGATGAACTCAGATATCCTCACCCCCAATCCAGTACCTTAAAGGTGAGTGGGGAGAGGCTTTCCAAACAAAAATGGAATGCAGGCTGAGCCTGTCAAAGAGTGAAGGGGATTAATTCGCAGAGGGAATGTCACAAGGTTTGCTGAAAGAATGGCTGTCAGGGAATTCAGGAAGAGACATGAGGGAAATAATGTGTGGTACAAGTGAAGGGACCAAAAGAATGACGATAGGCAGGAACTTGTTAAGAGGTACAAGAGATGTAAACAGGAAAAAGAGTCGAAGAGGACTGAGCATTAGAGAGGCCCTCTTCCGTGAGGATCTTTGAGCTCCTTCTAATTGGGCAGATTTTGAGTAGGCGTCTGGCACCCTGCTCAGGAGAACAGGTCAGACAGAGAGCAAAAGAGGGAAAGACGGAAGGAAGGGGGAAACATCTACAGACACAAGTGGGGGGGGAGGTCATGCAAAAGAATGAACTCTTGAATGAATGTAATGAATAGAGGGGCTGTACATGAACAGCACTGACCTGAACCCAACTCCCTGATCTGTACTGGCCTTGATTCCCTGTTTCCATGTTCTCCTGCCATCACAACCCCGTTGGAAATCTACAAGGAGCTGAATCATCTGAAATTCTTTGAAAAATGCATTTGATAATGAAAGCTTTGGGAGGCCCAAGGACTCTTTCTGAATGGTTGAGTGGTATAACAAAAGGAAGGAGTGTTCTATGAGGGCCTCTCCAGGACTAATTTATGAATGTCGTGATCAACGGGTTAATTAAGTGGCGAGAAGAGAAAATGGAGATGGCAGGGCCCTAAGTAAGTAGTAGCAAAGAAATAAGGAGGGTGAAAAGGATATTTGGGTGGATGTTAGGAGGGTGACAACAGTAGACGCAGAGGCCACTCAAGATTTAAAGGAGGAAGAGCCCTTAGTAAGACTCTGATTTCCTTGTGTACTTAAGTGAATTGAGTGGGACGGTTTAATGATCCTCTGATAGAAATTTCTTTATGTTAGTGACGGTCATGAACTATCAGCTCACTTACTGAGATCAGTATGACTCCCACCGTGACGAGATGTCAGGACAGGAACACAATCTATGCTTCAGTTTTTTCTGAGAGCTTTAGAAAATCCATAAACACGTTTATTGTCAACAAAATCTAGACAGGAGTACACACACTGGTCAAGATCCCCTTCAAAGCACATCCTTGCTGCTGTTTTATCCCCTAGTATGTAAAGCACGTCCACAATTGACAGGATCCTTTGAAACGTGTTCATTCCCTAAAGAAGCTGAGAGAGTAAGGGAGTGCTTAAAAAAAAATAAAAAAAATAGGGCCAGGATATTCTGCTGACTTGCAGGCACTGCAACCAACAGCGTCTTCTTCTGTTTCCCTACTTGCAGTGTTCTCAAGTCCCTGAAGAAAAATGGACTGTTTCATGTTGGCACTGTGGGAGCTTTGGTTGGTTATTTTTCCCACGTCTTTGCAGGAACAACCGCACTCCAATCCATTCTGCCACTTAAAGATTATCCACGTGAACGTATAGCCCTGCAAAGCAATCTCACCACTCATTAGCTATTAGCACTAGCGTGTGTTCAAGGTTACACTCCCTTACCCCAGCTAATTAAAGTGACAAGATCTTATCTTTCTTCCTCCTCCCATGATCTATTCCACTCTTTATGAGCTGCTTATACGTTCTTAATCCAAAACCGTGCTCTCAAAATGCGTATTACTAGTCCACACTTTTCTTTTTGTGATTAAAATGTTTAATGTACCAAACATGTAAAAATGTCTTCAGGTAGATTTCAGTCAGAAGGGCACAGGAAACATGAGTCATTCTCACAAAGATACTCTAGCTGGAGGGTCGCAAACGTAAAGTCAGAATACTGACATTTATGTTCCCAGTGCTGTGAGCTGCTACCTGTGAAAATATAGTCAGCTGAAAGTCTGCTCACAGGGGAAGTTTGGCCCAGGGGTGATCCACAAATTGGAATTTAGCCCCTCTTTCCTTCAACAGCTTGTCAGCAGAGAAATTGTTTCGGCTTTTGGGAGACAATCTGAAGAGCCACAGATGAATGACTCTCCCACAACGCCATGTTTGCTATAAAAGATGGAGGACACCTGCCACATGCTTAAATGTTAACACAAGACCGAAAGGTTAATAAAAAGGAGAAGGGTGTGCCAGCTTCCAATGCATCTGCTCTTTAGTGCACACGCACAATCACATGCATGTGTGCGTGCGTCTCTGTTAATACGGAAGGTGTCTTCTTTGCTGATCCTCACAATAACAGCGATGATCATCGTCTGCTCAGCATCACCGGGTGCGAAAGCGAAACACTGTCATTCTTGTGCTCATTCATCACTGTCAAGCCGTTGCTTTACCTCATAAGTACCAAAAACACACAGACACACACACAAATAAGACCAGAATCAAGCAAGAGCCTGTCAAATAAGAGACATCCTAATTCATTTCATAAGCGCAGGCTCATTTTTTTCCATTAGCATCTGCCATCAGTAAAGCTGAAGCCTAGCAGTCTAACAACACATCAACTGGGGGTGGAAAGCACACAGAAATACTTTAAATAAATGTGGGTTTCTGTTCAGAGAATCCAAGTGGAGAAATTGTCGAACTGAAAAGATGTGCTTACATGAACCCACACACTTCTATGGTTTAACACTCATCAACAGACATCTTTTTGGGACTATTCATTGTTCAATCTGCAGGTCTTTTTAAGACTTTTTGTAGGATACACCAAGCTATCAAGACTTAAAAGAGCCCCCTGCCAAGTGTTGTTGCATCACCAACAACAAAGCAAAAGAACTGCAACGCTTTGCAAAGACCAAATCCAGCTGCCAGTCTCTTTCTATCTTACTCAATAAATATAGCAATTTTTGGTTAGAATCACACAATTGTTGTGTGCTTATCACAGAGGTTTGTGTGGGTATAGCTAATGAGAAATGGTTTGAAAAATAAGAAAAAGGCACCACAGGCATCTCCATGTGTTACCGTTGGCTGATTGTCAGCGGAACAAGGCCCTTTAAATGCTGAGAAACTGAGGGATGTAGAGTGCAGTAATGACTGGCTGTTAGCTGTGGCTTTTACTGCTTGAATAGTATCTTTTTCAACAGCTGCCTCACCTTTATGTCCATGGTCCTGCAACACGAATAGCCATTTAATTAAAAAAAGAGACTCTTTAGCAGGCAAACTCACCTAAATACAGCAAAATACCCAAGCTGAACTATTTCAACAATGCATCAAGTGGTAAGTACTTGCCTTCAACCTACTATGCTTTTAAGATTAGAAATAAAGCATCTGCGGTCTTACAAGATAGGCTCCCAAAATGTTTTAATGAGTTAATATTTTTCAGCCTTTTTAGTTGCAGAACTATACATGCTCATCAGCACTTTGGTCATTTTTTTTTTAATGCATCCTAACGCTAACTTGCCCTGCTTAGTAAATGAAACACTACATTTCTCGGCAGAAGAGAGGTTGGTGACTACGGTGCTGAACACAGCCCATCAGCTCCTCCAGGCAGCACCAACCCCTGTGGGATGGACAGCAGAAACTGGTATCTCGGCTTTCTCAAGAGTTGCCATTAGCTGGCAGCTCTGGCCATGCCTCAAACCCGACCACCACAACCCACAGTCACTTGTGTCAGCAGATGGACGTCAAATGAATAACAGCCAAGCCTGTACTATGGGACAGCCACTAGCTATGTCACTGTGGAAGCTCATTATGTTTGAGTGACTGAGACCCAAGCTCGGTGTGCGTGTGTGTTAGCTGAAGAAGCAAAACGTGTGTGTTTTAGAACCGCCTGCATCGATATACGCTGCAGCCACAGTGATAACACTTCAGCATGCTGAACATGCTGGCCAAAACAGCCACTGCCGCTGCTTGCTTCCTTTGCCCACATTACCAATTCAACTGGCCCTTCTCTGACTGGTTGTTAGGGCTTCAGCTGACAGCTCACAGTAATAAATGTGGCGGCATGTCAGCCCATACAAATGTGCAACAAGTGCAATAGCAGGGAACCAGTAGCATATAGCGGACATAAAAAGTGAAAAGTATACATGCTGCTGTTCTTTTTTCTGAGCAGTATAATCCTTCACAACCTGCTTTTCAGAAACTATCTGCTCTTCAGCTTACTTCCTCCACGGTTTTCGATTTCTCCTGCAACATCTGTGATCACTTGACTTTCCGAGCGCACTCTCTCCTCCTCTCTCTCTATGTGTCTGGGGTAAAAGTACTGCAAAAAAAAAAAAAAACAGCATGGCAACCTGCCTGTGTCCACCTGCCCATTGACCCGGAGCTTGTTTGCGATGCTGAGGGTTTACTATCAAGTACTCGCAAGGTTGCGGCAACTCCTGACCTTGAGATGCTGTCAATACCATGAGTCACTCCGTTTCTCCATGAACGCACTGATGAAAAAAGGCAGCACAAGGTGTGATAAACTGCAGAGTTGTGTGGGAGAGAGTGGTGAATCTAACACATAATCACAGGGGAACAAGAGAAAAAAAAATGTCGTAAGAAAATTAAATCTCTAAAGTTGGATTGTTCTGAGATTTGCACGCGTAAAACCCATGGACAGGACTGCAGAGAGGTATTAAGGACAAATATCAATCACATAGGTGGAATTCCTATAGCTCTATCAGAGAAATAGAAGGAAGTCACCCAGCTCGAAGGGATGAGCCTGTGAGCCTCACTACTCAAAGCAACATGGATTCTGACTGTTGTGGCAATCTGATTGGCCAGAAAGCAGGATGTATTTAATCCGGGCTGTTGCTGTCCCAACTGCTGCTGATTCCATCAAATCTGTGTCATGCTCTCTATTCGGGACTCAACTGTGCAATGTCGAAGCATGAAATCCCATTGTAACCTTGCAACTTTATTATCTTTTCAAAAAATGAATAATAATGACAAACAAAACTCAATCATTTTAATCTTTATAGGTTTTCTCATATAAGAGGTGACGTTGAGCTGTATCCCACCTGCCCATTCAAACTTAAGAAGAAGGCCCAGAGGTGGCCAATGAGTGAAAGAAATGGGGTTTTTTTGCTGTCTCTGTGTCTTACTTTGGTTTTCATCCCTGTTGAAAAGACAAGAGTTCATTGATCTTGGCTGGTAGTCAGCGTGGTTCAAGCTGGGGATGGGGGAAGCTGTGATGTGTAGATTTAGCTGGAGACTTTGGAAACAAATCTGTCGACATGTGTCAGAGAGAGTCCCACCTTGATCTAACCTTAATGAGCACACTGGGGACAATACGACACCGTTTGCTCGCAGTAAGGGAGAGACAAAAAAAGTTAAAGAAATAATACAATAAATAAAAAAAAAACATGCGATAAAAAAGAAAAAGGAGGGCAAGCAAAAAGTGAAGGTAAGAACAAAGACAAAGAAAGACGAAGGTCGTAAATATACTTGCTTTTAACTGCACACACATAATTATGACGACCGCCTTGTTTATCCTGAGTGAGTTTGTTTTTTTAGATGTGGTCCTAAAATCAACTTAATACTAAGTTCTTGTCTTGATTTTCTTTTCTTTTTTTTACATCCTGCAACTCCACCACTTCACTACAAGAAGCGTGGCTGATCAGAGTTCTTAAAACTCTTGACAGGATCTTTATTTTAAATCCTACTTTAGAGTCTGAGCTTTCTCAGACTCTAAAGTAAAGTGAGGAACCATTAAGCCATTTGGACTTGTCTATGAACTGCCAGGTGGCTGGTGTGTCACTTCAGTGTTCATATCTTTGGTGCCAACGCAACCAGAGAAAATCCCTAACCATCATCAAACTCTTAGGAGTTGCTTTCGGACCAAAACTTAAATAGTCTTAAACCAAACAGAGACACCAGGAGACTAAACGGGGAAAATGTTGTTGCAGCTGACTTTTACCTTTAATCTTGTCATAACCATCTAAGAGGAGTCTCAGATACTTAGCATTTACTGCCACATGTAACAGCTGTAAATAACACTTAGAAAACAAAGCCATTGTGCCTGTAAAAATGGATTTTTCTTGCCCAGCCAGAGTAATTCACGCATGGTTTCCTCATTTTGCATATAATAAAATAATCAAATCAAAATTTCTTGTCAAGACTCTAGTCTGAGAACACTGTAATTGGGTCTTTATTATGAAAAATATGCAGCCTCAAGGGATTTGGGCATTGAAGCTGTTAGTGTGGGGTTGTTTTTTGTTTGGTTTTTTTAGATATACATTTTCAGGACTTTATGTGCATGACCACTTGGTGGAAGATACATGCAAACCGAGTGAAACACTTCTCGACTAAACCGCGTTTATCCTTCCAAAAAGGTGTTGTCACAGCAACGGCACAACAAAGGAGTTCCTCTTTACAAAAAAAAAAAAAAACAGCAAGGACCACTTTGGACCTAATGAATGAGGCTGTCTCAAACAGATGGAGATGAGAAAAAGAAAATAACATCAATGAGAATTAAAGGCAATGAAAGGGTCCTGCGGGGTTTATATGCTCCAAAGAATACCGTCTTTGGCAGGGAGGGAAGTTGTTCAAAATCCATTTTATATTATATATGGAGCGAGAGCAGCAGCAGCAGCCTACACATAACAGCAAACACATGAGGGAACTAATCTTCAAGAGAGAATTAAGGGGAGGCATATTCCCATGGTGAACAGCTTCAGCAGCCTGTTGTCAATCACCAAGATCTGCCATTGAAAAATAGATCACCCGATGCAAAGTTACACCGTCTAACCAGCTTTAATTGGGATGAGAGAAAAAAAAACAGGGCAATGAGAATTCACAGCACAAGAAACAGGAAAAAAGGAAATGCAGACAAGGAATGTTTCATCACAAAAAAAGAAACAACGCACTGTAAAGGCGACTGGATTTTTATTATTTCTTTTAAACGAGTGACAGCCGAGGCTCCTGTCAGGTTGAACCAATTTAGCTCACACTGGAGGAAAACTAAATCAACATGAGCCGATGGCTGAAAGTGTAATATCTCCACTGGTCCCCAACACCGAACGCTATCGTTTCACAATAAAGGACCCAAAACTGCACCGTAACCACGTTTTTTTTTCCACTCACGTTTCCCTTTCTCCATACAAATGCACCATCGTGCTACATGACAACACACACTCAATCCATGTAGACATGTAGGATCGAGACCAGTCTGACACGACAGCCCTTTCACTTTTCCAATTTGCTCGCCTGTGAATTGTTTGTTTCAGGGGTTAAAACTACATGGTTATATTCACGCTTTGCTGCAATGGCGAAATCACAGGGACGCTTCCCTGCTCAATACAACGCTGACTTTTCAGGCCTGAATTTTGATATATTTCTAAGTTTGGACAGACGTGTCTCTTTTTCCTGCTAGAATGGTGTCAAAGACCCACAGTTATGCCATGAAGCTCCAGCTTCAAAGGTGTTATGCAAACTACTGTCGTACAAACGCAGCTGACAGAGCAGCGCTGGAGGAGTTTATAGAGTGGAAATGAAAAGGCATTTTTCAGGATGGTGTTTATTTTAATGCAGGTACGCCCTTCTACAAAATTACCCAAATCATTCCAAAGTAACCATTTCTTTCCACATGAAAATTCAATTTTTCCTGATGCACCGCTCAAACTCGGAACCCAAGCGATCCCATGGAGACATATTTCTGTTGCCTCCATAAATTGACTGCTTATTCAGTGTGCTCCAGGTCAAAAATCCTATAAATGTGCAAACATGTTGCCACAATTATTCAATATTCTGAGGATTACGCAACCGGCAACTGTACGCTTTCTCATTGTGAGACATTCAACTTAGCTGAAAAGTTCAAGTTAAATTCACAGTTTTGGGGAAATAACTTTCTGCCAGCAGCCCTGGAAATATCCCTCCATGATTACAAAGCTATGACTGACACACGCAGCATGGTTTCCTCCTTATTTTCTCCCAACAGAGGGAAGAAATAAACAACACCTCCCCGAGGACCCAGACTTGGCTTTACTAATTCATTTGAACGGGGTTTTTCATTTTGCTAACATTCATCCGATGAGTCACAGTCAATGCATCAACTGTCATAATCTTGAAGATTTTGCACACAGATGACACGTCTCGGCTATAATTAGCACCGAGCCGTGTTCTCTGCACTGTGAAAACATCCTGACCCACTGGGAAACCTGCTGTCACTTACACAAACGGTCCGGGATAAAATTAGCAGCGCTAAACTGACATTTAAGACCTGTGAAAGTGTGATTCTGACGGCCATTTCATCCAACCCTGTCACTACACCCGACTGAATCTGTTGACTGCTTAGTGAACCAGGCGATGAGGCATCAATCTCGTCAGCGTCATTGAGGCTTTGAAGCCCTCCGTTCCATCTGCTTCCAGCCTCACTGCACCTTGCCCCGCGGGGAAGGCACTGAGCGATGGCTGCGTTGGCTTTTGCATGCACACAGACAGAAAATCGCCATTTCCAAATTCCACAAGGACGCACATGAAGTCGTATGTGCAGCTCTCCTTGCTTATGCACCTTTTCTCTTTTTTTTTTTTTTGTTTAAGCAAGCTTACTGAACATCAACCACCAAAACTCAATGACAAAAAGTGAACATGTCGTGCTGCATCGCAGCAGAAATTCTCTCCAGTGTCTCCCCATCGCTTCCATTTCTCTCCCTCTTTTTGTGTGCCCCTTGCTCTCCCACATAAATATCTGCAATCCCTCAACGCGCTGCTTTAGCGCGACACTTTTATCCCCTTTAAACATCTCCATAGGTCTTCAAAGTTTCCAGCCGGTTGTCAGTGAGAGAAATAACAACTCCCCTGTGATGGCATCTGTTTAGCACAAGGACAGTGGAACATTTTTTCTCTTTGCCTCCAATAGAAGAAAAAAAAATGGAAATTTCCCCCTCTTCTATGTGTAGAGGACAGACTATAGCCGCCTAAATCAAGGACAGAAGCTGAGCTGAGCTGCCTTCCCTTTCTCGTCACCGCAGATAAGAACAGAGGTCTTCTTGTCCCTGCTGAATTCTATCATCTAGCGGGTCCTGCTGATCCAAATGCCCCACAGCACCAGCCACAGCATATAAATGTGCCTCATTCTTCTTGCTGTGTCTGCATGAGGAGGGGAGCATTTAGGGGAAAATGTTCTCATGGCCGTGGCGCTTCCTGGGGTCTCTGAGTAAAAAGACCAAGTGAAGAGATGCTTATATTAAGTTGAGGGATGATCCGGCTGCTGAAGGAGGACTTTTGTGAGTGTGTGCGCATAATTTGAGTCATCTGTCTGCAACTAATTTTGAATCGCTTGCAAAAGTTCCCCATTTGTTGCAATTAACTTCAGCCTTTGTCCAGATCATGCACAATTAAGGAAAGTACAATGCCCACCATGTATTGCAAAGACTGATTGATAACCGAGGACTCTGAGGACTTCTGAGGACTCTGCGATGGGCTCAGCCTGACTGAAAGCAGCCTCTGTTTCCCTCATTTTGCCAGAGGAGCTCCGAGTGCAGTTCCTCATTAATGGTACAGCGGATACATCTTCCCCGTTTATTAAGGAGAGGCTTGGCCAGCATTAATTCCCTCACAGCAGGTCTGACGTGAGCGCACGGTAAATATGCACGAGGCATGCTTGCATACGACATGATCTGGTGCAAAATCGATTGCTTGTGAAAGCAAATGGGCCATTTCAGTGAACTGTGGACTGCATGTAACCTATCTCCATACCTAAAAAGATGTTCAAAACCTTACATTTAGACAGCCTATCCAGTACACACACTCATGCATATGTATGCACACACACATTTGTTGAGTGCATGTGCCATTCCTCCAACACACAATATTAGAAATGCACATTTCAAGAAAATTAAAGAAAAAAACAACATTACAGTAACTACTGTTGTTGCTGTTTCTTAGAAGTAGCCATGGCCTCAGTGGCATTGACGGTGTTAGTCTGAGCCTACCTGTTAATTCGTGATTCTCTGGTGATGGCAGGGTGCCAGATTCCCACTGGGCTTCTCTTCCTGAGATTTTGCCCTTCTTCTCCTTGTCCTCCTCACTAAACCTTTCACCGGTGGTCGAGGGAATAAAAAAAATTAAAAAATAAAAAAAAGTCACGGCAGCAGAAAGTGATCGTTTCTCAAATTGAAAGTAACTGAAAAAAAAAATGGATATAAAAAATTCATTTGAATGCCACCTCGACAGCACTACCTGGTTCAAGCCAGTCGGGCCGGCAGGTGGGACTTCATGACTGGGGACCAAAAACAAAGCTGCTCTACAGCGTTAGACACCACAAGCAGCTTGGGATAGTATGATTCCCCATCGGAGCAGGGGACGCTCGGCTTGACGCGGCTCGGTCCTCTCCAGCAGGACGATGAATTAATTCATTTCTGGGCTGCCAGGTTGGTCAGAGAAAGAATGTTCCTTTAGGCTACAAGGAGGTTACTCAACGACAAAACACCCCCCTCATTATCCAGACGTGTGTCGGTGTATTTAATAGCCTGGAAGTATCACCTGTGACGACCAATGATCTCAGCCGTGTGAGCTTCTCAGTTCTTGAGCGTTTTTTTTCCTCCCTTCCTCTCTCTCTCTCTCACACACACACACTCTTTCTGAGTTGTCGTCGATAAATCCACGATAAATTCCTTCAAAGAGAGCCTCAACACCGCCGTGCACAGACTGAAGTCACGGTGCAGACCTTCCGAAAGGCGGACGCACAGTGCGCGGTGTTCCGGCTGTCTCGTGAGAAGATGCTGCCGCCGCTGGTGCTGCTGCTGTGTGGGAGCCGTGACTGCCCCAGCAAGCCGTTGCAAGCACGCGCACGCTGGCACGCTCTTCACTCGGCGCGCGCCGCAGTGTCCTCCCCAGCAAGCTGGTCGCCCTGACAACGCTTTCCGCTGACCTCAATATGGTCGCTTTTCCATTAAAATGTGTTGCGTTTACCGATGCTTCCGTGGCGTTGACAGTGCTCGCACACGCACTCGGGGGGTGAAAATTCGCTGGAAATCCACAGTTTTGGAGCCTATGCAGGCTACCGCCGGCACGGTCGCAGTCTTCTCCCGCAGAGTGCTGAAAAATGAGTGCTGAGGAGTTTCATTTTTTCGGCATCCCTCTCATCCTCTCCATCGCTCGCATCCAGCCTGGTGGATCTGCATCAACGTGACGTCAGAGGACGTTAAAGGGATACGGGTCCATTTTTTTTTCTCCACATCCTCCCTTCAACCACCTGGTGTCTTTTCATGAGGCTACTTCTTCACCATTCATCCAAACTCATCTTGTCCATCTGTCGTTGTGTCAGACAAGGAGCATACAGTTCACTTTTTCTTCCTGGCTTGTCCATACAGTCAGCTGGAGTAAATGGAGTGTAAATCTTTCAGGGATAAATTATATCAAACCGCATTTCAAGTACCAAATGAGGGATTAGTCCAAATTTGGAGTCAAACCACAGATGATTAAAGTGATATAATACCCAAAAAGATTACACTCCTTAATAACCACAACTTCCATTAGATATGTATTACAGAATACTTGTTAGTGGGCTGCTGACTCCACCAGCTTGCACAATTATTATTTTTATATCTTACTTTAAGGGATAATAACCATCTAACATCCAGCACTGCTGTGTCCCAGATCTCATCAGCGCAGATGGTAATAGCAGTGTGGTGGCAGCACCTGCTCCTCTGGATACAACACAGCCACATGTCTGTCTTATTACCGGGGTCATAACATCGCCAAACATCTGCCTCAGTCACTACCCCACTGCAGAGCCATGTATCCACGCTTGGTGGGCTGATGCCTGCCAGGAATTTCGAGCCCATAGAGGAAAATACTCCAGCGAAATCTCTCGGTCCCGTCTATGCATGCCACTATCCACCGTCACTTAAGCTGAACTCGATTAAGCGCCACACCTGGATATATCCAAATGACACCAGTTTCCCTCAAGGCTGGATGCAGCTCTCATTTTAGATGAGATTTGTCACTTAACATCCATGCCTTGCTATTCATTCTCTTCCTAATTTAAACCCAAGCTAGAGAAACAGGTTGCTTCTCCACTTATTTGTGGAGTCAAGCTGTTCTAAATCAGCCAAAACATCATGTCAGCCCATTTTACCTTTTAGTTTCCAACCCCTCATATACCTGAGGGACACAGATGAGGCAGCTAGAGATGAGGGGGGGAGGTTGCTACAGGGGTATGGTCTGCACTTCCAAGACAAATGGTCTTTTCTAGCTGATGTGCATTCCCTTAGTGATATCCCATCAGACCAAGGTGAGGAGACAGAAGGCCTGTGAGTGTGTTTCACCATGTACAGGGGTGATGTTGATGTCCTACACTTGATAGACCCTGGCCAGGCATCAGAGGTAATGGCCCGCTGGGGAGGCCTGACAGCTGAGCCCATATCAAGATATACTTGTTCACACACACTCAGACACACACATTCACCTCGCACAACTCCTTGCAGTTTGCCACTGATGGACTGCACTAATATGGTGTGGCAAACCCACGTGTTATGACCAAAAAGGTCCGATTTGGTCTCTTGTAACCGAGAGTAACACATGCAATGCCTCCCTTCCTGAACACACACACACACAAAATGAATGCGTTTTTAGAAACCTGTCGCCTTGTTGCAGCCATAGAGGGGGCTGCTGGTCCGCAGAGGATTGCTTTATTTGTTTATGTTCTTTTCCATCCAGAACACTATCGTTGTTGGTTATGCCCGATTACTGCAGTTCAGCAGAACTTAGCAATCAAAAGGCAACTTAATGTGGCTCAGGGGCCCGTGGCCCCCAAAGTATCTTTTTACTATTTACTCACTGTGGTGGTCTAGAAATGACAGAGAAAAGTGAAAAAAAAAAGCTACCTGGCTTCATAGAAGCTTGTGAAATTACCACAACTGAACACCCCTAATTCCTTCTGCGAAAAACACAAAAGGGCCCCATCTAAAGCCAGCGTTTGGTTTCACTCCTACGTCATACTTGTGAAAACCCTCAGTCTCTTTGGATATACTTTTCTTTGTCTAATGCAGTAAAAACACAATACTATCTTTCACACAGTACTGGAGCCAAACTGTGTACTGCGTCTTATTTTTTTCACTACCAACAACTGCCAGCAGAAAACACTAAGATCATCCCCTCCTCTAAGGTTTGAAAGGAGACCTGTGGGATCTGCAGAATCCCAATACAGGCTTCTAATGCAGTTGTCCATCAGACTTCAAACCATCATCACTCATATGTATGCCCAGGGATTTAATATTTCATTAACTGCCTGGCTGAAACAATACTCAAGGTTCTGCATTATTACAATCAAATAATTTGTTTGCTTGGAGGTGTTTGCAATAATATGTCTTTGCATTCTCAAAAAGTCATTATCCCTCTTTCTGGGGCCTACAGAGTATACAGAGAGCCCATTTTCTCTCTGCCTATTTTAATTCCCTCCAACCCAACCGAGCCAGCATACCTACATTCCCCTTTGTGTTTGCAAGCTGCAAGATCCTGCTCCGTCACTGTGATTCAGATGAACTGTTAAAGAAAAATAATCATGTTTTACTTACTGTGTTGAATACAATGTGAAGGCCTCGGCGGAGTTGGAGGGCAGCTGTATCTTAGCAGGAGAAGTGAAAGAATTTCATGACACAAAGACTTTAGCTGAAAATGTGCTCATTCTCCTTATCCTACAGCAATTATCCATCACTCATTCAGCACGTCACTAGTTTTGCGAAATCCTACTTCCTTTCTTGCTCCCCTCTGTGCCCTCATCTCATCCTTTGTGTTCTCACCTTTACAGCGGTTACACTGACACCATGATTCCTCTTTAGTTTGATTTCTACTTCTTTACTTTAAAATTTGCCACAGGGGATGTTTCTCAAATTCCTTCATGCTTCACGTTTATTCTCCCTTCTCCTTCTACCCCACAGTCTGCAGCGCCTGTTCTCCAGCTCAGTAAGTGGTGTTCTTACAGCATTTCTCACTCCTCCTGCCGTGCTCTTTAGCCCTGATATCACGTTGTCTTTCAGATCCTCACTCGTCACTGTCGGGTTGGATTGATATATGAAGGCAGAGTTATTCATTAGAACACCATTGTTCTGTGGACGGTCTTCAGAAATAGCTATTGATGATACTTTGTATGAGGCAAGTACGGGACGGAGTGACAGCTCAAACAATGTGTAGTTCAAGGGAGCAATAATGCAAAGCCAGGGCGGTTGTTAGTCACTTTGAGGCAAAGGCTTTGCTCTGCTTTGATATGGCAATTTATAAATAGTGAGAATTGCTCAGCAGAGGGATGTCTTTCACTCCATCTTACAATTCTGTTGATGTACCTATTGACAGATGCCCGATTGAGTCATAATCAAGGATAAACGTACATAAATAAATGCTACTTAGTAGACAATATTAGCATTATTCCCTGAACTATGAGCAAAAAACAAAGTTGCATGTCACAGAAAGTTATTTATAACTGTTGACAGGTTTTTTTTGTGATGTTGAATATTTTCAATATTCATATTAGATTTAGGTTACAAAATTCAACTCAGTGTCATTTAGGATCAGCTAGTTTAGGCATCTGTTTTGACTTTATTTAATATGAGCATTGCCCCTGATGTGATCATTGAACTGTGTCAGCATGGTATGGATAAGGTCTCAGTCTACAACAGTAGTCTAAATGCTGTCTATTCACAACTGAAGGGGTACTCTACCCTTAAAGGTAGCCTTACTAAGGTTTTGTTGCAGATCCTGCACAGTCAGTGTGAGATCTGTGTACCATAGTGCATGGATTTCACTCTATACACCGTTCAAACAGCATCCCAAACCTCAGTTGTCCCGTTTGAACATCAAGCAGCAAATACATCGACCAAGTTAAAAAAAAAACGAGTACAGCATATCCAAAAAAAATGACAAGTTCATGGGGTCAAACGGCAATGTTTGGAAAGCCTTTTCTTTTTTTAAAGAAGAAAGAAACATAGGACGAAAGTCAGAGTATTAATTAAGCACACAACATGGTTCAAACCTGGAAACTAATTCAGGTGGCACAAGTCAAACAACAGCTGCACACAAGATAAAGATTAAGACACAGATTCAGAAGACTTTTTCCAGCGAGAACTCACCAAGGCCAAATGTAATTTAAATGCCCAATTTAATGCAACAGAGTCGCGGTCTGACAGTAACAGCTTTTGTCACATGATGCATTGAGCAGAGCCAAGGTTAAGGATATCAACTAGACTATGTTTGTGTGCCAAACTTACATATCAAAGTAAAATACAAAGACGAACAAAGCTATCAAATGTGTTTTTCGTGTGCCATGAAAAAACAAAAAACACCTTTATGAGACATAACTGTATCAAACTGCATTGAATCCCACTATATCGTTCAGTGTAAAAACATGATATTCCTGAATTGTGTAATTATGGGGTCCATTTGAATACAAGTAGCCTTTAGAAGTCAATCTAAACAATAATAATGATAAAACACGAACGCTCTTAACTGACAAACAGATTATGATGGGGAATCAGTGCTCCTTTGAATTAGTTGTTATCTGTGCATAATTGCAGCTTTGAGGGTACTGGAAAACATAAATCAGTCATTTAATTTATTAGTGATTGCGAGGTAATATGGTTATTTTTCACCACACGGGGGCTACTTCCTGGCCTTCCAGTTGACGATCTATAACATTTATAGCATCCTCAACGTTTGTATATTGCAGGCAATTTACTCCACAACATCCCAAGATCGTTGTTAACTGCCAATCATCCTTTGAAGTCTTGTCAGTGTCTTGATAAATCATCCCCAAGCTGAAGTAAGGCTTGATTAAAGATTCCCTATCCATCGCTGTCACCAAAGGCAAGAGCCCCCCGAATTCCTGGTAACATTTTTTCATTTTTTTGTTAATCTGTGTGCACAAGAAGATAATCTCGTGCAGATAAATTATTATCTTGTACCCACAAATTATTATGTTGTGTGCAAGAGATTAAAAAAACATTACCAACGGCACTTCAGGGGCTCCGTAGTTTCATACACCATGTATCTAGACAAGCATCGGATCATCTGTGAGAAATAACACCCCTATCATTGGAAATTCTGCCGGGTTGCCTGCGCTCCCCTGTCCATGTTTCTCTTGGTTTGTGTGTGTGTTGTGGGTGTGGTGCTCTTCTCACTCTCCCAGCTCCCTGATTGCTGATCAGCATGCACACCTGCTAACCATCCACTCATCAGCCTGGCAGTACATCAGCGAGGTTCTTCATCTACTCAATTTCAGATTGTTGTTTCATGCAATGCGGAAGATCGCGATCCTTGACCACTTATAATTGTGCGCTTTCAGCTTTTGACACTCGTGTTGTTTTTGCTAATTAGACTAATCCTTGTCTCTGTGCCCCAGGATCATTATATGCCCACCTGCTTCCCTGCCTGTGCCTGCCTGCCGATCAGTCATCAAGCTGCTCTACTCTTTGCTTCCACACTACTACCCTCAGCCAGCAGTCATCACCTGTCACGTGCCAGACTGCTCACGGTTTTCAATGTTTCTTTCGTCTCTGCGCCATCTTTAGAGTCTTTTGCAGAGGGGGTGGGATTTACCCTGTGAGCCAGAAAATAAGTTTTGAATGAGGTCAGAGCGCTCTGGATGAGGTTATTGTCAGAAGAATGACAGTTTCAACACAAACCATGACTTTTTTTAAACATTGCAGTTACTGGAGTCTGAAAGCTGGAGTGAAATAAACATAAAAGGAAAGTGTCAATCGAAGGGTGTGTTCACCTCTGACTGGTCTGGACTAAAGCAAAAATGTAGTCCTGCTTTAGTTTAACATTCAGTCTAGCCTTTTTTTTCTTTAAATATTAGTCAAATAGATGCTTGATTAACGACACATGGATCAGGTCATACCCTAATTGCCTAGTTTGTTTGACACAGATTCTGTTGACAGAGCTCACAAACTTTGGAGGCAATACTTTGTGTCAGGCTAAGATTAAAGTAGGGTCTATATGGTGTTATTCTTATTAGTGGAGAGTCCGTGAAAAGCCTTTTGCGCACGTATGACAAAGTCAAAATAGCGTCTGTAATAATCTGAAGTAAGCAACTGAACTCATCTGTTTTAAAGAGTGGGTTATTGATATCAAAGAACAGAGAGTCCTTTCTATTACTCTCCATGCTGGTAAATTTGGATCACTTTGATCACGCTCTTCTCATAGCTTACTTACAGCACCATTCATTTGGTAGTGGCAGCATTTGGATCGAACAAAGGTTCGGACAATAGAGTCCCCCCGTCTTTAAGAGATCCGCACCAGTAGAGCAATCACATTGGATTTTCTCTTAATCTAACTGAACCTGTCAAGTATACAGAGCACTGGGTTGGTTGGGAGATGGACCTGGGCTCTGGCTAATTGTCTTGCGTGTAATTCCACAAAATGCTATGTAACGGTATTTCTAAAAGTGGCTATTTTTGTGTCCATGAGCATGAAAAGAGATATCCGTATCCAAGTAGATTCCATTTGGTTACAGCTTCACAAACGTTACAGGAGACTATGCTGTACAGTTAAAGTCACACCTATGTACCTGGAGAATAGAAGTCTAGAAGTCTTTTTTTAGCTCTATTTTGGTTTCACGGCTCTCTTGTGTTGGATTTTGTACAATGATTTTTTTAAAGTATAAAATTGTAACACTTTTCCTCTGGGTCACCCCTGCAAACAACTCCTTTAACAATATAATTGCATTTAACTTCTTTTGCCCTTTTAAATAGGTTATAACCAATTTTAAGACAAAGTGTAAAGGGTAAAATGTTCAACAATTGGATAAATGGTAAAGTACAATCTAAAGATTCAGACTGACACCGTATATAATTACTAAACCATGGTGCTATATTGCACGAGGAAGATGGAATCTCTTGGAAGAAAAAACAGCACTTTTTTTTCTTTTTTTTTTACCACAACCTCTCACTCCCCTTCCACTTCATCCATCTCTGGCCTCTCATCTTTCAGCAAATCTCTCCCCTTGGATTTTTTTTCTTCTTAATCCCTACCTTCTCACAATATTTCACATCCACTCCCTTATCACTTCTGCTCTCTTACCTCTGCCCTCTCCTTCTTTTTTCTTGATTCTTGTGGCTTTTTTATATTTACCTGTCCTCTGACAACTTCTCCAGCCTCCCTCCGAAATCCTCTTCTTAGCACAGTTATGATGGATAAGTCAGTTTTTCCATCCTTCCCTTTCACCCCGTTTCCCTTTATCTCTGCTCCTCAGCTAGCCTTCAGCCCCTTGAGGGGGGGATCCTATACCGTCTCTCTGATCTGAAGCAGCAGGGAGCCAACAAGATTTTTTCTAAATTAGCTCCACTTGCATTGGTTCCCATAGTATTCCACCCTTTTCCTCCCTGTCTATATAATTCAGCATCTGACTACCACACACACATGCACCCCATTAGCTGGAGTGGCATCTGTTTTTAATTGTACCCATATGAGAAGTGGCAAAGTCTCCACATTCATGAGTCTGCTGACACTAATTGCAGCGCCGCATGTCTCTTTGATGCAGCCTGTCGAGCTGAGGTATAAAGCAGGACAGAGATCTTCTCTGTGTGAAGCTGCATTTCCTAATATGGCCTCCTGCCCTGGAAGTTGTTGATTTATGGACATGTGAACATAAATCCTTATTAACATGGATCACGTATAATGCCTGTGTTTGTGAAGTATAGCTACAGTATATGTTGTTTGTGAGTGTGACACCCTGCAGAGTGAGAAGCTCAGGGCTGCTGTGTTATTCAGGAGATAGTAAACTCACATAAGACATGGTTGTGTGATATAAGCATCCTAACCCATCCGGATGGATAACAAACTCACGCATTCTAACACGTACTCTTGGTCAAGATTGGTCAAGAGCCAATAACATCAGCTTATTAGCGTATAGGACACCTTTTTTGATGCACGGGGACCTGCTGCACAGCTGAATATTACCAGTTATCATTTTGCAGAAGTATGTGATGCGCCAGTAGCAGCAGAACAAGTAAACACTGACAGAGAAACACAGTGAACGAGGGCTCCCTTATAAAGAAAGTAATCCAAATTGCATAAGGAGGTTTGAGGGGGATTGTCACTGAACCTCCAAGCAAGGAAATGCTGCTTTGTTACATGTTGAAAGTACTTGCTGAGGGTTACAAAAAAAACAGCATAGTTAGGTGTTTAAAGACACACAAAAAAAAAGTCAATTTCATTTTGCAAAGCTTTGGCTTAATTTTTCATGTTGCCATGGCAATGCGTTTCTGCGACTGTTGCATTAACAGCTTTGAATACCTAACATGGGGGCACTCTGTTCATTTAAAACCAACTCAGCTGGCTCCCAAACAAGTGTCAGTAGGTGAGAATTTTGGGAGCACGTTTACAGTGTTAATGAAAATGTCCCTGTTATGCTTCCAGCAAGACAAAACAACCCACCACACCACAAAAATTGCTTTGGAATATCACAACAAATCATGAGGAAACATAATGGACAGTCCAGGGTGTCTATGCAACAATGGGCTGTTTTGGCTCCAACAAAGTATTAAGCAGGTGGTTTTGATATTGCTGCTGATCATGCAAACTGGTGTGCTTACCTGTTCATTAAAGGGAACAGAAATATCATTGCAGTTAATACAGTGACTGAAAAGGCTTAAAAGGTTTCCGAGCATTTCAGAGTAATTAGCAAAGTGGCACCGTTAATCTTTTCAGTGAATATTGCATAAGTGAGGAATGACATTGTCTGATTTCTTGTAGAATTGACTGATTTGAAGTGATGACTTCCACCACAAAATAAAAGATGTTAATGAACCAGGATGGCATGTGAAAGAAATCTTTCGCAAGCAATAAATGCGCAAGCACAATCACCGCTGTGAGTTCAGCCATCCTGCATGCATGAGAGTCTGTGCGTGTGTGTGTGTGCACACTACATTATGAATAATAAGCAGAATCAGACACAATTTTACAGGTTATTAAGCAGGCTCATCCTTGCCTGACATTTCACTGACAGTAATCGGTTTTGATGTATTTAATTCAGCCACTGTTTGCCTTTCTGTTGTTTTTGTTGCTGCTTGCTGTAAGCACAGGGCCCAAAAATGGAGATACAGCATAACAAGTGGAGCTGAATCAACATAATGACAGCAGAAAGTGTCTCCTTTGGGAGGAAAACCCAGATGCCTCAGCAACTCCATCACGAGGACTGTCGTTGTTCTGGATGGTCGACGTTCATCTTAAAGCAATTGTTTGTGATGTGTAGGGCACATTATTAGAATGACAGCATTAGATTAGATGATAGGGGACCTTAATGTTCCCTGTGGAGAAAATGGATAAGAATTAAACAGAAAAGTACTGAAGAAACCAGGATGCTTTGTAAGAGAGAATTAAAGCTGATAGACAAGGGGGAATTTCCGTGCATTAATCAGGATGTAGATGCAAGGAAACAGAAGGAAACAGCAGAGGGACACTTCTGACATGAGTGAAAGTTAAAGCTGCTCGCATTGTTAACGTTTTAGTGAGGCTCCTTGCCACTGACAGGATGGAGAACTCTGGTGGCACCATCCTGTGAGCTTTCAGAGGTCACAGTTTATTTTCTAGGATATGCTGTCCATTTAGAAACTTTTCTAAGGTTGTATGAAATGAAAAGTTTTGGTTTTTTAATCCACCTTAAAGAAGCATTAAACTGCACTTTGTTTCCAATAAAAATGACAAGTGGACATCCACAAAAATGTAAAAAACATGATACACCCACTCAGGTTAACTGTTGGACAACTCAGCAAAACATCTGAACTGGCAACTGAAACTATTAATTGGTTTCCAGAAGCATTGATTTTTTTATTTTCCGTACACTAATTGACAAGAAAATAAATACATAGTGGATTAGATGAAGAGATGACTCTCTGACATGTAAGATCAGAAAAACGCTGTGGCTTGCTTTTGTCTGAACACACAACATAATGACATGCAGCATTAAAATATCCTTGTCCTGGATTGCCAGCTGGTGAATTGAATTCCCTCAGCGAAACAGACGAAACATAATGAACAAGAACCACGTCCCACTGAAAACTGATCTGTTTTTTGTTTTAGGACATTTGGGCCGATACATCCTCAGAATGACAACTGAAGAAAAGCAACTGGAGAAAGCTGCAGAGATGTTATTTTTCCAACACAGCTGAAGTAAGAGGCAAGGTATTTCTTGTTATAATTTGGCTGAAGGAGACCTTTCATGTGCTCAACAAGGGGAAAGGAGGCCATGAAACTTTAATGCGCCAGTGGAAGAGTTTGACAAGAATATGCTGGCTGCCGTGGCTCTGTTTATAAAGCAGTGAGCAGCTTCAAGCAAGTCCATCCAAGCTCTAGTTGACAGTTTGCAGATGGACTGAAAAGAAATGAAAGGGGAAATATTGGGGAAGGGGGCGGAAATCCCTTTTTCTGTGCTGAGAGCTAATATTTGGGAGTCTCGGGGCACATAACTCGGCACTGGCACTTCCTTCGGTCTGAAAATACATAATTAAGTGAGAATTTCATGTTTGCAGTGGATTAATACATCACACCCCTAACCCTGAGTATGAATAACCAGCCTCCCAATCTTTTTCTCCTCCCAACTTCAACTTCACATCATGCTGCATTTGTGGTACCTTGCAAAGAGGGTTTCACCACATCTCCTGTTTTAAAATAAACCTTGTCTTTTACCCAAATCTCCCAGGGACAGCGTCTGCTCTAGGGTCCTTTTTGTGAGTCAGCTTGGCATTAGCCGTGACAATTTTGACCTAAACATGCAACAGACATTTTATGGAGACCTCAGGAAAGTGAAAAAAAATTAAGATCAACACAAAATACAATATTTTAGACACTGACAGATTGATCTGTGTCTGAACACCGTTGAACTTTGAAAAACACATGTAAGCCTAAGAAATAACTTCATTTTCAGCACCCAGGGCATTTAACCTAATGAAGAGTAAAGCCTTTCCCTTGCTGTGAAAAACAAGTTTGCATGTTGTCATTTATCAGATGCTTAGATTTTTAAAAAACTGTCGTAAATCTTGGCCTACTCATTGAATGCTAAAGTTCTTTAAATGACAGCATACAAACAGAAAAATACTGAAGTGCAAAGTAAGTGCAGGATAGGAGTTGTAGGGAGGATGGTGTTCTCCGAAAAGACAAGTTTTCAAGAGATTCTTGAAGGTAGAGAGTGATGTTCTGATAGCATTTGGTAGCTTGTTTCCAGCACTACTGATAATGTTGTTCCTAAAGATGCGGTACCAGAAAATACATTCTGTCCTTAAACATGAGTGCACATATGAAGATATGATTTTGAACCTAAATGCTTATCTTCTCCGCCAAATGGAAAAAGGAAACTTTATCTTTTTTTTTTTGGCAAATATAGACAGCAGGAGTCAAACAGTATGTGAACACTGCATATAGAAGACTTCTGAAGATATGTTAGGACTGTGAATGTGCCCTTTTAAAGATTATTTTTCATAAAATGAAAGGAAAAAAAATGGACAACATTCTTTGAGAGGGAAATATGCACATACGGATCTTAAAATCAAGCACTGGAGTGTTGATTTGGACGTGTTTGTTTTTTTACATGCCAAGACTCTGTTACAGATTTTATTTGAGATTCCATTAGGCTGCCTGAGTGAAGCAGAATTCAAGAAGAAATCAATGTTGCTGATTTGCTGATGCATGCACAAGGAAAAAATCGCTTTGATACCTATTTTTGAGGAAAAAAAAGAAATATCTCCTCTTTGCTCGAACTTCTTACTGCCAATCTTCAGCATCCCTCCACTTACATGACTGAAAGCCAAGCATTCAAGCTCCTGTGAACATTTTCTTTTTCCCCAAAGAAAGGATATTTTAGCACATAGAAATCCTTATATTCTCATTTACATTACACTGCTAATTCTGGCTGTCCACTGTGTGCTGGACAGTAAGGCTTGATGTCTAATGATCACCCCTTGTCCTTTCAGCCAACCCAAAGCCAAACCCATTCCCCTTTTAATTCTTATCGAATGGCTGTCATGCTGGGGGGGGGGAATGCTATTTGCCTTTTTTTTTAAACAGACACTGGCCTTGTTAGAATATGAAAAGCTTCATCATATTGAAGTTATGGGCACAAACATCCATCTCTCCCCTTGAACTCTCCACCTTGAATTTAGCTTCTGGCAATTGCATGTCCATCAGTGTGGCAGCATGGAAATTCAAGCATTGTTGAAAAACAAGCATTCAGATGGGGGCTCATTAGAGGTGTGAAAGCACAGTCATAAAGCCTGAAGATGGGAAGAATAAACAAGGGACAGGGAATGAGCTGGGTGACCTGAGTCATGGCAGCACCTCCGATGACGCCAAGATTTGAGCAGCAGACGTTGCATAAGAACTTTGATTAAAATGCTTCTGCTCCTGTTTTTCTGCCTCGTTTGTTTCTGAACAAATTCTTTAGCACCCAATCGATGATGCAAGCACACAAGAAGATAAAAACATTTCCAGAAGCTTCACGGCTAACACGCAGGACACTTTTTCTTTATAAGTTTCATTCTATTGGGCAAACTGTAAGAATAAAACTAAATGTATTACTTTTCCTTCAGAACTCACAGACATCTCTCACTCACACGTTCACACTCATAAATAAATTCTCAGCACTTTCTGACTACTCTATCAACTGGTCTAAGACCACAGTTCTGCCCATTAACTGTAGGGTCCAGAATATACCTGCGATCACTTTACAGTCAGGAAATATTAGATATTTAGGCATAAACATTTCCGTCAGGCTCTCAGAAATAACAAAGCTAAATTTTGTGCAATTATTAAAGACGGTACAGGACGATCTCACTCGTTGGAAGTCATTACCCATATCACTTATGGGGAGAGTTGCAACCATTAAAATGATAATACTACCAAACGTTAACTACTTGTTGTCAATGATCCCCATAAAACCATCCGCTACTTTGTTTAAGTCACTAGATTCATGCATCTCCAAATTTCTGTGGAAAAACAAACCACCACATATTAGTTTAAAAACCCTAAAGAAGACCAAGGACAGTGGTGGATGAGATTTGCCTAATTTTCAGCATTATTTCTTAGCCAATAGGTTACAATATCTATCAAAATGGTTTAAACCTAGCCATAAACAAGAACCATGGATAAATATAGAACAAGCATTGTGTGATAATCTGGAAATCTCCGACCTGCCACTTATTAGTCAAAACGTAAAAAATCACAAATGTTTCAAAAGCATTAACATCAGCACCTCTCTGACAGCCTGGACAGAATTTCTTCCCTTTCCCCGTGTAAGCTTACACCCATCTGGAACAATCTTGACATCCTGCAAAACAAAAAAATGCCAAACTTTACTCTATGGAAGAACTAAGGAATCAAACATCTGGAACATATAATCCAAAATGGAAATTCTATTTCATTTGCTGAGCTCATATCACAACATGGGAGATGCAGCAATACATTCCTGGAATATCAACAACTTAAGTCTATAATAACCAAGAAATTTATCCTCCACCAACCAGACTTACAAGTCCCCATTAGGGTAGCAGGAGCGTGTGTGTTCTGTGGGGTGTAGTGGATGGGGCCACGTAGGTGGTTCCCTTTGCTGAACTCCGCAGTTCCCCGGCCCTGTTTTAATTACACCTTAGACATTACTACTTGTCAGACACACACACATTAGGTTTTGGGGGGTGGTTGCACTGAGTGGCATCTGGTGGTCGGGGCTCTTTGGGTATGTAGGCTACCCAGAGGGCCGCGCTCCTAGTTCTACAAGGTTGGCTGCCTCTCAATTTTAATCGCTCACTATTAGAAAATATTGAAGAGCCAGAGGGGTGAGGGGCCAGGAGGATGAGTTATTCTGCGGGTTCTGGGACTTGCTGTCCTCTGGCCTGCTTGTGCTTCTCCCGATGGGGGGGCGGCGTTGCCTCTCCCCGCTGCTCGCGGCTTCACCCACCTGTGGGCACGTCTTGACTCCCGGGGCACTTGGCCAGGGGCACTGGGGCAGGCGCTGGCCCACTGTGGTTGGCTGTCTGGGGCGCTTGGCCCTCTCGGGTATTGGGTGGGGCCTCTGCCGGGGGGTTTGGAGGCGCTCGGGCTCCTGGGACGGCCCATGTCTGGGTGGCTGGGGCTTGGTGGGGTCGGTGGGATGTTGCCCCTGGTTCCTGGAGGCCAATGCTCTATGCTTATGGGGGCTCTGTCTGGGGGCTTCCTCTGCAGTCTTATGGGTGGATGCGTGGCTGTCCCTGTGGTGGGCTTCCCGGGCTCCATTGGGGCTGCTGGTGGCCTGGGTCTTGTGGCCCTCTCTGCCTGCTTCTGATTGCTGGGGGGGGGGGGGGGGCTGTGGATTGTGGCTCTATACACTTATACACTCATTACTAAGCATGGTTATCATGTAGGTCCTGTGCCATGGGTTTTGCATGTTCTCACACACACACACACACATTCATTAGTCCAGTAGCATGCTCGCTAAGCAGTTGATGTGTTATCCTGTGGTTTCAGGTCATTTATATCCACAGTTGTGTTGTATGCGATTGCTGCTACTTGTGCTTGTTTTTGTTTGTTTGTGTGTTTGTTTTTTCTCTGCTTGTCTGCTTTCAGGTGCTCCTGGTGGCGCTAAGGCTGGATTCCCCACAGAGGCACAGTTTTTACAGGTGTAGCAGCTGGTGGTCTGGTTTTTCTTTATATTTTTGCTCTGTTTCTTCTTCTTTGCTCTTCCTCTTTCCCTGTCCCCCGGTCCGGCTCGGCACTATTACATGTGAAATATTGTAACAAAAATAAATAAATGTGGGCAGTTGATGGGCATCAAGGGGAGCTTTACATTTATGAAGCTTCCCTTGGCAAAACAAATCTGTTTGGCATTAAAGGTATTCAGATTACAATTCTGCTGCCATAATGCTGGACAGGACAAGGGAAAAAAAAAGAAGAAAACTAAATGATGCTCCAAAGGCAACTTAGCATAACATGAATACTATCACAACAAGGTTAAGATGCTGTTTGGATGTATGAAACAGCATAGTTTGATTTTGGAGAAGATCACGGTGTTTACAACACATTTTTTTATGTTTCATCACACCATTTCGTTGGTTGCCTGGGTGATATGATGACATGGAAAATCACAGAATGAACTAGTCACAGCAGGTATCTGTTAGCCCATATGAATGACAAGGTTCTGCAGTTATAACAGCAATATAATAGTCATGATAAAAAACATTTTAGCTGGAATTCTAGTAACTTTGGCAGAGACCGAGAGCAAATCCCATGAAAACAATACACCCCCCACTAATTAATGTGAGGCTCTCAGTCACAAGTCTGTCATTTGCTCTAAATGTGTAAGAACCAATATTAAAAAGTGTGAAATGTTCTCAAAAAATCCAATTTCCTGCAAAAGCTGCTCACTGGTATTCTTAGCAAATGTGACTTTGACAAGAGAGAGAAAAAAAAAAGAAGATTGCATCTATTTTGGACTCTTTTCAGTCGTGCATTAATACCGAGTCTGTAAATCAGTTAGTTTTTTTTTACAGCAGCTGAACTTAAGGTTGAGTCAAAATAAGCTAAACTAAGCTGTGATAATATCACTAGTAACGGTGGAACATCTGACAGTGGAACGGTGCAGCTCATTTATGTGTCTTTCATAGTGTTTGGACATCAATGAAGATCAAATGGAAAAGGAATACCTTCCATCAGGATACAGATGCAAAGCCCTTAGTTGTTAGTGGAGAGAATGAGCAATGGCGTCGCATTTCCCTAATGAAACTTCACTCTCCCTTAGAGCCCAGGATTATGTGATCACTGGAGGGGCCAGAATCAACTGTGATTAAGCACAACCTAATTTGACACGAGAGCAAACAAAATCACTCTGATTGGGTCCTATTGTATGCACAGCACAAGGGTAGAAAATGCATTTATTCCCTGCTATGAAACAGTCTTTGCCTCGCTGTAACCAGGTTTCCCCAGCTAGGATTTTTTTTTTTGGCCTAATTGCTGCCAGTGGCTAAACCCTTTCTATTTGCATCGATCTCCTTTGAAGAGAGATGCAGATGAGCTTAACGAGTGTGCTAATTATGCTCGCCTTGCGCGGGGGGCTTGCTGTATTTGCAACTTTGTGTGAATATGAGTGTGTCGGTATGGATGTTAGAGATTTTATGCTTAGGCATGCCTGAGTGTTTGCTTTTGCGTGCATCACTGTGGGCATACCTGTTGGGGACAAACAACTAGAAATTAAGAACAGGGTGACTTAATATCAAAACATCAGATTGGTAATGAATGTAGACTGTTTGGAGCTGTGGATGGTGACCTCAGATTTTTTTTGTCTTTCGATCAGCAAAAAACGTGGCAATGTGTGACAGGAGACATATACTACTGCGTGTGTTTGTGTGTACCTGAGGCTGATTTGGACCAAGGTTTGTGTGCGTGTCGCTCTGCCAGCCAGTGTAAAAGCAATGACTGGTGTTGTCACCTCCGGCACAGTGGCCTGGACTGGTGGACAAAATGTCACTCGACAGGCCTGTCTCTTCTGTCTCTCTCAGCCTCCCTCTCTCTTTCCCGCCATCCACTCCTTTCTACCGAAAGGGATGTCATGACAGTGAGGAGCAACGTGAACAGCTGTGACGCGGGCCACAATACGCGCATTTGCGACTAAAACCTCTTGAAGACGTGAAATCACCCTCCCGGATAAAATAACTGGCTGCGGTTGCAGCTTCTCAGAGCGAGCTGAAGGCAGTTGAAGGGCTGTAAACGTCACAACACATCAAGGTTAATGGAGAATTTTAGAGATGGATTTGTTTTAAATCTCGGGGACGGTAACAGGCCAACCGTCAGCCGATGCTTTCAGAACTCGAAAGAATTTTTACTTCAAGGAAAAGCAGTTCTGACTGTCTGAATCTCTGAATGGTGGACTGGAGGAAACGTACGAAACTTTTATTCTAACGTTCTGGTAGTATTACAATGCACACCTCCCCTTTCACAACGCATTTCTTGATATAATAACGCCTTTGGGGTCTTGCTGTGGCGTATCAATCTGTCTTGTTACCTGCAAAAAGAAAAACCATAGCAGGAGCTTCATTTTCAGGTTGATGAGACAGCCGGGTTGCCTCTCTGTTCGCTTTTCAATTTAATTTGTACGGAGCAAAAAATACCTTCTCAAAAACAAAAGAAAAGAAAAAAGAGACGGAAATACCTGGCTAACAAGAATAGGAAATTGCATATTCAACTCAAACCAGTACAATAATAATAATGTAACATAATATATTGAAAGGATGTGTGACTCCAGGTGTGTACACAATGTTTTAAATATGCAGATGGATGTATAGAGAAAGCATCAGTCTTGTTTTGAATAAGGACATTTTTTCATTTTCACCCCTTGCCATAGCTATACGACCGGAAGGGAAAAAAAAACATGCATTAAGAATAAATAAAGTGTTACACAACAGTAACTGTCATGTAAATGCCTAAGTTGCAAGACAGTGTGTCTGCTCCCATCGGCATGAGGTGTCCGTTTTCTCTTCAAAGCAGGTAATAGTCTTCTTGTTGTCTGCTTGGTTGTGTTTTTCACGAGAGCTGGATGTTGCGTCGGACGGGAGCTCGATCACGACAAGACAGGCCAGGGGCAAACGATCTGAGGAGATCAGACACATGCACGCACACACACCTCAACTCAAAACACACCGAGAAATTTGCAAGGAGAAAAGCAGTCACTGGAGAGCAGAGGAGAAGACAGCCAAGCCGGCCAGCTGAAGTGAGATAGATGTTGGCTATAGACGGAACCTCACTGCAAACGGCTGCTGGGACATAGAGATAATTTGCTGCGTGTCTCTGGCAACAAGATGTAAAATCATGCTTTATTGTCGTCCTTGCCACTCCATCTACCATAGGCCAGAACGAAAATGTCCCACGCGAGTGGATAGCGAGCAAAGTAACATTTTACATAAATAAAATCATTAACGTTACAAGAAACAACAACGAAAATATAGTTTTGTCTGTTAAACCGTTTTCAACTCAATGACTTCTGGACCAGGGGACATTTCTGTGCCCAGCAAGAGTAAATATAAATAAATCTCATCAGTTCCAAGGTGAAGTCAATGCAACACAACCAGGACACACCAGATAAATATCAGCCACTGCCATCGGTTAACGTTATCTTATTTGCCAATTGGTCGATTGCAGTGTGCAAGCTGAAAATCAACCAATACCGACGTCAGGCTGACATATCTGTGCATCTTTACTACTTAGATAGGTCAAATCAGGAAATGTTTAAAACACACTTTGTGATTTGTGAAAGTTTTATTCTATTTCTATTGCAAAATGTCCAGATTTGACCTGTCTAAGTTGCATGTTTTTTTCTTTTTAAACTACATCTGGTCTAAGGTTGTCGAGATCCCCAAATAGCAGTAAAATGACCCTTTCTGCCTTTCCCTTTTACATAAAAACAAAAGCTGCTCATCAAAAGCCAGTGTTGGGTCTCGGTATGTGTGATAAGGGGAAAAGCTCCATGTGTTCTGAGTTAAGGGGGCTGATGAAAGTCGTGCACAGCAGAAACAGGAGACAATATCGACCTGTTCCAACCAACGTGGGTCCTGTCACTAGCGAGAACTGTAGTAGAACTGCATAGCTCTGTAGAAAACTGAACAATGCTGCTTATTGAGAAACGTTACGTTCTCTCTTTTGTTGCTGTGTTTCAGGGCCACTGCAGAAAGTACGACACAGAACCCAGCTTTCACATACCCTCTCTGACAACAGGTTTGATGCACAGTTGATGCTGAATGCTAGTGACTCACAGGGCCTATTTTTAATTAGTTACATGGTCATTAAAATGTGTTAATTGTATGCATTGTGTTAACGCACTGTCAAAGTCAGCTAAGGACAGGGCTGGACAGTAACTCTGGTTTAGTGACTCCAGTAATGCAGTGTGACCCTGTGTAATTTCAGTATGATAATTGGAAGAAGTCCCTCTGCCCCCCTCCATGCACATACACACACAGACTTTGGTATATGAGAAAGCAATACAGCTCCCCCTTTTGGCAGGATCTCCACAGGGATTAGTGTGTTCACATCAAACAGTAATATCAGCATTATTTCCAAATACCTCTCCTGGCAAAAAACAGACATTATGGAGTAATTCCCTAAAGTGGAGACTTTCACCAGTGTCTCCCAAATGCAGGGACGGACAAATTGCAAGTGTTGCATCCAAATGCACCCTTAGCTCTGGTGGGCATGGAAGATCAATTTCTATAGTCACGCAAGCTTGCTGTGGAAAAACAATTTTTTTTTGGTCTTGCACTAAGAAATGCATTTGAGTAGTGAGGACATTTGAGTTTTCTTTTCTTTTTTTTTGCAGAAAAAGGTCAGTGAATACTAAGTTTAAGGCTTTTTGTCTGTTAGGTTTTCTCTTTATAGCAATACTACAAAGCTGTTAACATCACAACTGATCAACAATTAGGAGCATTAAAAACCCTACACTAAAATTAGATTAGCCAACTCTTATGTAATATAGATAAGGGTAGGCTATTAATTGTTTAGTCTCTAGTCGTATGAAACATCATGGCACTGCAATGACTGCTCAGTTCAAGTTCATGTCAGCGTCAGATCTGCTCGGCAGAGTCAAGAAATTTGGCCCTATGGGCCAAAATTGCTCCACGGTAGTCGCCATTTTGCTTCTAGTGGAAGTCCAAAGCACTTGAAGAGTCCCAAGCGCCGCTGCTTTCAAAGACTTTAAATAAATGTCGTTATTCAGATGACTTAATATCTGCAACTGAGTACAAAATTACACGTGTGGGAGGCATAGATTGCCTTCTGTTGTGTAATTAAATGTTCAATAATATTTGAGGCCCTAGAACGTGTATCTCCGTTTCATTGACTTGTTTTTAAGAATGATATTGTTCTTTTGGCAAGCAAAACGTAAGAAATAGCAAGACAAGTCAAAGTTATTTGCAGCTCCAACATCAGTTGCTACAATGAATAATATTTGCTTAAATGCTTCAACGTTTTGTATACAAACATACACTGAGAAATGTAATCCTTATCAAGGTCTATCGACGTTGGTACTTACAAAAGGACGTGAAGGCAGCACCGCCATTATTCTCTTTCACTAGGAACACGAAGTTACAAAACATGACCGCGGCTGTTGTGGTACGAAGATTAGCAGCTCTGTCAGGAGCTTCGGCGGTGGGAGCTGGGGCGTACGGGGCTCATGGTAGGATGTTGACATTAGCTTATTCTGCATTGTATTTAAAAATACCAAGGGAAAACAATCATTTTTAACGTTTGCAGCCCAAGCTTTCGTAGCATTATATGCCAATTTATGGTTTGCTTCCTTAAAACACTGTTGCTTAACTGCAGTGGCAAAGTGCATACGACCTGCTTATGTTTATTTGGTTGATATTTAATTCGGCATGCAAACGGTCCGCTTAGCTGCACGTTGTTTTAGTAAACGAAACAATTTCATAATCAAGGTGACCCGCCTCCAGAGTTTGACATGGTGGACTTTCTGAATACAGTTGGTCAGTGGGGAAACGTGGAGGTGCTGGGTTTATAGATGCAGTGGAATTAAACATCGCCTCTTGTATTAAACAAAAAAAGATAAATGTTAATATCCAAAAGTATTAATATCGACTTGTCTGTTCTGTGTGTCCTGAACATTAAACCTGAAACTATTAATTAAATCATGAAAGTAGCATTTAATTTCACTTGTAGTGCTATGTGAGTTTTTCTGACCTCCACATCTTTTTTTCAGGCTTCAAAAACAAAGACCCAGATGACTACCAGAGAGTGGTAGGTTGCTGCTGTTATCTGCCTCCTCTGCTGCAGTGTCCCGATAAAGCTTCTGCTTGCCAGAGATCATCCTTTCACTTGTGTAGTTTTATGACTGGTTTTAATCTAATGCTCCATTTTTGTTAAGGTTGCAATACTTTTTGTGACCTAGACTGCAAATTTCAAAAGTAAGATTCTTTTCCAATCTGAGCTGAACCTTACCCTTGCTCCATTACAGGACTTGGACTGAATATAAATGTAGAAATAGATGCCGATCCTTTCCCCATGTACTCTAGTGGCTCATTATGTATCCTCTTAAAATTCTTTTACACAGTCGTAGCTCTTTTTCAGTTTCTTCTGAAAAAGTTTGAAGAAATAATGTTTTTTTTAAAGAGGGCAGAATTTTTCTGAAAGCTCTGCATCTGTTCCTGTCTCACCAGCTTTATGAAACTGCCAACAAGTACCATTTCTACCACAGCCTGGCCCTGCTGGGTGCTGCCCACTCTGGAAAACCTGTTGTGGTGAGTATGAAGCCGGAGGATACTTTGGAATCCCTTTAAGTGGAACTAGTGTCATTCTGCCGTAACCTTTACCCTGCAGCGAACAGCACTTTATAAACGGCCGTGGAAAGTGTTTAAAAGTACATCCAAGCTGTACTCCAGCTATGCAAAGGCTCATTTTAGAAAATATAAATGGATAACCCAAGAACAATTGGTACCCTGTCCCAGCAGGATCTTATAAATCACATGCTGGGATTTTGGACAAAACGCTATAAAACCGCTGTCTGTATTTCTCAAGATATAAAATATTCACTTCCTCTTTCTTTTGAAGAATGAGCTACCACCTAATTCTTCCTTTTTTTTTCGTCTGTGTGTTTTAGTTTCAGCCCCCATGTCAACACTGTGCACCTCTAATGTTTTTGTAGGTGGGCAAGAAGTAGAAGAAGAATTGGATGTGAGCAAACACAGCCCTGATGTTTACTCTGCTTGACTTTCGACTGCAGCAACACCCGCACACTGAGGGGGTGTATGTGTTCTTATAGGTGGCAGAAACCGTGTTTGACGGAATAGAGATCAAGTATAATGGTTAAACTGCCTAGCTTTTGGTACAGCTCGTTTTAGTGCTGTGGCTTTATTGAAAACCCTAAATATACTGAAAAAAGGTGGCCGAGGTTAAACCTTTCAGAATCCTGTTTTGTATGGACGATTTAAACAGCATTAAAATCCTTGCAGTTTAAAAATCGTAATGAAAGAAACCAACGTAAATGGTGAGATGTGTCATTGATGGGGTACTTCAGCTCCTCTCAAAGACCACAACATTTTGGCCTTCGGTGCTGAAAGGTTCAGATGTTGTAATTCTCTACTGAACAACTCACAGTGACCTGCTTTTTTTTTTTTTTTTTTTTTTTTTTTTTTTATTTAAGCCATTTTATGTCATGAATAAAACCTACATACAGTCTTCTTTTGACACGTCACTGATTAGATGTTAAAGTTTGTTGAAGTAAAATATAGAAGTTGTCTTGTGCGTGCTCACCCTCGGCTTCAGAAGTGAATATTGCCGTCTTTAGTGGAACGAATCTGTTGGTCGATCGGTTTGATGTGGAACCTCATCTGGAACTCCAAATTGTAGTGTTTTGGATATGATCAATTCAGGCGTGCATGCGACTGGTTTGTTTCTTTTATGTAACTGATCAAACTAAAAATAGATTATAGGTCAAAATGATTTACTTTGTATTTACACTGTACATCCATAGAGTCTGCATTTTTAGGTCAAGATTTAGGCAACATGCAAGTCGCTGCGGTGTCCACTTGTATGCATCCACTGAGCACATTCAGTTGGCAATGGGTACCTTTACAGCTTAAATTTGTTGATGACCTTACTGATTACAAAATGCTTGGTTAAAATCGGTCTCTTCTTTTCAGGCCGGAGCCCTCCTGATCGCTGGCATGGGCATGTTCTGCGGCTCTCTGTACCACCAGGCTCTGACAGGGGACCCTAGCCTCAGCAAAGTGGCTCCCATGGGCGGTGTATCTATGATTGCCGGCTGGCTGGCTATGATTCTCTGAACTGTGACAGCTCACATCTTCTCCACAGGGCCACCATGTGACACCAAACTGTCAGACTTTTAATGGATGAACTGTAGAGCTTGTAGGAGTTTGTTGAAGGGTAGTGCTGAGTTATAATGTCACCCATCCAACTGCACCCTGCCTTTGGGATGTGGATGTCAGCGGGGGATAAGGTCACAACAGGATTATCACTTTTCTGCCACTGCTGTCTGTTTTGTGACTGGTGCCCTTTGATCTTTAAGTTAAACTGGACAAGAAAATGAATTTTCTTACCTCAACAGGTTGTTGAGGAATTATTATAGATTGCATGTCAGTTTACGCCTGGGGAAGAAATCACAGATGGGATAACCAATATGTTACCACTGTAGTAATGCAGTTGATACTGTTGTTTTTGTATATTACACAACATGTGTCCTGAAATAATTGTGCGTCTGTTATTTAGATCAAGATAAATTCTGAAAAAACAGGCTTTTGCATTACTATTTAATTTTCTATACATAAAACAACCAAAGGACCAGTCCTATGTCAGCATGAAATACCGTGCTCCAGTTTTCTATTGTTTGACCATATATTAATAAATGTGAAAACCCTGACCGGGAAATAAAATAACAGACAATTCTATTGCCTCTCAGTAGCGTATAATCGGGCTGTTATTTTGACATCTGCAGTGTGTTTCCTCTGTATGCCAGATGCCAGACATAAAAAAGATTAACATTAATGGCTTCATTAGTCCATTTGAGCAATGCCATTCAGTCACTCACTTTCCTGTTTGAAGTCTGAGTAAAGCAAAAATAAATCTACGTTCTGAGCTCGCCACATCTCAGACAAATGGGTTATTAACCACCCGACGGAGCATGAATGATTAATACAATCTCTAAGTGAATCATATTAGGTCTCGGTATTGTCTGAAAATGAGCAGCGCGATGTGCTCTCAGATGCTGGGGGCATGTTTGCACAACACCCCGACTGACAGATTTCAGATCACTTTAAATGAACTGCACAAATGGGTCAAACAGCTTGTTTTCACCAGAGGACGCTGCTTAGATGTGACAACACAAAGGCATATTAGATATTTTGGTCACCTTTCTGCTCTGGAAAGAGTGGCGGCTATGTTCTGTTGAGGATTTAGCTGAGGTAACTCTGCAGTGTGAGGAAGGCAGAGACTCAGTTAGTGTGTCCTTTTAAATCTGTTTAATTCCAGGTGTCTCTGCCAAGAGCCTTTAAAAAAACTACCAGGTGAGAAATGAGGCAGAAAATCGGTCAACCAGGCATCTGTGGACTGTGGCTACTTCGGAAACTTTTTTTTTTTTTTTTATTGTAGGTGTGCAGCCCTCAAACCTCCATGTTGCACTGCATGCTCCTGACAAAATGAGTCCACAGTGTTTAGTGCATGATCATTCAGTCCCATGGCAGAGCAGTGCCAGACTGTTGACTTGGCACTTCAATGCACCGTGCACAGATCTGCCTCTCTGCAGCCAGTTCCGCCGAGGAGCTTTCAGCTTCACACTTCCAAAAATGACTCCCACTTTTTTTCTCGTTCTCATTAATACTCTGACAGTTATATCGACAGTTCAAGTTCTATAAATTCTGACATGTGGGTGAGACACGTTCACACGATGAAGGCAGAAGAGTTAGCTAGCTGTAACTAGATGCTTGTCTGAGGCCAGTGCATCGTAATAGGCCTATTTCTAACATTTTAGTGTTAGGATGGGCTTTTGCTTGCCTTATGTGCTAAATCCCACCGTATTGTGGAAATGTGAAAACGTTAGCTACAATAATAGCATAGCCGTAAAAGCATGACACTATGCTGCAGCCGATTATCGTGGGTAAAACAATGGAGGACAGTACTTTTATTTCTTTAATAATGTCACCTGTTGGACTTCTTTGAATAGAGGCTCAGAAGCCAAATAAGCCTACCTCTATTCTGTATATCGGTCCATTCTTGTGACTGCAGCAAATCAGACTTGTATAGTGATGAGTATGTTAGCATTGTCTTTCTAAGGATACCTTAAGGATTGCCTGCTGTGTTTGCGTGTATCTGCATCAATGCAAAAATCAATGTGAAATCAGAACTGCTGTAATACAGAAAGAAAACTAACTGACTAATGCTAGAGCTATTGAAGAGGAATCCTCTGTACTGGCAGGACCCATGTGATTTGTCACTTATGGCAGCTGAAGGAAATTGTGTCTCTTGCAGTGCTGAATGTCTTCTCAGCCTCAAGCATTTGATCCCCTAAGTGGCAGAGCACAATAGAGTTCATTACCAATGGCCTTCCTTTAGCCAGGGCCATGTTCCAGCCACTCAGCATTCAAATTGAAAATGAAATCCATTCAAACACTAATTCTTCATGACTGTAGGCCCATGAATGGGGACCTTTAGAAAATAGCTGTATAAATCTGCAGGTCAATTTGCTGGGGTCATCACATAAGCTGAGGATCTGCTCCGTAGAGAAGGCGCAACAGACTGAACACATTCCAAATGAGTTCTTGATCACGGCCCATAAACCCCCTCATTAGAATTAAAAGGTAGTCTGCTGTTCCAGGACTGAGCAATAACGCAGGACAAAAAGCTCTGATGCCCAAACATACAGCACACAACTCTGTGTTAATGCATCCATTAACTGAATCGCAGGGTTCTCTTCTGGCAAGCCAAATTTAATGAATGCACCCATGAGCGAAGGAGGTAGGAAAAATGGAAATTGAGAGCCTACGCCCGTATTTCCTGCACCACAGCTTGTGAGGTAATTCAAAACGAGTTCATTTCATTTCCAAAACACTAAAGAATAATGTACTATAAACACAAAATATTCGTCTACATAAGTAAATCAGTATGTTGCATTGAATTCAGCATCTATCCTCAAAGAGATGCCCCGATCTCCTGATTACTTCTCCAAAGGTAAAATATTTGGTGATGGGCTCTCTCCAAACCATAAATGTAATTCAAGAACATGCCCCATGTACGAACAATACCTGAAATAATTTAGATGAGCACAAGGGTTTATTCTTGACATTGAAAATTTACATTGAGTCCAATCCAATCAAGTTACATGGCAACTACAGTAACCGCTTCATGCATTTGTGCTCAGTTGTTTCACTGAGAATCTGAGAAGAAAGCATTTAGATCCTCTGAGATCCCAGGGATATACTAGATGATTTAAATGATTAAATCAGTGCCAGCGTGCCATGTGAGGAATGCAGTTTCATGGTTAGGAGGTGGAGCTCACATCTGGTTGGCTCTGGCCCTGTTTAAATACGATTATTTAAACCTGGCTCCTGTTCTTTAAAAGGAAGTCGGACATTTTGGAAAAATTTGCACAGTAGCTTTCTGGCAAAAGAAGAAAGGTGCAAAAGAAGATTGAATGCTATGTTCATGAAAAAACTGAACTTTGGCGCCACTTTTGCATTGGAACCTAGACTGTATGGAAGAAGTGGACAAAGCTGCCACAACATCACCCATTGCTTTGTGAACTGCTGCTACCTTTTTATAGCCCTAATCTTTGTCATTTGAAGTTAGAAGAGAACATATTTAAATAAAAGGATGATGCTGCACACTGATCGGAACGAGTAAAGTGATTTGTGCTAGTAATTCATGAGAAAAGTTTATGCCTGGAAAGTGGGAATCTATTCGAGCCAGACATACTTTGACACAAGCATCTAACGTCTATCAGCAGTATTGCTTTTGCTCTTGATGGCACTTGAGTGCTGGCTTCCCTTGTGACAGGGAGTGATTACATTCATCTTTTATACATCTTTTTATATATGCTGAGTGGAAATAGCAAGAAGCAGCTGAACTGTCTAATTATCTGCAATCATCCTGCATGGGAGAGAATGAATAAGCACAGGGAACTGAGATCATGAGAATCAAGCAGCAAGTCAGAGAAATAAAACCGCATTATCGGATATTTTCTCAACATTTACGTTCTAAAGCACAAATAAAAACACCCACACCTCAGCATAATCCTGTTGGAAGGTAAGACATTGCCAGTTTGTGTGACTGCATCATGAGAGCACCTCCCCTTTTCACTCTTGCTTCACTACTTTGTGTTCTGTATGTTCTCCCTGCTCCTCAGACAGACCTGCGGCAGCAAGGAGAGACGTTTTTTCATACATCAGAAAACTAATTACCCTTACCTTTACAGAACACACTGCAATAAAAAGAAACAATGTCTGAAGAAATATGTTTAGTTACTTGAAAAAAAGCCCTGGGACTTAAAGGCATCCTATTAAATGGGTGATGTGTCAAAAAAACAACAACAACAACTGTAAATCAACTTTACACACATGGATCCTTAGGGAGAATATTGTCAGACATTGTATTTTGCTGTTTAATCCACAGAACATAAGCCAGGATGGTAAGCAGAGGAAAAACCCAGAGGCAGATAGAGTGTCTGGTTTTGAATCTGCCTCAGCTGCTGTTGTGAGCATAAGAGATGGAAAAAGCACCGATACTAACAGCATACATTGTTAATCATACCTCCAGGGACTTCCTCTCCACTTCACAAACACGCCTCTCCTCCTATTTCTCCACTCAGGAATTTATTATTTCGTCAAAAATGTTCCCTCCTTCTTTTATCCCGTTGATGGACTTAATTACACCAGCTTCATCTGTTGAGGGGACTGGCTCCGTGTTCCATTGATTTCTTCGTCTGCGCCTGTTTTGGTAAAAAACTCATTGAGAGAGGGAGTGATTGTGTGTCATCCTCATTCCTGAGAGAGCAAGGTAAAGGGAGGCTTTTCGGCGCTGATGGGCTGATTGCAGATGGGCTGACTGCAGATGGATGTGCATACCCCAGATCCCCCATCAGAAGAACTGAATGAAACTTTTACCCCAGACATCTGACTCGGTTATCCAGAACTTCCTCCCTCTCATTTACACGGACCAGGAGACACACAAATTCCTACTCACAGATACACAAAGGCAGTATATTGAAGCGTATGCTCCATAATATATACCACAGCAGCACCAAATCCTCTATTAGAGGCATCAATCAAGCAACAGTGGCTCATACAGTGAAGCGGAATGACTGTAATGGTCGTTTCCAAGTGCTACCGTATACCGGTGCCCCTCTGACCTTTCCAAGCCACTTAAATGATGGTCAGTGCTATCATACCTTTGGATAGATTATTCCCTCACTTCAATGGACACTGAGGCCCCATCAATACAGCCACTTCTTCATGACTTTATACCCAATCATTTCACCTCAGTCTGCGGCACAGTCATAAAGGCAACGCAATGCATCAGAGGAGCTAAAGGGATGACACCAGAGGGAGCTGCCATTGTTACCTTATCATCATAACCACTATCAGCAGCAGCCATCTCACAGAGTAATGTAATGTCTGGGAATTGTTATTAGCCAGCTGGGAGATGGTATAGATGGAGGTGGTAGTTGGGATTATGTTGCGTAAATGAGGTCTCATAAACTGTCTTTAACGACACTGCGAAGATTTACAAGTGTGACTAGAAGTTGTTTGAAAAGATAGTTTATTTGCGTATTTCCATTTACGCTGCCACATCTGCAGTGATCGTCCACTGAAAGAAGGCTTGCACCGTGATCAATTCACTACACTGTGCCGAAAATACCCCTCATTTTTCTTCAGGAGAATTTTAACACCGATAGCTACGTGTAGTTTTTACACATTGTTTTTTTTTTTTTAAGTACTGGATGGAGATATTTTTTCCCTTTAAAATATCAGACAAATGTTGACAAACTATTAAACTTTTTTTTGAGAGTTTTGGTCACGACAGAATTCCCTGATACTTGGTTCACGATGATCCTGACAAACTAATAGTTTAAAAGTTTTTCAGTGTTTCGACAACAAAGGTAACTGGATTGAACTGGGTTGAATTTGCTCTTAAAACAGGCTTTTTATCGTAAGAGCACAAGGGCCTGAATTTAAAAGGGGTTTAAGTTTGAGTTTGAGAGGTAGTGAATTCTGGAAATATTTTCAAAATGTTACATGTTGTTCATCTTAATTTTAGACAGCTATATATTTTTTAAAAGTACTGCTCAGGATAGCTCCATTCATAAACTCCTCAATCCTACTTTTTCCCTCTTTACCTTTTCCTTCATACCTTTCTTCTCTTATGCCCGTCTCTCTTCTATCACTTTTCCTTCACTCTGCTGAACAACCACTGCCGGCTTGGTAGCATAGACTGGCATCACACCATCGCTTCCTCTGCTATCACATGCCTGCAATTTCTCGCTGAGCCGACTTGCAAAAGGGGACATTTCAGAGGTAGCACCATTTCTAGACAGGAATGATATATGGTGGAATGTCAAGAGAGCTAGAAATGTTTCTCCTGTTCTTCCCTCCCTGTGAAAAAGTGTTATGAAAGAGAGGGAATGTTGAAAGGAGCAAGTTTATGAGACATTGCTCTTATTTTTTAAGTGTCTCACTATGTCTGCTGAAGGCCGGGATTGTCTCTTACCTCTCATTTGGCAGAAGGCTTGTGTCACCCCCTCAACTTGCTCATTTAACTGTGTGCTGCAGCATTATCTTGATAAATGTTCCACTCATGCCAGAGCGTAGGCTGATGAACTCTGTGAGGCTGTATATCGCCAGCTCTTCTCAAAGTCAGTGTGATGCCAGATAGACGTCTGATAGGATGCACCCAGCGTTATCAATCCAGTGAAATTTTGCATGCAGGAAATGAGCAACTTGGAGTGTTAATCAAGGATGACTGTGCATAAATATTAAATGGCAAATGTCTCGCATACTGTTGGGAAAACTGCCACGGATGCCAGAGTATCAAAAGAAAACAATTACGGTAAGTTTCAGTATACGAGAAAGAAAACTTTCCTTTATTTTATTTGACTTTCTTTCCCGGAAAAGTCTGTGACAGTGTTCTAGAGATATTAAGACAGTCTATATTGAACCAATGCAGCTTTCATCCTGGTCATAGAACACTGGCCTAACTCTTTACCCTCATAAGGATGGTGTATGATAGCTTGCTCTACCAGTCTGTGTGTTTTGTGGTATTGGAGAGGGCTTATGAATATGCTCCTTGTGGTCTCCCTGTGGATGGTGCTTTGAGAGTATGTGGTATTGGGCCCTTTAGTATGAGCCGTTGGTCCCTGTACAACCAGAGCTTAGTGTCAGCAGTAAGTGAAACTGGTTATCTGTGGGTGTTGGACTTTGTCAGGGCTGCCCTGTGTCAGCAATTCTGTTCATAACCTTTATGGATGGAATTTCTTAGCACAATCAAGGGGCGGAAGATAATGGCACTTTAGGCTGGGAGTGAGTAGCTGCTTCAAGTGGAGGAGTTAGTATCTTGGGGGTCTTTGATCATGGATGGTGGGAGATCGGCAAGCGATGATGATGCTGCACCAGCCTGTCACGGTGAAAGAACAGACAAAGCTGTTGATTTATCAGTCAGAACTAAAGGCCGAAAGATTGGGAAAACACAAGCAGCTGAAATTTGCTTTAGCCAAAGGGTGTCAGGGCATCTGGTCAGGATATCTTTCAGACACCTCCCAAAGGGGACAGGTGACGCACCTGTGAGATCTCACAGGACTCACTGGTGAGATCTCTCTCAGCTGGTTTGGAAATGCCTTGAAGTCTAAGAGTATCCAGATGAGGTACTGATGCTGCTCCCCCAGCAGACCACAGCACAGTCAATGACACCCACAATGGAGACTGATCCTGCAATTTCTTTTTAAAGGTTGAGAAGGATGGAACAAGAAAAAAGAAATAAAAAAAAAATCAATAACTCTTGAGAATAGATTTGATTTTAAAGTTTTTGAAGAGGCTGGTGGAGAATGTTATAAATACATATTAAGAATGGGCATGTAAAAAAAAAGTCCAAATACATTAGAAGAAAAAAAATCCTATGATTATGTTTTAATCTTGAATTTCCTCAGTAATTGATTAATTACACATCATTATTATACAGTAGTCACAGCTCCCGATCTAATACCTTGATTATTTGTACGTATTATCATATTAGGTGGAGCAAAAATAGACGCAAAAGCTTGCTCAAAGCACAGGTATCTGGAGTTAGAATGAGTATCCATTTCAACCAGCAGAATGCCCTGAGTGTTAGGATAACTCCGCTCTGTAGGACCGCGGACACCCCCACGCATCTTATCACTGGTTGTGCAGTCCTGAAGCCGCCCTATTCTTCTCCGTTTAAACCTTAGCCCTGTCTTTATCTTCCTGGCGAGGACAGGAACGCACTTTTAATCATACACCTGACCTCACAAACCCGTGTGTAGTTTTGTAATGTGACGTTTACGTGCCACACATACTGCTAATCCCTGGATCCCTTTGAGTAGGACCATGATTTCTGGGAAGGTGTTGCCAGGGGGAAGGCGGTGGTGCCTGGGACCTGTTGGAAATGACAGCTGAAGAATGCGGATTGGAGCTCGGGGATCACGAAATCAGTGAAGGCAGAAGATAGCGAAGAAAGTCCTTTGCATCGCTGTGTTAAGGGTGTGTGTCCAGCTTTAGCCAGATAGCTTGTCGTTTCACTATGATCCGTGCGTCGTTAGCTAACGACGCCCAGGCTGAGTGCATGTGGGTGCGTGCATCTGTGTGTGTGTGTGTGTGTATGGTTGCAGATTTTCGTGTGAATGTGCGTTTGTTTGTACGTGTGGATGGAGAGCGCCGCACTTGTCCTGTCCCCACTTGACATGTTAGCTACAATGCTAATTTGATAAAAGCTAGTTGGCTAATAAAAGAAATTGGGCGAGGCACCTTACCGACCTCATTAGTGCAAGTCGAATGATGTGCTTACAAGATTATATAGACTTCATGTTATTGTGTTAGATACAGCCTTGGCTTTTTATTATATTTTTTTATTTAATTAGCCAGGGTCAACTGTTCGACAGCAGGAAGGCTAATTTCTTCGGCTATTAGCTCTGTAGCCTGAAGCAGGGGAGCTTGCTCGCTAATTGACCTAGTTTGGTGGGGGCAGAGGCCAAGTTGTCATTCCACCCCACCTAACTTTGTTTACTTGCAACTTTTCGACTTGTTATTTGGATGGCATGCAGTTTTACTCAGCGGTTACCACCCCCAAAACAAACAAACAAACGCAATACCCCTCTACTCAACGCATAACCTGTAAGAGTCTAATCCTGCTAGGCGAAATGTTACGACCAGTTTAGCTCTCGGTACATTTAATCCGTTAACTCCCATCAACTCAACCCCTATTTCACGTGCTCGTGCACAGGACAGGACCCGAGAACACGCTAGGTCATAAAATGTACCAAACTAAGTTTTATGAAGTCGCCTTCTTGGTTCGTTGGGTTATTTTGGGTGAAGACTGAAAGCTGTGGCTGAGAAACTAATCCACTTTGCCCCTGTGGGCTAAAGCATCGGTGCATCTTGTTGTTTTCTGCTGTTGGAATTTAACATTTGTTTGCTGGTGTCATGTGCTTCAAAGTCGCATGATCCACACAAAGCTTATGGAAAGTTTGTTTGTTAAAAGAAAAGAAGGTTCCTTGCTTAATTATTAAGAACTTGAAACACATTAAACGTGCTCTTGTACTGTGTTTCAAGGTGCTTTGTAGAAACATTCAAAACCAATAGTTCTCATAATTGCTGTGATGTCATGTCTCCGCCGCCTTAAGCAGTTCCAATTTGGCTGTTGTGTTGTTAGAAGCAACCTGATATGATTTCTCTTTGCTCTGAATCCACAGGGTTGCAGAGATGGAGTCCATAATGAACGCAGTGACTCCTCGCTCCCCAGCCCCCACCAAAAAGCTGTCCGAGGTGGACTTCCGCTCAGGGGCCACCCTGGAGCAGCTGTCGGCACAGGTGTCTGAGCTGGTGCTGCTGGAGCAGGGCGAGTTTGGAGACCAGACAGCCTTAGAAGTCCACACAGCCAAGGATTTTATCTTCAACATGCTAGGTATGAAACTGTCATTGCTGTTAATGCGACAGATCGTGCGTTTTGATATTTCCGGCGTAAAAGCCTTCGCGGACAGTGTCTGCTGTTGCTGGTGATGTGAAGAAGATTGGATGGTGATTGCGGAAAGTTGTTGTGTGGGCGGTAAATTGTTGGACATTTCTCGATTCCAAAAGGAATCTCGACATATAAAAGAAGTAAAAGTGCCAACACTGGTGTAAAACACCAAAGAAGGATTACTTGTATACTTTTAGTGGCTCTGACTTATGCTAGCATTACAGTTTTGGCTGATATGGCAGAGGAATACAGAGCAGTGAGTGATTAAAAACATAGAAATAATAAAAACAGAACTCGGCAAACCTCGTGTCCCGACACAGAGAATCACGGCTAAGGATCTCAGGAGCTATGTGGCTGTAGATGGCTCCAGCTTTTAACAGCTGTTGGAGACCTAAAAGCTCCGTCACACTTAGTCCTGTTGCCATTAAATGTTATTTGTGGACCTCTGAGGGAACTGACCTACATCTAGCATACAGTGTGACGCATAGACGCTGATATTAAAAACACTGGCTTCCCTTTAATATTTGAAGACTTTCTCAGGTTTGGTAAGAAATCTCTCCAGATGCGAGTTCTTATAAATGCAGTTCTAACACTGAAACGTTAGAACTGACTCAGGGCGTGGGCCTGGGATCCCTGGATGCCCTGGATCCGGCGCTGGATTCTTCTCGCCCTGCAGGTTGTGAGATGTGGATCGGGCAGGATCATCGAAATAACGCATTTGACAGTGTTTTGGCAAATGGGTACGACGGGGGAAAACTGAAGCGAGACGTTTTAATCTACAGTGCAGCGTGTTTGCCCTCCCGTGAGACTGGAGAAACTTCAGTCCAGGTGGAGTTGAAATGGGGCGCGGTTCCCTCGCTGCTCCTCTCAGCCAGCACCTGTGGCAGAAAGCATTTCGCACAGTGGACCCAGTCTGCGCTGCAGTGTGTTAAATTTAATCCTCTAATAGACACATTATCACGCGAGGCTTAGAAATGACGGCAGCTGGGATTGACAGTGTTCACATTTCAGATGCAAATTGGTTTCCAAATGAAATGTTGGAATTGAAGCACATCCAGTACATGACTCATATCTTCATTATGTATAGTCCTCCTCTCCCTTTCACGTGATGTTTTTTCTAATTGCATAGTGTTTGTTTGTCCAATAGGTGGCACTCTTCCCCTCCCAGTCGGCCTCCATTGTCCTTGTTATCCTCACTTCACTGTGTTTATCGTGGAATATAGGCTTGTAAGGTCTGCCTTGCTTGACTTCTCTGCTTACATATGTATTTTAAAACTGGCCTTTAACATTTAATCAGTCTGCCGAGGGGCCTGTGTTTGTTCCGTCCCTTTGTCTCTATATCTGGGATGCTTTAGCTCCCGGTTTTGCTGCTCCCATGGAGTTTGAGAAGTAGCGTATTGCTTGACAGACAACTCTGCTAAGTTTCAAGGTTTTTCCTTCTTTTTTTTCGCCCCCTTTGGCTTTTAGCGCCATCCCTTCACCCAGGGAGAGATCACACAAATCCAAACAGATTCCGAGCCCGTTCCTCTCATTTGTCACGTCACCATGTACAGGAAGACATCGCCTTGTTTTTCTTTCTGCTATTGCTTTTGTTCGGCTTTAATTTTTTCGGTCCTCTTCGTCTTTCCTCTTTCCTCCGCCGACTTTTTCTTGAGAATCTGGCGATATCTTTTTGGGGCTTTCGAGCCTGCATAATCATTAACGGTTTGCTGGTATTTTCATAGCCTGCATCTCGCTGCCCTGCTGTGACAGCTCCAGCTGTGTGAAATGAAAGGAGAGAGAGAGAAAAAAAAAAAGAAGAACTTTGACACTTTGAACAGAGGGGGAAAAAAGTTTGTGTCAGATTCTACGAATATATAAAGATAAATAAGCGTGAGACGGTTGCCACATTAGGAGCTCAAGGTCTGGTGGAGGATTAAAGGCAGCAGTGGAAGCAAATATCGTCTTCTTTACACAGAGGTCTTGTTCCAGCACGTAGGCCTGCTGTTGGAGGCTGCTGTATAGGTTTTAGTGTGCGTGTGTGTGAATGCTGAACGCGAGTGCCTTTGCCTCTGTTTTTACCAGGCTTTTATAAAGTTTGGATCCCCACTTGGATCCATCCACTGTCAGGGAAGGAGAAAAAGAAAAGAGACTAAACCCACGCACACGGACACCCACTGATTTTCTCCACCGTCTGACAGATTCAAGAAGAGATTGTTTTTTACCCTGCTTTTGAGTAAACAGTGGTGCTTTTGCCCACAGGCACTCGCGGCGGGGGGGGGGGGCTGCTGTATAAATCGTTTGAAGCCATGTTGGATGAGGGCAGAAATAGATCCACACTGCGGGTGGAGCAGAAGCTCTCCTCTCCGCCCAGCTTTTCCACGTTAAAGTTTGTTGGCAAGCCCGAGAGAGTCGAGTTCAGAGATCGTCCGCCCTCCGTTGTCGCTGAGATTGAGAACTTTTGATCTTGTGTTCTTCTGCCAGGGTCCAGAGTTTGACGTTTTTATCAGCAGAGAAATGATATTTTTACCCACACTGACAGTTTGACAGATAGGAGTGCTTTTGTTGAAACGCATTTCCTGATATCTTTTTTTTTTTTAGTTTATCTCACTTTAGCCTGCTGCACAAGTCAAACTTTAGCTTAACCACTGAAATCTGCTGAAAACCTACAACCCGCACTTATCTACAGGCATTTTTGTCCCCCCCTTTTACATTTTATTGTAAATTGTCATTTTAAAAAAAGGTAAACAAAAAAAACTTCTTTCTTTCTTTCTTTCTTTCTTTCTTTCTTTCTTTCTTTCTTTCTTTCTTTCTTTCTTTCTTCTTTCTTTCTTTCTTTCTTTCTTTCTTTCTTTCTTTCTTTCTTTCTTTCTTTCTTTCTTTCTTTCTTTCTTTCTTTCTTTCTTTCTTTCTTTCTTTCTTTCTTTCTTTCTTTCTTTCTTTCTTTCTTTCTTTCTTTCTTTCTTTCTTTCTTTCTTTCTTTCTTTCTTTCTTTCTTTCTTTCTTTCTTTCTTTCTTTCTTTCTTTCTTTCTTTCTTTCTTTCTTTCTTTCTTTCTTTCTTTCTTTCTTTCTTTCTTTCTTTCTTTCTTTCTTTCTTTCTTTCTTTCTTTCTTTCTTTCTTTCTTTCTTTTCTTTCTTTCTTTCTTTCTTTCTTTCTTTCTTTCTTTCTTTCTTTCTTTCTTTCTTTCTTTCTTTCTTTCTTTCTTTTCTTTCTTTCTTTCTTTCTTTCTTTCTTTCTTTCTTTCTTTCTTTCTTTCTTTCTTTCTTTCTTTCTTTCTTTCTTTCTTTCTTTCTTTCTTTCTTTCTTTCTTTCTTTCTTTCTTTCTTTCTTTCTTTCTTTCTTTCTTTCTTTCTTTCTTTCTTTCTTTCTTTCTTTCTTTCTTTCTTTCTTTCTTTCTTTCTTTCTTTCTTTCTTTCTTTCTTTCTTTCTTTCTTTCTTTCTTTCTTTCTTTCTTTCTTTCTTTCTTTCTTTCTTTCTTTCTTTCTTTCTTTCTTTCTTTCTTTCTTTCTTTCTTTCTTTCTTTCTTTCTTTCTTTCTTTCTTTCTTTCTTTCTTTCTTTCTTTCTTTCTTTCTTTCTTTCTTTCTTTCTTTCTTTCTTTCTTTCTTTCTTTCTTTCTTTCTTTCTTTCTTTCTTTCTTTCTTTCTTTCTTTCTTTCTTTCTTTCTTTCTTTCTTTCTTTCAAATCAATCCGAGAGAAGCGATTATTCCCCCCCCACCGCACATGCACTGATAGCTGCATTCCTCCTTCCTCAAACACAATAAGATAAGCATTTTATTTCGGGAGTCAAAAGCAGTCGTCCTGGTTTGTTTCTGAGCGTAAGACTTGCAGCCGTGTTCATCCCTTTGAGGAAGCAGCTTCTTTTGGCGAGACCCGTCCGGCTGGTCTCATGCTTGTTAATGCTGGTGGGCTTTGGTGCGGCTGATTCGCAGTCGCTCGTTGGTTCCCGGTGGTGGTGGCTTCTCGCCTCATCAGTGTGGTGCATCGACGGCTCGGGTCTGGCCGTTGTCTCTCCTGCATGATTGGACCGCCGGGCCGACGCAGCTGTTCTGGCCGACTAATTCTCCGTTAATGCTGTTTTGGATTTGAGGGCCTGTCTTCGTTTGGCAGCAAGGCGAGAATCACAGCCCCGCAGACGCAGAATATGATATCTGATTAGTTTGCCTTTGTGTCGGTTCACGTTTCATCAGCTCGGAGACACAAGTGCCAGTCAGCACAGATGAGCAACATCTTGTCTGCCACAAATGATGTCTATTGTAGTCTTTGTGCTTGGAAAGCTGGCGCATCAGTGAAAAGGACAGGAAACACTATTTCATTGACACTATTTTACAACCTCTATGGCAAATCAGCCACCAGCTGTCTGTGATTTGAGCGCTGAAAAAAAAGGAGACTGGACATGGCTACAGATTTCACATCGGTCGTTAGGGGTCTTCACGATACCTTATTTAATTTGTCTTGATGTATTTGTCATGTTGAGTTAGATGCGTTTGGGCATCGCACGCCATTCTCTGCCACCACACTCCTTTGCATAATTTGGGCTGACATTGTGATTTTTTTGTTCCGTCAACATCCCAGCGGGTATTCCTGAGGCAAAGGTTGTCGTAATGTGGGTTGTAGCTGTCAGATGCACGATACTTCTTAGGTGCACGGCCTGAGGTGCAGTAAGTGTGTGCACCACGGCTCACACACGGGCCACCTGCACTTTACAGATAAAACGGTTTTCATGATGTGTCTGTGAACATTTGGGAGCTCCTCTTCAATTTCAAGTTATTCTAATTCTTGGAAAGTGAACATCTCCATTCAGATAGGAACATCCCTGTAACAGAACTGGAATGGACAGAATGACTAACCCTCTGAGACAAACGTCAGGTCTCTGATCTCTTTATGAGGAAGCGTGTGCGAGCCGACTCACTGAACTCATCGAGTCCATACCTGCTCATCCACTGTGGCACAGAATGAAAGAAGGAGTGTGTTTGAACAGAAAATATAACTTAGGAATCTGTGTAAACACGATTCAGGCCGACTTTGTGCCTGTGTTTGGTTCCTTTTACTTTAAACAGAAGGCCACACCCAGGGCAGTCTTTTTTTTGTTTGTTTTTGCAGGCGTGTGCCCGAATGTCACCACATCCAAAACTCTGGACCTCTGATGGGTATTATCTTGATTTTCCTTCAATGTGTATAAAGGATGAGTACGGAAAACCGGTTCCGTCTGTATTCTTCGCAAATATTGGCTTAAGCTGCAGCAGGTTACGACGAGCTGAATGTTGTCTGGTCCAGCTGTAGCAGCTCAGAGATTTGTAGTTCACAAGAGCTTGAGCTGCAGATCTGAGGTCATTCCGAGAAACTCCGAGACATGATAAACGAACAGCGAGCTGTTGCCTGTGTAATAATGTTACAGACCTCAGAATGAACCTCGATTGTTCTGACAACTCCACGCCATTTTAAGGTGTTGCTTACTCCCACCTTCCCAACATGTGGAATGAGAACTACAGCAGCGGTTTTGCCGTGTTCGGTAACTTCCTTCCTGCCTGGTCCCGCTTGCATTCACCAGTCACAGCTGGCGCTGACCTTCTCGTCGTCCTCCACCAGGACAAACAACCTGAATTTATCCTCCGAGGTAAAACTCGTGTTTGCGGGGATGTTGTACTCGCAAAACCTGCTTCTGTGCACCAGCCTCAACAGGCCCTGCTGCCGTGTGGCTACAGCAGTTACGTGGATTCATCTGAGCCTCTTGGACTGTGCACAAACGGCAGAATGTTTTGACAGCGGACGCACAGGACTGTGGATGGGAGATATGTGCTGAATCTGACATCGGGTTCATTGGATTTGCATGCCCGACTCTACCTTTGATCGAAGTATTAAAAGTCAGGAGGAGCTTTAGGTCGTCTATCAAGCAACTAGGCTGCCTCTCTGCCCTTAGATTTAAAAGTCAATCTGCAGCGATACGCTTGTATTTTTTGACATTTTTTCCAGTAATAATTGGCTGTCATTTAATGGGACATGGTTTTGCTGACATTAAAGCTGCGAAAAGGAGCCGGGAGGCACAGACAGCTTCCCTCTCTGCAGGTGGTTCAGACGCTCCAGCCCTCTTTGTTACATTAAGCACATTTGCTCAAACACAGACACCCCAAAATACACACTCCCCCATTAGATTAAATGGGAACTTTTTCATTCCTTTATCATCTAAACTGTCTGCTTTTCTTTTTTTTTTTTTAGCTAATCTCCTGTCATGACATGAATTCATAAACAGCAAAGCGGTGGGATTGCTCACCTCTTGGCGGCGATGTAGTCTTAGATTAATCCTCTGTGCGGTAAGGCTGAGAGAAGCACTGATTGAGAGCACTGATAACAGCCTGTTGAGACTATCATGAATTGCAGAGTGAATCTCTTCTTTTTGGATGAAACCGCCTTTTTAAGATGATTTTAATGGAACGTCCCGCTGCTTTCCTGCAGTGTTCTTGTCTTAAGTGACAGCAGTCACATGGGAGAATGTCAGAGAATGACCGTCGGCCTCCTTTCAATCTTTATTGGCCAAACTTATCAGGGAACGCGGCGGTCAGAGGGCACGCAAAGACAAAAACAGCTCGGGCACAAACTAAATGTGGAATAATCACTTGATCCTTCTTTTGGGAATGATCTTTTTTTTTCACCGACGTGAAAATAGAGTAAAAATGGAACATCGTTGGACACATCTACCCAAGTATTGACTTTTACCGTAGCTGTAAAATGAAAATCAGCTGACGGGTTAATCTGTTGGGCTTCAGTTCATACAGGCCTCGGGACAGCAGTGGACTCCCCTCATATCTTATAACTGTCAACGTTGGAGGCGTGCAGAATATTCTCACTCTGCTGTGGCTTTCATGACTGTGGACATCTTTCCAACAGCTCAGGGAGATTTCTCTGCAGTTTGATTAAGTGCTGAAGGTTCGTTCTGAAGACATTCTTACAGTATCTGAGTCTCATAGCATCAGACGTTTAAAATACGCAGACATGTCAGTCTTGACTGAAATTGTGCGACTTTTACGAGAGATTTAACTCGAAGGAGAGCACGCGCCCCCGTTTGTAATAAACTTTCCAATATAACGCTGGTAAGAACTGCACAGAACTGTAAAGCTGTCCAATTCACTGCAGGCTAAACTGCTGTCAGTTGATTTGGTGATATCGCCAAAAAAAAAGAAAAATATTTCACGGTTAAACTGTCCGTGTTTTAAGCAGTTAAATTCGCATTTCTTAAAGCAAAGCGCAGTGCAGAAGTAAGTTTATGGCGCTCATACTTAACCTAACGGAATAAAAGCTTCCATCAGTTATTGAATTAAAACGTCGAAGATCAACCCTCTCTCTACCCCTGAGCCTCATCGCCTCTAAAATGCTCTAAAAACGCCTCTAAAACGCCTCTAAAAGATTTCTTACCCCCTAAAGAGTCGGTTCACAGCTCTGTGCAGTGTGAAATGGTGATGTCCAAAGGTATTTTACCTGCTGTGCTACCCGCCCTTTCACCGATAACGCAGTTAAAAATGGAGTCTGCTTGAAACATTTCAGTTGGTGAGAAAAAAGGTGAGAAAAAAACCAAAGTATTTCATGGAAATGCTGGGTTTCCTACCTGGTCTTCAGGTAGGTTGGTTTTCCTGTTGCCACACACACACATACTGATGGAGAAACCTGTAGCCTTCAAATAGTCGTTTCACAGACATTCCGTCTTATCCAGAAATGGCTCTTTAGGAAAAAAAAAAGCTTCCCTGTAATGAAAATGTACGTTCAAAGACATTCGTGATAGGATTAAGTTTAATCCCTGGCTGTAAAACCAGCCGAGACCATCTCCAGTCCAGCTATATTTTCAGGTGTGTGTGTGTGTGTGTCTGCTCACTCGCTGGCAGATTCCCAGTTAAGAAGCACGCTACTATCTATTTGAGTTGGGATTAGAAAATAAACTGGCATTCTTCGGAAAAACCTCAGACTTGTTGCAGTAATTGTCGAGACTAAGAAGGACTCGCAAATTGATACTTTTTTTTTTTTTCCCCCTCTGGCCTCTCTCTAAAACTAAAAGGATGCCTCTGATTTCTTTTATCATCATTCTTTCCCTCCTCCTCGCCAATTTGACCCAATTTATCAGTGGCAGATGAACCGAAGCAAATCGGAGGAGCATCGGCTGTACATTCTTTGTGGGCTGAACGGTCCCTTTGACACCGTCTTTGGCCCCTCTCTTCTTAGCTTTGATCCAGGCAGCTTTTAACAGATTTAACTGATGATAATCAGTTAGTCATACTCTACCTGAGGTATATGCATAATGCCTTTTATGCTACTACTGAAGCCAGGTGAGTTGTTGTCTTTTATTCCGGTCTGTGATATATTTTTAATGTTTTTATGTGACTCAGCTTCATTTTGATACTCACTATTGCTTGTGTATTGATGCTGTTACACAAACCGCTGCTTCTTAAAAACTAGAAGGGTTCATGACATGAATTTTGATCTACTGGCATTACTAAAGGGAGCAAGGATCTGGAAGTCTAAAGCAACATTTGCCTTCTGACTTTTTAAGATTAAAAAGCCGAATGAAACCGCGACTTAAGCTCCTTTCACTGCTTTCCATTAATCCTGAAGCGTCACGTCATGTGCGAATTACCCTCTTTGGGGGCTTTTCTGTAGCGTTTCCTTTTTGGGCTGAACTCGGACTAGATGGGACCCAGTAACATATCCGGATCACTTTCAATGCGGCTCAAGAGTGAACTGCAGCTGTGGCATTAACAGACGGTCAATCTGACGTTCCATCGGCTGCTCGGAGGAATCCAACAGGTCCTCTGAGCAGCTGATGGTATTAGATAAATAAATAAATAGCCTTGCCGCTTAGAATTTCCTCCACCATGGTTTTATTCCTTTTCTGTGCGGCTGAGATAATTGAACGAGAGAAAATTGTTTTAAACTTAACCTCTGCTGTCATTCAGCCCACATATCAGCATTTTGCCATTAACTGTGTGTAAAACTGATGTGGCGCCGTGACGCGCTGTCAGAGAATGGACTTGGAGGCCGTAGACTTCATACTTTATGCACAAATCTTTATTTTGGAAAAAAAGAAAAAGTAACAAACGGAAAAATAACAGATTTCCAGCTTCAGAGAAGAAATGAATAAGCTCACAGCTTTGCACAGAGAAATGGTTTTAGTCTCTCGCCACTTTCTAATTAAGGGCGGCTTTAGCAGAAAGTTGAGAGCTGCTGCAGCTCGGTCGTCCTTGAGCTGTCGAGAGCAGAGACTGAGCTGCATCTGTGCAAAGGTTTTGTTTTTCAGTGCTGTGGATGCATTCAGGTGCATGTTGTCTGCACATCATAGGATGAGAGGCAGTTTGATTCCTGCTACCTAACAAACTCTGCTAATTAGAAGCTTACTCTACTGTTGGAATCTGATCACTCTGTGAACAGGTTTACTGACTGAAAGATAATTGGTTATCCACCGTCAATTCAAGGGGATGCCTTGGATGTCTGTTGGGTTATTGTTGTCCTAAAGGATGAACAGCTCCACTGTGGCTTCTTTCTTTTCTGACTGACACTTCCAGGGTTGCTTTCAAGCCAGTTAATCAATATGTTTTCATTTAATTTCATTTATTTATTTGCTTTTCTTTTTTTTCCCCATTTCAACAACCATTGTAGGGGCTCTTGGCCTTAAAAAGTTTTTGAATCATTGCCATCATGGGCTTTGGGGGGGCAGGGACCACACCAACTAGTCCCACTCTTTCTGATCTTTGATTTAATGAGGTACAGACTTGATTTGGAACTGAAAGATTTGCTCATTGTTATTTACAGCATACAAGGAATTCTCATAGTTGGCAAGTTATCCACTCAGTTAGAACTGGCAGTGCTTAAATTGAGGGAAGCTACTCTCGATAATGTCAGTTTTAACCCAAACGCCTACGGTTGACCCGAGAGGCCCCAGAAAGCGTGAGCTGCTTTGCTTCCCCCGAACAAAGCTTGGAATAGATTATCAGTTTTTCGACGAGTCTTCCTTTGCTTCCTGTCATCGAACATCCTCTGTGTGATGGCATTTAAATGAGCCCTTTAAAGATCCCTTACAGCACATCCGACTTTAACTCAAACCTCAGTCACGAGGTCGCTTTCATTCTCTGGACGATTTCTCTCTAGTTTTTACATAAAACTCCTTTTTTGGTGTTAAATGGCAAACGGTGGGTGGGACAGCTGCTGCATGAGAGTATAGCCTGTGAGTTGGATGTAGTTTCTTATTTACTTGGCACAGACTCTGTACATGATACTCATTGGGAATCCACAGAAAGAAAACGACCAAATGCAACACGTAGGACTCAGGAGTTTCAAGTTGGGGACGCCTTGAAACTATTGAGTTATGTGGCTTCTGCCTGTCACTCACTCCCAGTTTTTCACATCCAACTCAAACCGAGCTGCACACACGCCTCTGCGGGAAAATATCAAATGGCACGCCTCCACCGCGGTTTTGTGGCCTTGTAACAGGATGAGAGGGATCATGTTCGCTGCTTTGTGCCCCCAGCCATGCCCTACTGGCTTGGTCTAATGCCCTTGTTTCAGCTTTCTGGAGCCACTTACGGCCCTTGGAGGGATAAACACGGAGGCTGCGGCTGTCGCACACTCTCCCCTGTGGAGGATTTTTGAAATGTCCACGCTTTACCTCTTACTGGAAGCATGTGCAGCTAGGTGTGGACCAGCACACGGTCTCTGCTGTGGGATCAAGCTTCTCTCAGTCGGACTTTTAAATTGGCAAAACATAATTTACTTGAATCCAGCTCTGCGGGGTCCCACGGGCCCCGAGCCTGTAAAGTATACAACATGGCAGAGTAGTCATAAAGGGATTTGGAGGTTTGAGTTTTTCCCTCATAAACTGTTCAGGTTGGAGAAGGAGGAATGCTTTTTCACACTCTGGGGAGTTGGGTGGCATGTGAGGCCTAAAATATAACAAGGATATAAAGATGTGGTCAGCGGCTTCCTTTTAGACACATTGCCATGTTTCCAGATATCAGAATAAAGGATCTACAGGCATCAGTTAAGCATTTTTCAATCACATTAACATAAGAAAAGTTTTCATTATTTTAGAACGAGCCATATATATCAGCCAAGCCTTTTGCTCATTCTTGCCATTTCCCATATCTCTGCTGATATCCCTGAGTAGACAAAGAATGGACCCCTTCTTTTTAGAAGAGAAGGGCCAGGTGGGAAGATTCCCTTGGTTGGCCGCAGCGTTGCCGCTGAATGTGGTTAACGCCTCCGTACTGGACCTCGAACCAGCCAAACTACAAAGGCGGTTTCCAAATTGTCTGCAAGATGGAAATAATTAGATTCTGCTCGGTTCCTCTGAATCTGCAAAAAGGAGCGCTCCCTCTGCCAATCATCATGTAGCCTCAGTGGCTGTGCAGCATGTGTGGAAATTGAATTGTGGCCTTGGCTGACCACACGTGTTGCCCCTGAAGTGATCATTAGTGGCCGGTGCAGTGGTCACTGTGTGTGTGTTTGTGGAGGGGTGGCGGTGCAAATTTCCCGCTCTCCTTTATCAATATTTCTGCAGATCAGACTCGTAAATTTCTGCAGGGCGTCTCAAAACAAATTAAGCTGGAAAGTTTCCATCCTCATTGACTTGCTGACCTGCTGTTTTCTGGTGCCAGTGTTTTTATTTTCCCAGTGTCTCTGAATGCATCTGAATGTGAAATGCCTTTTTACGGACACGTGTATCTGTGATTCTCATTGCTTATCAGATCAGTTCTGCTGGTGGAAACACACTTCCAGACCTGCAAATGACTCAAAAAAATGAATTTCTCTCTCTCTCTCTCTCTCACCACCACCTTTGCCAGGCTTAGTTCAGAAGGTGGACCAGCGCCTCCCGGTGGCCAATGAGTACCTGCTGCTTTCAGGCGGCGCCCGAGAGGGCGTATTGGACCTCAACCCCGAGGACCTGGGGGAGTACGCCAAAGGGGCCGACTTTGACCTGGATTTCACCCTGCTGGTGCCCGCCTTGAAGCTTCATGACCGCAACCAGCCAGTCACTCTGGACATGAGGCACTCCCCACCCTGTCACTCGTGGCTCAGCCTCCGCCTCTGCGACTCTAACATCCTGTCCCGCTGGGGCATCTGCTGCCAGGAGGAGAACGGACTTCCAGCTGAGGAGGATGAGGACGAGGAAGGGGAGGGGGATATGGGTGAGTAGAAAAATGAGGATAATCACTGCAAGGACAGAGAAGGAAGAGGCAAGGAGGAATGGTTATGAAGAGAAAACGAAGACACAAGATGTAGTTAGGGAAGCCAAGGATGGATAGATCAATGTGAAATAGAAAAAATGCGGGGATTAGTAAGGACAGAGAAGAGTGGAATAAGCAAAGATGAATGTACTGCAGCAGAGCATGGCGGAAAGAGATAATTAGATGGATGCACGATGTTGTGATGCCATTTTTTTTTTTTTTGCAAGGTTACGCCACTAAATCAATTTAGCACACCACTGGCGTGCGTGTAGCTTTTGAGATGAGCGACGGTAATGACGTCTGTTGAAGTGACTCTTTCATTTTCAGCAGTTCAGAAGTAGCCGTCGCCTGCGATTTTCTGGCTGCACCGCGACGTTTAAGCGCTGTAATTGTCGTGCTCTGATGAAGGGATTCAGGCAGGCCGGCGTGTCACACCAGCATGTCGCAAACTGCACGTTTTAGAGAGTTTGTGAAACTAAGTGTTCTTCTTTGAATGACAGCCTCTCTGGGATAGACTGCAGGCACTTGAGTTTCCTTCAGGGCTCCTCATTAGTATCATTGCTTTTAAACACCACTTTTTCTGTGTACTTGAGCCCATCTCCCTCCGTCTGATATGTAAGAGATGCTGGGAAGATGGCGCCTTTGCAAATGTTTTCACATTTTGACATTTTGGATGGATGATCTCTGTGACTGCACAACACCAAATGACTCATGACTCATCCTCCATCCCTCCCCTGTTCAGGTAAAGGCTCTATTCCCTCCCTGGGCTCTCCTCAGTCTTTGGATGGATGCTACTTCTCGCCCTCGCTGGTCACAGACTGGTTCTGGGGGGTTGTGAGCGAGGCTGTGGAGGAGCTGAGGCGCAGCCCGCAAAGAGGCATCCCGACTCCTGACCGGCTGGAGAGAAATGGACCTCTGACTACCATCATCCTTCAGGTACAGATTAGGTGCTTCTTTCCCTATAATGGAAAATTGAAGAAAGCTGGACTAATTTAGTCAGTCAATGCAGAACAGCAGGCTGTTTAACTCATGAGATGTATTCCAAAATTGCTCATTTAAAAGGACATTAGTGAAGTGAAATCAATATCGCAGAGGACTTTTTAAATCATTTTTCAAGAAATCACTAACAACCCTGTCCGAGTTTCAGGACTGAGTAAGTGATATTCTAATTGTTGTCTACCTTCTCACCCCTGCAGGCAGGTTCTAGCCGGGTTCTGTACGACCTGCTGCCTGTGGTGTCATTTCGGGGCTGGCCTGCTGTTGCTCAAGGCTGGCTGACCGCCAACCACTTCTGGGATGGTAAAATCACAGAGGAGGAAGCCATATCTGGCTTCTATTTGCTGCCGTGCTGCTCCCCGCTGGGTGGTCGGCCTGACAGGGAGTGGAGGCTGGCCTTCTCACGCAGTGAGGTGAGGGTTTTTCTTTTAATTCAGCCCCGTTTCTTTTGATCTGTCCCTGTCCTTTGTATTTGTGTCTCTTTCTGCCTCTTGAATACATGTATATGTGTGTTTTTATCTATGTATATCATAACTCATTGGTCCTGTGTTTGACCTGGTACCAGGTCCAGCTGAAGAAATGCATCCCCTTCCCCATGGCCCAGGCTTTTCAAGCAGCCAAAGCGGTGCTGTCTCGTATCCTGGCCCGTCCTCGTACAGGCCTCAGCCTCTACCACCTGCGTACGCTTCTCTTCTGGGCCTGTGACCGACTTCCCGCCGCCTACCTGTCCTGTGCCGACACAGACACCCCAGGCCGCCTCCTCCTGGGTCTCCTGGATGACCTGGCTCATTGCATCTTGGGTAAAAACTGCCCAAACTACTTCCTGCCCCAGTGCAACATGTTGGAGCACCTGACCGACAGCCAGGCTCTGCTCGTTGCCAGGAAGCTGGCTCACGTGCGCTCGGATCCCAGCGAGCACCTCCGAGCAGCCCTCGATCAAGCCCAGCAGGCCGGCCAGCTAAAGAAGGAGCTAACAGCTGGCACTAATGGCCACGGCTCCCCCGGTCATCACCCGGCCAATGGCATCATCTCCCCATCAGAGGACAAGCTGGCACAGCGACTGCAGCAACTGGTCACGGAGAACCCCGGGAAATCCATATCGGTCTTTCTGAACCCCGACGATGTGAGCAGGCCACACTTCCGCATCGATGACAAGTTTTACTGATTGTTGTCGCAGGAGCAGACGTGTGGAAGTCAGTGGGTTTAGCTCACAAGCACACTCTAAGAATGACATCACATCAGAGGGTAGGGAAACTAACAGCCAGGCAGGTGTCTGAAACTCCACTCCCACTTCGGAGGCTGAACAATGCAATGAAGTCCTGCTGCTCGACTGACTCTTAAAACCAAAAAACACACTTTTTCTCCTGAGAATTGACGTCCAGTTTGCCAGATGTCATCTAAGACATGGTGTCATCCAGCTGTTGCCACGGAGACGGCCCTTTTCTAACAGGGTGGCCTTAAGGAGACTTCATCAGCTGGTGCTACAAAGTTAAGGGTGGGTTTTAGTCATGTAAAATAAGTCCTGTGGAGATGGGGGGGGGGGTGACTGGTGGGTAGATGTTAGCCTTAGGGTTTTCACACATTACTAACCCGTCTAAACACAGCAGCAGAAAAGCTTCTTGATTGCTGCGTTTCTGCCCTCCTTATTTCAGCTCAGCGTGGGCGACGGCTGAATTACAAATGGGGGAAAAATAAGGTGCGGCTGATGTAACTGATTGTAATGTTGTGAGGAGAACTGCCGAGTCTTTGAACAAAGAGTCATTTTTAACTACTTTTTATCCCCCTTTTATTTTCCCCTTTCATTTCAAACACTCACACCTCAGTTAATGGGGACTTTTAACTTTTTTTTAAATCTTTCTCAGGTACACACAACCTTATTTGGTGTATTTTATTCCATTTTAAAGCGTCTAACTGCATTTCATGTCACTTGCGTTTCTTGGGGTCGATGGAATGTACCAAAGAGCTGTGTTTCAGCAGTTTGCAGAGGGGGTGCATGTGCTTTACATGTCCCTCAGCATCTAGCTTTGACACCACTTGATGAATCCACTGAGTCAGAAGCTCGATTAGCATTTCCTCCTTCGAAAGTCTCGGTCACGCCACGACATAAAATTGTTAAATTTAGCTGCAACATCAGTGGAATTGGCGTAAAAAATTGATTTACTCTTGAGGCGAAATAGATAAGCGCAAGTCTTTCATGTCAAGCTCTACTTTTGTGAAGTGGAGGAAGCTCTTATAGCTCATTAACTTTGTTGGACCACGTGATTTTATTTAACTTCCTCTGACAGAGGAACTTCTCCACAAGTGCAAACCCCCACCAGAAGCTGCTCCTGCTTGTGTTTTAGCAGGCAGCTCAACAGTCGGAAGTAATTCCAGCCCAAGAAAAGTAATTAGTGACTATATTTCTTAGATTGTTGATATAAAGTTTATTCAAGAGGAGAGAGAAATGTGAGGTTTTGTTTTTCTGGAAAAATGGGCCTAATTACAGCGTTTTTGTCATATATAATTGTGAATGAATTTAAAATCTCCTCCTCTGGCTCAGGAAAATTGGATTTTTTTATTATTTGTTTTTCCCCCCATGACATGAAGTGATTCATCCCGAAAAAGGTAGAAAGAAACTTTCTTAATCACTGTCAAACTTTCAGAAGCTACCAAAACTGTGCTGTTGTCTGGTGTGGCCGAACCCTGAAAGCTCAAAACGTGGGTGAAAGAACTGAAAAGAACTGAAAAGAACGGTTTAACAGTGCAGAATCATTTTGATCCAAGTGTTGATACTTTTTTTAATTTTTTTTTTTAAAAAAAACATCGACTTTTTGTGTTTTTGTTTGGAGTGCGATCGTTGGCCCTTGATAAGGGATTCTAAAAATCTAAAAACCCAATAAGGAAAGTCTCATCTCGTGGCACATGTCTCCTCTGCTTGGTTGGTCGTCTTTCATCGACCTCGCCCTCGTTTCTGAGCGGGTGTGTGTTGGCGGCCAGTGAGTTATGCCCCCGGTGCGTTGGGCAGCATGGAGGGAAAGGGGCCTGCTTCTGGAAGACGGTCCTCTTCCCTCCATCGTGCCAGAGCTGGCATCCTTCTTGTATCGCTGGGCATCTGGAACACTTGGTGTTGCTCCAACATTATGTTTACACTGCAAGCAGCCACCCTGCTGCTGTGCCGCGCGGCTGCTTTGATTTTGAGCCGTTTAGCCGCTAAATGCTGGAGGGCGAAAAACGCAGCAGATGAGCAGCGATTTAAATGAATTTAGCGAGCTGTTTTGTTTTACTTCAATGATTTTTGATGCGCTATCTGCAACACCAACCGCGAAAGACTGAAGGGGTAACGTATGTGTTTACTGAGCACTGCAGTGCGACTTCCAGAACCGGTTACAAAATGCTACAAAATGCAAGTTGAAAGCTGAAATATCAGCTCGATGGCGGTCGATTTCAAAACTCTGATGTCGGTTTCAGAATCACGAGCCGATTTCTCTCAGCTAACAAGCTCTGGATCTCCAGATGTCACGTGCTTACTACTGAACGAGTCCATTTTTCTACTGTCTGTGTGATGCGTGCCTGTGGCGTGTGCCGAATGAACCTGAGGAAAACCAAAGTGTGTCGTGGATGTGGTACAGAATGTCAGAGGAGCGGGTGTGTTCAGCACTTTTTTAGGTCCAAGATGGGCCTCTTTATTGTTACCCAAACTCGACGAGATTCAAGTTGATGGAGTTGGTCTGAAGGTACGTTCTTGTTGGTCTCTTTCATGTTTGAGAATGAAGTTTAAACCGTCTCACTTTGTACCTTAATAGGGCCCAGGTGGAGATTAATAGACACTGGAAACAATCATGGTTTTTTTTGTTTTTTTTTTGGTGAATTGTACTTAAAAGCTCTTTGTGGAGAGCATCGAACACTGTATCTTACGATCGTGACAATTTCTAGATATGCAATCATCCCCCAACACCTGTCGTTTACAAAGCCTGCTCGAACTGTGCTTGGGTGTAGATTTCCTGTAGTCATGAAAGTTCAGTTCATTCAGTATCTGCCGTGCAGGGATTGCATGGAGCTCAGAGGACACTTCTAAACACCAGTCTCTGTGCTACTCTGTTTATCATCTTTTATCCATTTTGTTGCTTGGGTCAGAGGTCTGAACTTTTGGTGATCCTTCTGTGGATGATTAGCAGACTCGTTGCTATGAATGTATCAACCATGTCACTCTGATCTGTCCTCTACTTGAGAACATGGTAAAAATCAAATGTTTTGCTGTTGTCTTTCCAGATGTTTTGTCCTGTGTCTTTTAAGTGCTAAGATAAAACATCTGTACAGAATCGCTCTGCTGTTTCAGAAATCGAATTTCATATCTCTTTTATTACTTGAGTCCCTCCTTTTTATGCTTGAATATCTGCAGATTTTCTTTCACTGTTGACTGATTTGCTATATTTATAACTGTTTATTTTCTCTGGGTTTATATTGATCGATATTTAAGCTTTAGCATGAAATAAATCACTACATTTGAAATCCCATCATGCTTATTTGGTCTTGCATATATGTACATGTATATCTAGTTTTAGCTTGATTGAAAGAATCCTCCACAGTGGCAAACAGCCAGGATGTGAGCTGCTGCTGTTACACTGCCAAGCCAACAGAGGGCGCCACAGGACAGCATTTGAGCTGAGAATGCTCCATAGGAGTTCTGCCCTGTCACATCTCTGGGAAATGAGATGCCGGTAATGCACACAAACACAAGGCTGTCAGTGATTGACATCGTTACCAAGAGCTTGCTCAAAGGAAAGTGTTGGGTTTCTTATATGGACAATGGGAATTAACAAGAATGCAAGAAACTACTATCTATCCCTTAGTTGTGTCAAAACCGACTGTGTTGGTTCTCTACTCTACTGCTTTCCTGGTCTTACTCCTTTTTATATCCACATAGACTGAATAAGAGCAGTAGCTTAAGGTTAAGTTGGTTTACTGCAGCACGAGTTTGCTTTCTCCAGCCAGTACCTGAAAATCATCAGAAATGTGAGGGAGGAAACACCTTTGCAGGTGGAATATGGATTTGAGGAGGGGGGGGCTTTTACCCCATTGCAACCTAATGATTTGTTTGAAACGGCCTTCTAAAACCTGAGAGTTGTCTGGAAATTTAAATGACAACTCTCATTTAAATAGACAGTTGTCTATTTCTAAACAAATGAGGAAAGTGGGAAAATCAAGAAAATCAGTTTATAGTTTAAACCTTCTTCTTTACTCATTAGAACTGAAACTACTTCCTCGACCCATGACAAAGACATGCAAATGTGTACCGTAATCCCATCCATTCACACCTGTTATCAACTGGTCTGATAATTTTATAAAAATCTAAGATTAGATTAGATCTTAAATGGTCAGTTTTAACCTTATCCGAGCTAACGAGTATTTAGATATTTAGAAAGTTTCTAGGAACGAGTTTCTGCTCTCCTCTAAAACACTTTGGCTGGTTGTTGCTGAACTTTGTGCACAATTTAATAAAGCACAACATAAAGAGCAAATACCTGAAGTAATTCACAGAAGCTTCACCATAGAAAGTAAACTAGCTTTGAGTGTTAAGCACATTGAAACCCATTGGAAAAAGGTTCTTTATCAGGTTTTGGTGGGATTCCTCACAGATGTTGTGTAATTCAAACAAAACAAGTATGTTTAAATGCAGTTGAAGAGGACAGAGTTCTGCCAGAAAACCAGGGATAAGTTTGTATCCTGATGTGACATTTTACTTTTTTTTTATGTGATAACAGCCGATGTTTTTTGGTCCAAACATACTCCATATAACACCCCAGACGTGCACATATTCACAGCAGCAATCTGTTGAAGTTGTAACAGCAGATAATGATGCGAGGAACTCGCAGGATTGTACAGATTTATTACAGATCTTTAGTCTCTCATGGGACACTGAATTAAAAGCAGACAGGACTGTGCTCCAAATCACCGCATGGGTAACATTTCTGAAAACCACTGAAATGCCATTTTTGCACCAAAACGTGTTTAATCAGGCGAGTATAATCGAACAAAGCCAATTATAGCCTCACCTACTACCACTAGCAGCATGTCCTCCTCTCTGCTCTTCGGTCCTACAATGCAGTCAGAAACAGTCCAGAAATGACCTCCCAGGGAGAAGATGAAGAGATGACATTACTCTAATAAATAATAATAAAAAGAAACTTTAGGGAACAAGTGTTTTCGTTTTTTCTTTCCACGAGCGAGCAGTTGACAAAACTCTTCAGTCTCTTCTCTTCTCATCGATGCCAGCTGGAGCCGAATCGATTAAAACCCACCAACTACTGCAGAGCCATTTGACACAGGAATAAATGCTGATCGAGTGTCAGCAGGTGTTGGTGTGCATTTGAGCAGTGTAAGAAAGGCTAAACGGCAAGAAAATGGAGCTGAAGAGGCTGTTAGCAGTTTCTTCTCTTACCTTTACACTGTTCAGTGCAACTATAAAGTTCCCTTTCTCCTCAAAAATACACTTATAATACCAAATCTCTTGAAAATATCTGTTTTCTAAAATGAAGTAAGGCAGGTGATGGTTAAAGATGGTTAAAGAAAAACACACAGGCGTGGTAGCAATGACATGTTAACTGGCTCCATTTCGCTGCTAAACTTATAGGACTAAAAGTTAAAAGAAAACGCATACATACTTCTCAAAAACTGGGACCCATTTGTGTAGTTTTTTGTTGTTTTTTTAATGGAAAAAAGAATATGTGACCGCCTTTTGCTTTGATGAGAACTTTGCTCATCTCTCTCAGCCAGCTGATGAGGTGAGTCACCAAAAGTGATCGAAAGAGCCCTGAGATACTGTGTGTTACTTAGTAGTCCAGCTCGTCCTTAACCAACTCCGTTGGATCAGACAATCGTTTTTAATCCCACAGTTCCATATCTGGATGATTTCAGTCATAGTAAGAGAAAAACACACGGGCGAGTAGTTGGCTACAAACTTTTGTAGCTCACCGACTGTTCCGTAACACAGAAATTCACCATCTTCTGTAGCATCCATGTGACCCTTTCCTCCACCTGCTGGTTAAACATGTCCTCATCTGTATCGCCGGTAAGTAGCTGCAACCTTATCTCCCTTGTAAATAAGCCATGCAGCCTCAGCCCTCAGGCAGCAGCTCTATATGTGTTCGGTGTTTTAAAGTTGTGTGTCTTGGTCTGAATGAGGCCAAGCTGTAATTCCATAGCACTGCTTGGCAGTGAGCGGTTGAGGCTGGACGAGGACATGTCTTTCACCTGATGCACACAGTAGTAACTCCAGTCAACGGGTCTTTGTAAACTCATCCTGCCAACCGAGCTGACTTCCTGCATAAATGAGTGTGTTGGGGTCAGTTTACTAGAAGAAGAAAAAATATTATCCTCCATCTGCTCTTTGGAGCTATTATAGAACTGTGACCTTGACCTAAAATGCATGTATTTTGGCGGAAAAGCTCTACATGTAAGCCTCTTTTCATCTTCCCTCTCCTTTTTGGATTATAGGTGTGTGCAGGTGAAACTAAATAATGGTTGAATGGGATGTTTGTCGGCGGTGACTGGTTGGTGGATCGCTTTCATGCTCCGGAGTCGTCTTTTTTTTTCTTTTTCTATTCTTCCACGCAAACTATATTGTTTTATATGGCACGACACACTGCCTTTCTCAAAGTTTAAGGTGCTCCGTGTGTGCGTTAAGCTGGTTTCTGTGCCAGTGAGCATTAATCTCCATTACTGCATCAAGAGTGTGAAGAGTTTGCAGGGAAAGAGAAGGGAGGACAACAAGGAGACACCTCTGCACGCATCTCTGTCCTGTTTTTATGCAGAACACACACTATGGGTGGTTTTTTTTGCCCTTGTAGATGAGGTTCAATTTCTGTTGGCCCTTGCTGGCTGAGCTGCAAAACCACAGCCCCTCACATTAAGGCTCGAGTCAAAGCTGATTGTATCTCTGACGTCACTCAGCTGAGGTCTGATGTGCCTGACGCACATCAAGGCTGTTTCAAAACTGCTGATTAATGTTTTCTTTGGACTACGGAACTTCTTGTTTTAGCTCCTGTTCTATACCCACAATGTATTGTTCAGCAAGCTTGCAAATACATGGCGATCAGTCATCTTTGAGTATCAAGCTACAGCTTTATAACAAGGCCACAGACAAAAGAGACAAGAGTCTGCTATGCTCCTTTCATCCTTTCTCACATTTAAAATCAAATATCTGTTACACTGTAGCAGAACATGTCCGTAGGGGGTTTCAGACTGAAGTCTCTGGAAGCCTACCAAACCTTTTAGTGCCTGCTCAAAAGCTGATTTTCAGTATTTTGTGGCTGATTAGTCGTATATGGGTGGATAATTACCTGGATAAGACATACATTGTTCTCTTTTGTAGCCTTAGGGTACCAAAGGGGTTTAAAAGCTATCTTTTTTTCTTTTTTTTCAACCTTATATGAATGAGTTCAAGCGGTAATATCAAAGAGTTGGAAAAGATGGATACTCAGCAGTGATAACGCTGCATTCCCATGAGTCCGCTCTGCAACCCAATGTGCTGAATGGAATACAAAAACTGAAATGAATACTCTTTCAAAATATTGCAAAATCACGAAATGGTCACAAATACTATTTGTTTTAGCAATGTAGACAACTGAGATGGACTTCTTCCAGCTGCTGAAAGCCTCCACATTACGTTTCAGACTCACTTTTGGCAGCATTTTTTTCATCCTGAGACGCTACAATGACATCTGTGTGATTTCAACCCCTTATTCATCTTTCTCCTGTCCCCTTAACAGAAGGCACTTAAGGCGGGGCGTGATTTGATGCAGATGTAAAGCGGCATGTGGACAGAATTACGGGCCAGCAAGCTCCTCAGCACCAGCGTTTATCAAGGGTTCGCTTGGCATTCAAGTCTTTGGACGCCTCAGCCGACATTATTGCACGTCTTTGCTCCAGCTCTGATTTAGTTCAGTAGAATAGCAGCCTGGTCACATTTTCCCCAAATATATGAGTCCAGCTAAAACTAATCTCCGTCACTGTGCAGGGTGAGAATGGCTGATACGACCGGGGCCCCAAACATTTGGCTGTAAACCGAAGCAGACATGTCAAAATGATTTTTGTGCCCATTGATTTTAGACACTGTAGTCAATACTGTTGACTTTGTGGCTTGGCCGGGGAAATGTGAAGCCTCCTCCCTTGTGTTCTGGGTTTTTTTTTCTTTTTTTTTTCTCATCATCTCCAGGTTTAGGACAGAAGAAGAAACTCTATAAGTAGGTCTGCCTCATCATGAGTATTTCCCTCACTGTTCTTGAATAAGCACTTTCACAGGCTGTCATCGCTTCGGACTTGTGCCGAAGGATTTGTGTGTATGTGTGTGTGTGTTTGGCCAGACCTAATGTTAGCAGAGTTAATCTTTGTCTCTTCTCTGTTCCGCCATTCCCTTCTTCTCTCTTTATGTTTGCGCGCTCGTGTGTGTGAAGGTGCTTCGATGACGTCACCGTTGATTGTGATGCTGGCAGTCATGTCTGTCATTGGGCACAATTACTTTTATTGATCAACATCTCTACCGCCTCTCCTTTGCTCTCCTACTTTCAGCTTTGCAGACGTTGCCACTGGCGTCAGATGTGTGTGTGTGTGTCAGTGTGTTTGTGATTGTGAGAGAGACAGGAAGGAGATAAATACAGTGCATCACCTGCTAAAAAATGCTGCATGAGACTGCAGGATATGTTCAATTACATTTTGAAATGTTTTTAAAAGTTTTGGTGGAAAAATTGAGCCAACTCACCTGATTTTCTTTTCTTTTTTCTTTTTATCTTTTAGCAACATCACTCCTTGATGTAACCTCCAGTGTACTTGATCATTAAGGATGTAATTGCACTTCTTTTTACTTGCAGCCACATTAATAACAAATATGCTGCTGACAGATGGTCCAAGCTGTAAAGCACCAGCGTGGAAGTTTTACCATATCCAGTCAGGCACTAAAAACATTCTACTTTATGAAGGACACTCAGGTCCATAGCAAACAAGTAAGGAGGGAAATTAAAAAATAATAATAAAATAAACGACTATAAAGGTAATGGTTCCACATAATAAATTAGAACCTGACTGAGCTCAGTGGAGGGGATGTCACTTGAAAACTGAAGTTATTGTTAAAATGATGCTGTTTGCAGAGTTTAATGGCCTACATAAACATTAATTCTCTTTTCTCGCTTTATTGCTTAAAAACAGTTTTAAACTAAAACCGATTGATATAGCTTTCTAAAACTGGTAAAATGCGTGTTTTAAAATGACTAATTCCTCAGGTAAAGGCAATGATGAACCAGGAAGGTAGCCACTGTAGTTTCCGTACTCTGGAATCGAAACAGAAATGCTGCTTCCTCTTCGGTTTTCTTTAAATGATTTTTTTTAAAATTTATTTGGTTTTGAAGCTCTCCCTAGTTATTCTTTTTCCCATTGAATCCCCGCTAAAGTGTCGCTAACTTCGCGGCAAAGACAAAACAACCTGGCAGATGAAGCTAACTTTCTTTCTTTCGTGCCAACTGTATGCAGTGTTTGTGTTGGTAGCGCCTTTGGGTTGTTACTCAATTACTGCCGGTTGGATGTGGTGTTTGGGGTGTGTTCAAGTGCAATCTTTTTACCTACACACTAGTAACTTAGGAGACACAACAGGTGCCTTGGGTTGCCTGGTAATTCTTGTGGTTTGGTGTATAAGGGGCTTAAGATGGCCTGAAAAGACAATGAAGATGAAGCCACAGTTATGTCACCAACAGGTATATCAACTGTTGTTTTAAAGTCTTAGGTTTTCCGTTTTATGTATTGTCATCTCTCTTCTTTGAAACAGGAGATAACAAGGGATGAAGCTGTCTGAGACTGTTGGAAACAACATGCATGGGTTACAGTGTAGTGGCATGACCTGGTGAGGGCTCTTCAGTGAAGAGAGATATTGATAATCTCAAACAGTTTGGTTTGTGGGACTGATCCAAAATTCCTAATCTTCGTTGTTCAAGCCTCATGATAGTAAATGTCTGATGGAGGTAGAAGAGTCACTGAGTTTACCTACTTCTTCCAGCTTGCAATTTTAGTCTTATTGGGTCAGTCAGAGTGTGCTTTTCTCTAACTTTGGCTTTTACTTCAGTCAAAAACAAACCACATTCTGTGAGTAATCTGTGCAGAAATCCTGCTAAATCTCTGAAAAGACGACCTGAAAAGATGAACTTTCTGGCTAACTTCTTTAACATTACCTTCACACACAGTTTTGTTTGTTTTTGAATGATATGATATGACACCCCCTCCCACTCCTCTCCTAATTGCCACATTCCCCTACATCCCTCATCGTCTTTTTGGTCAGTGCCGAGTTATCCCACCATTTTGTGATTCTCCAGAGGTGGCCGGGGCTGATGCAGCACTCAGGAGTTGTCTTGCACCGTGCGTTTTTTTTTTCTCCCTCCCTTCGTCTTCATCTGCTTGCCTCTGCAATCCAGAAAGAGGAAGGAGCTGGAGGAGAAGGAGGATCGTTACCATCCCAGAGGGCCTTGGAGGAATAGCAACTGCAGGCTAACAAAGGCGAATGTGGTGGAGAAGCAAATGGGACATATTAAACTTACAGCAGGAAAACAATAAAGCAGAAGGAACAGATGAAAGACTGACATATTACAGATCCACCCAAGATAATTAGTCCTAGTTCTGGCTCTCATTTTCCATTTTAAGTAACTGACTTTGCTCACTAATCGCTCTTTTTCTCTGTCTTCTCTAAACATGCAGTTCAAAGACCCCCCCTGCTCCTCCCCGCCTGTTCCCACATTAATTAAATCCGTATGTAATTACTATCGTCAAGAAGGGAATCTGAGTCAAGCAAGGAAAATTGGTCACGGCCTCTGTATCTTTGAAGTAAAATTACTTGAGCAAACTTTACTGCCAGAACATAAAGATGTGACGGTGGCACTGCGTGCACTGAGCGGCGGAGGCTTAAACTTTTACAGGCAGAAATGGCAGACTCTGGCAGAACTACCTGGACTCACACTTATTGTACGTAGGCTTAACCTGACATCAGTGGACAAAATTAAGAGAGAGAAGAAACCGTCTGATCATGTGGGGATCTGTTTCTGTGGCAGCACATGAAAGCGCCTCGTCCTCATTTCCTGACCTTACAGCAAATGGTTCCACATAGAAATGTTTTATAGTTTATTTATGAAAGAAGGTTGTAATTATTCATTCATCGCCAGAGGCACTGGAAGACATCTACGTCATGTTGTGATTTTGTTGGCGTACAGTGAGTCGAAGCATGCCGCCTGCACGCTCTCATTTATTAGTGCTGCTCTGATCGAATGGATCAAATCACTGATTGACTCATTGTTTTAGTTCTGGCCACATGTACACAACAATGTGTGGTCCATACACATGTCACTTCTAGCTCAAATTGTATTGCATGATTGTTGTATTTGCACCTTCTTACTTTGGTCCCAAGTGGATATAAAATAAAAGAAGTTTAACATTTAGATTTAAAGTTTAGATTTGTGCAGTGGTGGATTGCTGAAACATGCAATGCGGATTAAGTGGGTGTAGAAAATGGATGGATGGACCTTGACATGTTGATACTTTCTTTACTGAACTGCACATAAAATATTAATTGTAGTAATGTGCACGACAGTGCAAAAATCTGTGTCACCTTTCCAATGGTGCCAATTTATCGTGATTTAAGGTGAATGAAGCCAGCTGTAACATCAGTGCTAAAAAAATATTTTGGAGCTTAACTCCATGCTAGAGAGTAAACATTTTGCATATTAGTTGATTTGATTTCAACTTGTTGTGGAAATTAAAGGGGATGAACAGAGTGAAATTGGAAAAGCCAGTACATTCAAAGTTAAGGTTTCCATCACCATCAAGGGTTGACAATGTGGAAAAAGCTAAATAATAAGGGCAGAAGTGTCAACACTCTGCTGGTGTGGCTGTATCTCAGAAGAGTGGTTGTCTGCCAAGCAAAAAGTCAGTGGTTTGATCCCCAGATTCTCTGGATCACATGTTAAAGTGTCTTTGGGCAAGACAAGGTGGCTCGCAGTGTAAAAGTGCTTTGAGTGGTCAACTAGATTAAAAAAGCATGATATAAATACAGTCCCTGCAACATTGAAGATATAGCCTTGGTTTCGGTACGCTGGAAAGACCGGGCCAGCCGGCGCCAGAGCTTACAATATAGTTAAGCCCTTTTTATACAGGTCAAAACCCCACAAACACCAGCTAACATCTGGCTTTTGACTCTGCAATGGGAAAGTGTTTAATCTGCAACCAGCCCCGCGTCAAATATCTGCAGTCATCAGCTCCAGCTTGGCGCTGTATTGATGGGAAAACAACACCTAGTTGTGTACACGCTAATTTTC